>NC_045481.1:6244570-6554509 GCF_009650955.1 Corvus moneduloides | reverse complement strand
TCAGTGTCCTTCCTGAACTGAGGGGCCCAGAACTGGACACAGGACTGGAGGTGTGGCCTCAGAGCCTGGCCATTGTGTCCTGCTCATCCCTGCAGGATGGTCCCAGGTCACAGAACCATAGAACCATAGAATCATAGAACCATTAAGGCTGGAAAAGATCTCCAAGATCATCAAGTCCACCCTTTTACCCATGCCACCACACTAAACCATATGTCAGGTTCCATGTCTACTTGTTTCATGAACAATTTGCTCTCTGTGCATGGAGAAGCAGAGAACAGGGTGCATTGCCCATGTGTGCTTTTGGAAAGTGAAAGTCCCTGCAATATTTTATTTGAGCTGATTTCCCTGACAACATGATTAGAGTGGCGAAGCATCGCTGCTGCTGGAAATTGAAATTGAACAACAGCAAGGCATGTGTTTGTCTCAGCCACAGCTGTCAGGCAGGGCTTGTTTCTCTGTAGTCACTGGGATGTTGCTGAGTTTTCAGGCATTCTTCAATTTTCTATTGATTTTTAATGAAACAGTGCTGATGCTCGTATAAAAAAGCACCTCAGGGTCTCGTGCTGACTTTCTCCAGAGCTGAACTTATCAGATAACATTTTTTCCTAGTTCCTGCCCTGTCAGAGCAAAGTGTCTGACAGGCACACAGAAATCCATTCAGAAAGTACATCCTCAAAGAAATCAGGCTGCCAGATTAAGTAAAACAGATATTAACTCAGACACCTCTGAGCTCAGCTGAAATGTACTTCTCTGCACAGAGAAAAGCAGAGTTGTTTGCTTTTACTCTCATTTAAAAGGGTTTTGAGCATTTTTGTGCATTCTCATAGCAACAGCTTTAGAAAAGACTGAGAAACTCTCACCTCTGCTTTGGTGTCACAAAATTGGAGTGAATGGAATAGTCTGCAGCATTTTAACCAAGCCCAGAGACATTTCAGATGGCACATCACTGCAAGTGTTCAAGGTCAGGCTGGACGGGGCTTTGACCAACGTGGTCTGGTAGAAATTGCCTGAGGCAGGGGGGTCAGAACTAGATGATCTTTAAGGTCACTTCCAACCCAAATGATTCTATGATTCTTGGATGGGTTTAGCCATTTTGTTCCACACTCTTGCTTGTGCCAGTGGTGTGAGTGAGCTCTGGGGTGGAGCACTGGTTTAGGAAGGCTGCAGGAGTGGGAACTCAAGAGTTGCACAGGTTATAGTGGGGCCAGGGCTCTCATGTATCAATGCCAGGTTGCATTTTGAAGATCTTTGTTGCTGCCACAGACTGGAATTATTAAGGATATCCCTTTGGCTGCTTTCTAACCCATCCATATAAGGAGAGCTGCCACCGAGCTGCATCGGGAGAGAAATTCAAGGGGGAGGATGCTGCTGGTTTTAAACCCTCTCTGACGCTGCCTGCATGAGTTGGAGGCAGCACCCTGGACATCTGGGATGTGTTAATCTGTCTGCCCAGCTGCCAGCTAATGCTCTGATGCACTGGGAACTCTGCTCTGCAGTCAGTGACCACATCGTGTGCTCAGTCACAGCTTGGGGAGAAACAAAGTGGAAGGGGAGATGAAGCAAGTGTGGATCACAGAGCTGTGTCCAAAAGCCCGAAGGCACTGCTAAAGTATAATGAAAGGAATAATTTTTGTTTAAATTTCTGATATTTCTAGTGCTCTGAGCAAAACATCTTTTCTATTTTCCTTCTGCCTGTGTTTTTCTGTTCTTGTTCCACCCAACATTTCTCACAGGGAGGCAGGGCATAAGTGAAATGCAGAAGGCAGAAGGAACTCAGTTGCTTTCACCTAGTGGACTTTATCTGTCTATCTTTTTCTTTGATCCCAGGGTTATCCAGAGCTCTTACATCAAAGAAGAAACAGGACAAAATCTGTGTATAAAAGGGTTGGCTGTAGATGTTACACAACCAGGGAGGGAGCAGAGGCAAGGGAAGGGCTGTGCAATGTCGACCACGTGGAGCTGGAAGCAGGAGGGTGAGGAAAATGCTGCTTGGGGTGGTGTGTTTATTCCAGCCTCAGCCTCACAGCCCCCCACTCCCTGCACTGCTGCCCCTCTTCCAGCTCTCATGGCAGCAGCACCCACTTCAGGGCTCCCCATCAGCTAGAGCCCCTCTGCAGGTCAGGGAAATAGCTCTGCTGTACCTGAATTGACCCAGCCCTGATGAAATACGGATGCTTTACATGTCCTTCTGAGAGGCCATGATGCAGTGCAGACCCCAGAGGACCCTTTCCCAGCAGAGAGCTCTGTGTGCGTGCGCAGCATTTGCTTTCGTGTGACGTGTCCCTCTGCCAAGTGACATTTTCCACAGATGCTGGCTGGGATCAGTCTGCACCTGCCCATGTGTGTGTAACTGAGGCTGTGATTAGCCCATTTGTTTGAACAACTGTGGTTTCAGCTCTTTTTTCTTTTTTTTTTCTTTCGCTATGCTCACAGCTCCCCTTTCTTACAATCTGATCTCCTGCATGCACCAAACCTGTGCTGCAAATAGATGCACTGCAGTTACTGCCCTTTCCTACCACACAAAGTGAACTTGCTGTTCCTCTCTTTCTCCTCTGCCAAACAGCCACTTTGTTGTTTATTTTCAAAGCATTTATCATCATAGCTGAAAAGTGAGCTGCAATATCTGGGGGCTCTACCTACATTATTAAGTAAGACTGAAAATATTAATGGAGAACAGGGTTTTCTCTGGTTTAACACACATACTTTCATATCAGAGCGACAGGTTTCATAGAATCACAGAGTAATTAAGGTTGGAACATAAGATCATCAAGTCCAGCCATTAAACCCATCACTGCCGTGTTGCCACTAAACAATGGCATGTCCCCAAGTGCCACATCCACATGTCTTTTGAACACTTCTAGGGATGGTGATTCCACCACTTGCCTGGGCAGTCTGTTCCAGTGCCTGACCACGCTTGCAGTTTGCTATGGTTCTTAGAGAGATGCTAGAGGAAATGGGCAGCTCTTTCAGTGGATATAAATATGGCAGCATTGAAAGGCTTCCTGGTCTTCATGGAGAGCAACCATTTGGAGACAGAAAATTGGGAGTGACTTCCTGGCTTGTTTCAGCCTTGGAGACAACTTAGATTGGAGAGAGTGGTAGCCATGTAAAGTAGTCGATTTAGTGACTGTTGAAATATGTAAGGATTAGGGATCCTTTGTAAGTCAGAACCAGGATTTGGAGGAGGATGGAAAAGAGAGCACAGGCATGACTGCAGCCTTCTCTCATTGCAGGATTTCTCCCTGCACCACACAGCATCAGTTTAAAACCAGTACAAGAACTGTGAATCAGAATCTGTGGTGGAAATCCCTCTGCCTGAACCCAGTGGAGCCACAGCTCTGTGACAGAGGGATGTGATGCAGAAGCCTGGCATGGGGGCAGGATGGATGGATGGAGTCTCTCCGTCTGAGGTGCACAGCACTATTTTTGGCAATTTAACTGCACGGTCAGTGATGAGTCTGGTCTGATGCAAGCTAGCAGGCTTCACTGCTGAGGCTCAGATGGCAAGCACTGCTGCTTGGTGCATATTCTTGAATAATTTCCCTTTCATCTTGCCATACTTCTGTCTTCTCTGGCTGTTTTGAAATGTGCCTCTAGTCCACATGCACGGAGTTGTCTGCAAGGCAGTGCTGTCTGTGCCACCAGGAAGGAACAGCACCTCGCCCTAGATACTGAAATATCAGTACACCCTTGCCATCCTAAAGATTTATGCAGCAGTTCTTCCTGGAGAGCAGGAGACTGCTGTTCCCCTGTGTGTCTGGGTAGGCTGGTTAGATATTCTGGTCCTGGTTTTACACACTCTATTTTTAAGAAACCTCCACCACGGTATCTTTTCCCCTGACTAATGTAAAAAGGCAAGCCACCTCTAATCTGGTTATTAGAAGATCATCCAGCTCCACAGGTCAATGAAGAGTCAAAAACATCATTTAATTCTTGAACTTTGCTGCTGGCCCCTGGCCGTGGCTGGTGCTTGCCGGGAATCCAAAGCAGCTGCACAGAGAGGAATCATGATGTATCTGTGCAAAGGCAGCCCAGGGCCAGAGGCCAACTGTTTCCCTGAGTCGGTGGCATTTTTTTCTTCCTGGAATTTTGCTGCATTGTGACTTGCAGATCATCTTTCTCTTGGCCAGGGAAAGAGGCTGACACCGGTCCCACCTTGCTCAAAAGGGCTGATCTTACGATGTGGGTACAAAGGAGGAGGGGGACGCACTTCCACAGGGTTTATTCCCAGTTCAATACACTGCCAGGAAAGGCCTGATAAATCGCTTCTGAGGATGTTCTCTCAAGTGCTGGTGTCTCATTTCCCCCTTTCCCCACAAGGTCATCACTGGCATTAATCTTGCTCTGGTGGTTCATGCCGCCCTGTCCTGCAGCCCTCCCCACTGGGGGAGAGACTTCCTGCCTCTGAGTCAGTCCGGCAGCAGGACCAGAGCGAGCAGATGGAAACAGGGATGGGCTCTGCTCATGCACTGCACCCTCCCTCTGCACTCTGACAAGGAGAGCAGCGTCCTCCCCACACACACCAACATGGAGCAAAGCTCTGCCCTGCTCTGCCATGCTGTGCTCACCCCACAGAAACCCAGACTTTTACAACCACTGCTGGCTTGCAGGCCCAAGACTTGTGTTTAGGGAACAGCCGGCTAACTTCCAGCACGGGGATCTGTAGGACTCATATTACAGTGCTTAGGAAATACCCATAAAATATCAGCTCATTAGACACACTCAGTGGAAATTAGACACACTCGGCATTGGAGGTACATCAACAATGAGTCAGAGTTGCTGCTTGTCACTGCAGCTCATGGCTGAAGTGCTCTGAACAGCGGTGGGGCTCCCTCGGCTGCGTTGTGTACAATGGAGAGAGGAAGCCAGGGAGGTGCTTACTGTGCTTATGGCTTGCTCTAGTGTGGTCCACTTCAAACAATTCATCTTCTGAAGTCACAGAATCATGGTATCATAGAATCCTAAAATGATTTGGGCGGGAAGGGACATTAAAAATCATCTCCCTGGACCAACAAGGTGCCTGGAGTGTCAAAACTAACTTCACCAATGAATGTCAAAAAAGAATATTTCCCTGTGTCTTATGCTGGCTTTTAATAATACGTTCATTTAAAAGAATGGCCGTTTCCTAAGAAATTTCCTTTTAAATTAAAGTCTATAAAAGGAAATATTTGTCTATGAAAGGTGAAACTGATTACTTTTCTCTAAAGACAGCTTAAGTGGGAGCTGTAGGTGTTTCTTTGGAAAATATTGAATTGAATAAAATTATAGGGAAGAAGAAAGGAAGCCTGGTTTTAATTAGTTCTGTTGAGAATTGTGGCCAGCACAACATAGCTCAGAGAAGATATGGATGCCCCACCCCTGGGAGTGTTCAAGGCGAGGCTGCAGGGGGCTCTAAGAAATCTGATCTAGAGGACTGTGTCACTGTCGGGGATGAGGAGGTTGGAATGAGATGATCTTAAAGGTTCCTTTGCATCCAAACCATCCCACTGTTCTATGATATCTTTTATCCACACCTCAGAAGGAAAGAAGAACACCTTTTGGATCTGGATGGAAAACATACAATTTTTCTTCCTCCTGTATCCCAGGTTTTGGGTGTTGTCCACATTCACCTCACCGTCCAACTGCTTCTGTGCATGTAAACTTTAAAACTATTCTTAGGAAGGTTACTTTACGTGTGGACTTGCAAACAAGTGACAGTTGTGCTGACAGCAGAGTTAAAAGACAGGGAAATGCATCTGACAGGCACGTGCTTTCCTTGCAGAAGACTGAGGAGATGATAGCATTCATCCGAGTGGATACGGTGCTTGTGTCTCTGGACTTGCGTGGTTATGCTACAGACTTCAGAGTTGCGTGACTGCCTCTGTTGCTCTGTGTGTGAAAAGATCTTTTGTCCCTTTAAATGTCACTTGCTGTCAGATTGAGGAAAAGCTTCGAAGCCAGTGTTGACATTTATGCAAACAGATCTAAAAAAACTTTCTGGTGAGGTTCCACTGATAAACACTTTGGCCGTGATCTTGTGGTTAGATGTGTGTGGGCAGATGCGTGTGTTCCAGCAGAGCCTCTGACTGCTCAGAGAGGACACATATTTTAAAGTCAGCTATTTGCCTTAAGCTTTTTGCTGGACACGGTTTTAGCAAGGAGTTTTGAGAGGGAGATGAATGACAGAAGAGCACAAAGCCACCAATTCTCACCGGGAACTGTATACCAGAAGTGAAGTTCTTTTGAAATTCTAAAGTTGCTTTATTATTTAAGAAATATTGTCTAAAGCTTTCTAATTTTCCATTTCCCTCCTCCAGACATTTACACTTTTCTATACTGTTAAGTTCTACCTTGTTACCAGTCATGAGGGCCTGAATTTTGCCCTCAGCTGTTCATGCAAACCTCTCATCTTCAATTAATTAGACACCAACCAGGTAAAGGATTATATTAGCCTTGCATGGAAACACACAGAGATCCATGAGGTTTGCATGGGCATGCTGCATATGCAGTGATTCCTGGAGAATGCAGAATCATTAAATTGTCTAAAAACAAAATTATATTCTAAGTGAATCTTGGTTTTTACTCAAATCTTTTTGATGACAAGCCAGCAGGCATTAAAATCACAGCCAAACACTTAGTTTCAGATATTAGGACCTGGGTTTTGTGCGTGCACCCAAGTTTTTTCATGGTAGTAATGAAACGGAGAGAACACAGCTCCTGTAAGGTTTGTGACAATGAATTTTAAGTGAGAACACACCAATTCTGTCTTTCTGTCTTTCTGCTGCTAGAAACTGTCCCAGAAGTTGGTCCTGCCAAGGCAGCTGTTTATTTGTTTGTCAGTGACACAGTCTCAAGTTTGTCTGGAGAGCATTTAGGAGCTGTGCTCTCAAGAGATGTCTGCTCCTAAAAGATGTCTTCCCTTCCAGGCTTCCCAAGGTCATGCTTCACCATGAGACTTGAATATCTTACATGACAGCAAATGACAATCTGGTAAGTACACTCAGAGGCTGAGTAAGTCGTCTTTTTTTCTATTGCTGTGTAAGCTTAAAAACATAGAGAAACTCCATCAACTATGCTACCAAACTTGGTGTTCTTCAGCCTGCTCTTCTGCTGTTGTAGTGACTTTTGTGTAGATGCCCAGAGCCCCCAGCCTATCAACTTGGTTATGTTTTCTGTTCTTTGGTGTTTCAGCATTTCTGATGTCTCTCTGGGGTTGAATCCCAGTGAGCCAATGGAAAAGTTGTTTTGATAGTATTCAAAGCAGGAACTGGCTCTTAAGAGCCTCTTCCTAATCTGACCTTGACACTAACTGCAATTCACAACATATGAAACTACAAGGGTAATAATAGCCCAGGAATAAAGATTAACTGTCACCCTTAAAAGTGAAATCACTATGCAAAGCGGATACTGGTGTTTACCCCTCTGTACTCATTATGCTCTGGTCTCAGAGATCCTTCTTTAAGATAGTAGTGATCATTGGCACAGGAGGTTTAAGAGCTGTCACTCTAAATATGAAAAAAGAAAATCATGAGCCTTGTCAGATGGTTTAAGCTGGTGCTCAAGACCAGCCAAACCACAAGAAAATGGTCATTTGGAGTTGTGTCCCATTAATAAATCACAGGAGATTTACACCTGATATGATGCTCCTCCCACTGCTCTATGGAAATCAGCTCTCAAGTAGCACAGGGCTGGTATGATCCAACACCAAATGACAGCTGAAGTTTAGACTGCTTTAGACTCTCAGATCACCCAGGAGAGCTTGCCCTTGCTCTGAAAGCAAGTTCATGGGCTGCAAGTAATGATGAAAAAGGATGATTGCAGCTGACCTTGTCGGCTGTAATACTCTGTTGGCTTCAACCCAGACACAAGAGATGTTGCTCATGTTATATACATATTTGGACTAAGAAAGTAGGGGAAAGGAAGAACAAAATACTTCAGGAAGAAGCTTGCAGAAGCACCAAGTCCTGCAGAAAGTGAAGACTCATTTTCACTTCAGAAGAGAGGCGACTCTGGATCATTTGCTGTACACAGATGTGTGTGTGTGCTGCATCTGGAACACAACAGGGTCTCCATCTGCTGGGAGTAGTGAGGCTGAACTCTGCACAGCATGAAAACCAGCCAATGCCTCCACTGTATGCAATGAGAATGGCTCTGTTGTACCCAGCTTTCTATAGTAAATGAAAGAGCCTGCATTGTCCTTTCCAGGCACAGCCTGAATGCAAATCCATAAATATGGTTAATATTGCTGTTCTGCTTTAACAAGTTTGTTCCTACAGTCTCTACTTACTAAAATGTTAAGTCCTTAATCGAAATTCCACCTCCAGTGGAACAGCCCTCCATCAGCTGTCCCTGGGAAAATAGAGCAATGACAGCAAAAGCATTGTGATGAGCTTTTCTATCCTCTCCTGGTGTTTTTTGAAAATTTTCCATTATTTTGGCTAAGAGGTCAGAACTGGTCTGGACACTAAGTTGTGCTTTTGATTCTCTATTATTGAGCAAAACATAACATAATTTAAAACAACTACCGAAATCAGAAACCAGTCCTTGCATAGCTTGGGAAGGGCCTGCTTTAATAATAATTTTTTTTCCAGTCATCCTGTGACTCAAGCAGCACTGAGTTACCATACCCATCTGGCTGTATATATTTAGGTATAAATGATTTTTCACAGCAGAGAATGTTTACACATAATTTTATATAAAGGGGTGAAAGTTGTCGTAGTTTTCTTGTCCTCCTCTCTCTCTCTTCCTTGTCTCTTTAGATTTAATTATTGCTTTTTGTCCTTGTTCCTTTGGCAAGTAACCTTTAACGGAAAGCTCTCAGCTCACGCAACACAGATCTCCAAAGAAAATTATGTGAGGCTTGAAGATACTACAGGCATGTCCATTAGAAGGGATAGGGTAGAAATAGGGTCCCAGGAAAACTCCTGACTACATTTTTACCTGCCAGTCCAAGGCAAGCCACTGGAAACAGGAAATGGCAGATAGCAGGAAAAAACCAGATGGCAGATATCTCCCAGAGCTCCTGACAGGTAATTCAGTGTAATTTTGCACACATGTAACATCTCATGAAGATATGTTAAATATGGCAAAACAGAATCTGCCATAGGCTTTACTATGGATCTGGTTATCCTTGTACTCAGTTAATATTCCTAGGGGACTCGTTTACACAAATAATTAGTATTTTAAAATGAATTGGTGTTTGTAGGCACATGTTTACACACACACATGCACTCACATTTACATTTAGAAAGACTTTCAGATGGACATTGCAGATTTAAAGCACTCTCTTGGCATCACTTGCCATGAACTGGCTTCAACCCCTTCTCTGACCAGGAGACTCCCTCACTGTTTGAAGAGATCCACCTCCCCCAGGTTTGACTTTGGTGGAGTTGCTCCTGGTTTCCACAGTTTGAGGCAGGCAGTGATATTTTGTAGCTCTGAAATTGACTGGGAGGAAGAGGAGAAGAGAGGAAGAAAACACAAAAGCAGAGGGGCAGGAGATAGGCAATACATCAGACAATGTGGATTGTTTCCCAGCATCATTTAATGACTGCTTTGAATGGCTGAGAAATGACACCAGAAGACTTACAAAGGCAGAATATCTGTTTCAATCTATAATTACATGGTTATATTGTAGTCATAAGGATAATCATCACAATTAAAAAAACCCCAATCATTAATCTGTGCTCTGTCTTTTCTGTTGTATTTCTGCATTACAGCTATTTCATGCATCATAAAGTATTATCCACTGCAGGATTTGGAAATAACTTGTTTTATGTTGTTGTGGTTTTATTTTGCATCAATCTCTACATGTTGTCACTGCATATTTCTTGAGAACAATTCACTGGCAAATAATACTGCTGAGGACCAAAATATCTCTAACCAAATTCTGATGCACATACTGCCTGCAAATGCTATCCCAGGTGGCTCAGGCTGTCAGGATCTGACCCAGTCCACAGCATTTCCTTCACTGGTTGGCAATCTCTCACCTGATCCATGTGGGCATTTTATGGAGCAAAGTCCTAAATTTCAAGCCTTATAACTTGCACATACGTTCCTGCCACCCACAGTGGGCTAGTAATATTTCAGTTCAAACAGGCTCTCTTGATTTTGCTTGCCTTGCACATGATACATGAGCATGCTTGTTTATGTGAAATTTGGGAGAACAAAGGCTAATTTGATCCCACCCTTCCAATAGGTTATATGTTTTTTCAACCCTGAAGCAAAATTCTCTGTCTGTATGTTTTGGCTTTTGAACTCAATAACCTGCAGGCCTCAACCACGTCAGAAAAGAAATGGAAATCTCATTATTACACAGAAGGTTTAAAACTTAAAACCAGAGGCTATATCAACAGCAAATGGGACACCACAGACATGCCCTTCTCCTTGGGACTTCCACTGGATTGAGGATGGAGTGATGCTGTGAAGGTTGTTTTACTTTGCCTGTGCACTCTTCAACCATCACAGTATGTTGAGAGTACAATGGCTTTTTTTGGATATTACTGTAGATTCTTATTTGACCAGATAAAACAGCACAAGAGCAGACGGTGTGACTTTTGAAGGTGAAGATGTGATGTTGGGCCATGTGAACGAGTGTTCACTCCCTGCCCACTCTTCCTCTGGACTGCATTTCTGCAATGACTGTGCCACAGGAATTTCACTGGGCAGTTGAACTTTAGTAGAAAACATTTATTTTAAATTTTGGGCTGTTGAAGGTCATTTAGGCTATTCTGTATGTATGGACTCTGTTGAAAAAAGAGGATCCTTCTGCCCTGAGCTTCCTATTCTCTCTTTCTCCCTGCTCGCTCTGGACTTTTACCTTTCTGCTCTGTATTATTTTTTCCACACAGTCCCTGGCTTTGATGTCTGTAGTGCTGGAATTTTTTTTTTCCTTTACACACCTTATTTTCTAAACCTTCTATTATTTTTGTGAACTTTTGGGATACTTTCCATTTCAAGAGCATTCTTTGCAAGACAGACTTTGTACAGAGAGAAATAATCCCAACTTGGTCTTATAGGACATGTTTTTGCACCCTGTTAGCGTGTGTTTTTAACCCTGCAGTGTCCTTCCCCATGTTCCCCCAGGTGCTGTGCACAGCTCCAGTTTGCACCCACGGGAGTGTGGAGCTTTCCCAGAGCTGTGTGGGTTGCTGTGTTGATGGGGAAGGCTGTCTCTGGAGGATGCTGCCACCAAAAGCAAAATGCCTCTGTCTGCCATCCAACTGTTTCCACACAACCAACAGTTTTAAGGCTTTATCTGCACGTCTATCCCCTGAAGGGAGTCTCTGGTATCCTGCACTGTTGGCTTCCTAAGAGGAAGAAAAAAAATACCTGCTTGGAGCAGACCGTTTGAGGGATTCAAAGTTCCCTGGAGGAATGTGGCCCTGAACCAAAGGCGTCAGGTGCAGCTGATCTCGGGAAAGCTCAGGGCTTACGAGGGGCTGAGTTTGCCACGGAGGGTGGAAGGAAGGATTTCTGGCTGGAACACAAGGCCAGGCAGCTGCAGATTTACAGCACTGCTCTATCTGCCCTGATTTCTTGGATGTGGAACAGTCACTGAGGTGTGTGGAGGGCGGTCGGGGACTTGGCTGGTTAAACGCAAACCGCAGGTTTAAAATCAGAATTGCAGCAAGGAATCATGGCTTTTCAGCTGCTGGATATGCAGGAACCTATATCCTGCTGGGCTGGGATATACAGGAACCTCCAACACTTTACATTATCTCTGTGTGTTCTGCACATGATGCTGTTTTTCCAAAGGCAAGCCCTAGAAAGGGTGGCTGGCTGATGTGGCTGCCAAAGCTCTGCCACACGGGCTTTGCTTGTCAGAAGTGAAAAACACGGCTGGTGCTTAAGGCACTCCCAGAGTAAACACCCGCAACAGTCCCTTCAGTTTTGGGACAGGCAGTTGTATTTAAAAATGCTTCAGTCCTAGTGAGAGAGGCTGTGGGTCAGGGGACTGTTTCCCAGGGTTTGTTTTTAACCCTGTGGATATTTTTTAGGGACTGCATGTGCTCTCCTAAGTTTCCAGTTTGGCTCTGCTGGGGCCAATGATGCTGGCTGGTGTCTGAGCCTACGCAGCGGAGACAATGCTGGATTGTTACAAATGAAACTGGTACTAAACAGCATAGAGGCTTTGCATCATCTGCTAAATACCAGGAATTAAATTATTTTTCGCTTCCACCCTACTGAAGAAAACTTATATCTAAACCTTCAGCCCATGGTAGTCTTGGTGTGCCAACCCTGTATAATTTATGCAAAACCAAAGCAGGAAGATGATCATTCCCACTCCCTATAGGCTGGCAGACAAAATTATTTGGATCACTTTAGTAGGCCCTTATGAGACACAGGAACAGCATCATTTCATCTGTGCCTGAGTCCTTCAGCACAGACACAACACTGAATTGATAGCAAAAGTGTGTGGCAGCAATTACTGCCATGGAGTTGCTCTGGAAAGAAACACAAAAAATTCATTTAACTCCCGCACTCACCACTGTAAGGTAATTTGGACATGCTATATTCCCAGCACAGTTGTAAATTTAAAAATAAGCACAGCCAGGGCTGTAGTTGGAGAGGGACTGGATGGTGCAACTGATCAAAATGTGCTCCAGAACACACTGGAGTAGAGTTTACAAAAAGCTGCCTTTTAAATCTTATGCCTACGATCTATTTCTTTCTGGAACAAAATACGGTGCTTCCAGCCCACAATATGAAGTGAGTCATAGTATTGCCATTCGGCTCCCAGCACAACTGGAGCATACCTAGGGTATGAAGTGGGAGAAATATTTGGCCCAGAAGAAAGCTCCAGAATGTTTTTTTTATGTACTGTCACGACACGCTTAATAAATGGAGAGTATTCTTTCCATATTGCGTAATTCTGACTTCCCTCTTCCTGGGTTTTTTTCAGCAGAACATGCAAGTGTGTGCTTATCTTTAATGAGTGTTTAGCCCAGATGAGTGTAAACATGCATATGGGAAGGACTTTCCTTGCCAAGCACGGAGGCAAATGTGTAATTACACCTGCACAGGGGCTGAATGAATGTATGGAAGGTGGCTGTTAGAGACAGAAAGCACAAGAACTTCCTGTGGTCCTTAGTCCCTTACTCTGTATTTCTGCTGTTCCCCTCAGGACAGATTTCAGTGATCACCAACATCACTCGTGTGGGCATGGACTCAACAGCACTGGGAGAAACAGCCTGAAGGGCAGTAAAGGGAAAGCCTTGTTGCCTAGCAGAAAGGCTATGGGGCAGAGGGTGAAATCCCTGTCCTGGCCATGCCAACGAGAATATTGCCTTCAGCAAAGTGATTTCACTCTGTGTGTATGAACAGACACCAAAACAGAGAAGAAATCACTATGAGCTTGCCAGCTGGGAACTGCTTTGGCAAAGCAAACAGGGTTTAAACCTCGAGCTCTTCCAGGGGACAAATAAAGGCAGGAGCAACTTTTGTGCGCACGGCGGGGGCAGGCGGGGTGGGGCGGGTTGTGGGTAAGGCTTTGGTCCATGACACAGATGATTTGGCCATGATTCCTGCCCTGCAGCTGTGTGACCCTCCCAAGCCAGTGTTTCCCTCCAAATAAAATGTGAATATTGACACAAACCTGCTTTTATGTATTGCTGTGCTTATACTAGAGATTGCTTAGGGGTTGAAGTTAATGTTTGCTTAATATATCCTACTCCTTGATGTTAAATACTGTTACTATTAACTGCTGTGATGCCTGCTGCCCACAGGGCTTTAATGATCAAGATCATCTAAAATAACAGTGGTTCATTTTGTTTTTAAGCATTCAATAGTGTGCAGTGAGTTGTTTAACATCAGGCAGTGTGTGCATTATTATGCTGCGCTCATATATATGAAGTGTGTTTTTTGACCAAACAGCCCAGAAACCTTTCTTGCTCTTGGTAATGAGAGCTCCCAGAATTGGAGAGCCCGTGAACATTTGAACCCTCCAGAGTGTGAAATAATAATGGCCAGCTGGTGCCATTTCAGTGGGGAAAGCAGTGAGCAAATGGCAAAGTTATGAGAATTAAATCTTGTTTATACCACACCACTGAGGACCACTAAGAAACTGGTTTGGTTTGGTTTTAAGAGGATTTCAGAACAAAGGAGTTTCTCAAAAATCTCTGCCCTTTTAGAAGAACATCAACATTTTTCTGTACACACAGGATCTTTGGACTTTGAGTTGGGAGCATATTCTTGAATAAAAGATGGATTGACCACTACTGAGACCCTCTGGAGAAATTAGGATGAGAAAGCTGTCAGGAAATGTATCCCTATATATCTCTTCAAACCTATCCTCTTCAGTTAAAAGGCCAAATTGTTGCTGCTATGTTCATAAGGCAGCCTGGGATGCCTGAGCAGACTCCCTAACATTTAACAAATGGATGCATGAAGTCAGACACTTCTCAGGTTGGATCTACCTGGTCACTGATGGATTGGTGCCCAGAAAACCAGGGCTAGAGTAAGCTGGGGGTGAGTTATGGAAAAATTATATCTTCTTGTAATCACAGGAATGCACCAGGGACAAATTAACTCAATCTTATGAATAATTTCATCACCATAACCTTCTGTTCACTTTGAAATTATAAGGTGAAACAAGGGCTGTATCCTTTTGAACTCAGGACTGCATCCTTTGTGCTGCCACGTTTGCCTATATTTGCTCACTTCAAAAAAGCTCTTTCTTTACCAAGGGTATGTGGATGATGGCAAACTGCAGAGGTTTTTTCCTAGCAAATTTGCTTTCCCTATTGAACATTTTTCTCTGGAGTTTTTCCCACCCCTGTTCCTTCAGACATATTGATCTCCACAGTCTCACTTCTTCCTGGTATAAGATCTGTTTTCTTTAAGACAGCTACAAGTCTGGGAAACACACACCCTGCTGTCCAAGAGGGCAGAGGGAGGTATTTCTAGAAATAGCTAGATGACAAACAAACCACTAGAAGTTCTAGTCTTGGCTACCTTACTGTAAACTCAGCCCATAGATATTTTTTTTTCAGAACTGAGGTTTCCCATCTGCCAATGGGTGAATATAAATTCCAGTAGATGTTAGAGACATCTGGAGTGTATCCATTGCACTCCTTGTGTCAGTGATCATCTCCCAGTTACTCTGTATTTTTGCTGAGCTAAGGGAATTTGTAGCCTTCCCCCTGACTGGGTGGCTGCAGAAATTGTGATGTCAAACATCCTCTGCTACAGCTACCAAGAGTCTCTGATACTGAGACTCCTGCTTAGCACTTGTGTTTCCACAGCCAAGGGTTTAACAAGCCCCCAAAATGAGCCATTCTATAAACTAATGCAGTGGGTGCTGAGGGTGGGCTTGCTGCTGGCCTGCAGGGAGGACCCTGATGTCTGTGATGGGACTCTTGGCCATGGAGGAGCTGGGAACCTTCAGCAGCTCAGGAAACTGAACGAGGGGATTTGAACTTCTTGGGAATCAAAATGAGGGGAGAGGATTTCCCAAGGAGCCCAAAATGTCTGTTTCCAAGCTGAATTTGAAGGGGCTCTCCAGCTCTACAAGATGGCTTCAAAAACCCTGTCCTAATTTTCCGTAAGAGGTAGATGTATTTTTCATCTCACATCTGGCCATGGCCTGAGGTGCCCAGGCAAGAGAGAAAACTTTTCCAGCCAACTACATATTTTTCTACCCTGGGAACAACTCCATTGTACAGCATGAATGCCAAAGTCCAGTTTCCTTCTGGGCTCTGCACGTTTTTTGAAGTTGATGTTTATTTTGCCTGATCTGCCCTGACTTTCTGGTTCCTGTTACTGTTCTCTCCTATTGTCACTGGTGAACTCTGGCCCTTACCAGGATTTTGGTGGGGTTGCTTTTCTCTGAGCAGGTACACAGGAGATTTCCCATGACTGGAGAAATGGATCTGTATTCCCCTGCTGATCAACCTCTTTTTCCTCTGTATATTACAAAACACGGAGAGAAATAAAGCTCATTAATGAGCCCCTGTAATTAACAGGGGGTGCATTGGTGAAATGGCGAGGGACATAAGAACTGTTGTCTTTGCTTAGCAAAAGGCATCTGTGAAATGATTTTGGGGAAAATTCCCTGAAATGGAAACTATAGGTACTTCTCTAACTGTTTATACAAATTAATACAACAAGGAAAGAAACTGGGGAAAAATCCCCAAACATATGGCTTCTTTGTAGTCTAATTCTTTGACAAAAATAAAGCATAGAATTATCAATATATGAATGTTTCCCTGCATGTTCTGCAATATATATAAGGGGAAAACTGATACTTCCTTCTTGAGAAATTATCTCCTGCGTGTCATAAATATCTTTATTCTGATTTCTTGGGAACTTAGAATTTTGCACAGAAATGCGCTAACTAAAATACCTGCTTCTTTGTCTTATTTTATTCACCTACTTGTCAGCTTTTTATCATATATCACACATGCCTTCACTTTAAGGATTTCCTGACTTAGATTTGCTTGGCCCCAGATCCTTGAGCCTTCCAAAACCAGATGAACCCAACAGTCTTGTGTAAGCATAGCCAGCCTTGAAAAGGATTGCCTAAAAATCTATTACTTCTTCCTTCTTCAATCTGAAAAGGTATTTACCACAATTTCTTCATACTGAAGATCGTCAGACTAAAAGCCATTTATTATGGCAACAGGCATAAATATTTACAACCAATAGAGGCTATATCTAATTTTAGGCACCCACACCCACCACGCTGACTGGGAAAGGAAACCAGTCTCTCTCAGGTTATGCTTCCAGCTCTTCTAAGGAAGAAAATCCATTAGGCACCATCAGTAGTGACTTCTCACTACTTCTGTTGGCTCTGTTTTATTTCTTGCTTGACAGCTCACAGCAGTAACACATTCAAAAGGGTTGCCCATATAGGAAATCTGAAATTCAGTGGTCCTCAGACACCCCAAATGAACTTCCTTAGGTCAGATGTAATTCATATTTTTGACAGGATTTTGAGCCCTCCCTGGAGAAGCTCCTGGGAAGGACGGACTGTTTTAGCTCCAGGCTTATGGAATGAATCCCTCCTATCAAACAGAAGTGCCTTGGTTTGTTAACATGACAGACAACAGAAATGCAGATGTATGGGAGGGATCCTGGAGCTGACGGGTCAGAAATGGGAATATAGGTTGAATTTCAAGTTCAAACTGATTGCACACAACCCAATTCCCCTAACTGTAATGGTGTCCTTCCTAAACGAGCATGGCATGAGCTCTCAATCAGGTACTTTACTGTATATTTCCTCCATCATTTACAAGCAGCATTTATGGAATGTGGCCACAGACACCTCTCTCCATGTCCACTGGGCATCACAGCTGAAGTCCTTGTTCCAGTGTCATGAACTTTGGGGACCCCTCACTGGAGCAAGATTGTGTCTGGCAGAGGGTAGATGTCCTTTGAAAACCTTTGAGAGTGTTTGGGCTAACTTCCTTCCTCTGGGAATCAAATATATATGATATTACAAATCAGAAATGTGGGTTTATTGGACATTTATGTGATGACAGAAGTCATCAAAAGAGAAGAGGAAAGAACCCCTCTGCAGTAGCCTGTACCAGAGAGAGTCGAAGGCACAATGAGCAACACTCAGCTCAAAGACTGTTTTCCCTTCTCCTAAGCACTTGCCTGGTTTTGCCATCAGGTTTGCCAAGGCTTGTGAGGTTTGCCAACCTCTTCCTGCAACCACTGCAGCTCTTCATGTTGAGAGAGCCTAAAACCACACCTGAACTCATGCTATTTGAAGCATTTTCATTGGAAATTTTTGTCTTTGCTGCACAAATATTTCATTTAGAGGAAGCCTGCCCTTGGATAATAACAATTGCAATACAGTAACTGTAAAAAGGATAATAACAGCAACCAACTAGAACTGGCCAGGGGATGATAACTCAGCTTTGTGACAACTTCTGAGGTTTTACAATTTGTTTTCATTTTACAATGGAATGAAAACAAAACCTTCAGATATTATGTTTTCAATTTGGGTCTTTTTTGCTGCACTGTCAGAAATAACCAGAGGGCCCTGGACCTCAAGAATTTGTCCTTTCAAGTATTTTAAAAATGCTTCAGCTTTCATGAATCAGCATTTTCTCTTGGTGGGACAGTTCATCAAAAATGCTCTGGCCAGAACTTTTGCTAACCCCAAAAGTTCAAAACTATGAGTCATATCCCCCAAAACATAGTTGTTACAAATCACTTGTTTTACGATTTATGGACCTCTTCTGGACTGTCTGCTCTTAAACATACCTTTCGCCTCCATCCTGTAAGGATGTACATTTCTTTCCCACACTTCTGCACTTCTTCTCTCCCACTTACTTGGGCATATTTTGGTTCTCATGCAGCTCCTTGGCTCATTTGACCTTCTGTAGCTTATGCACAAGAGGCAATGCTGAGATAATATTTTTATGGAATGCTGTGGCAGGGGCTTGCCAGGAAAGAGGTGGCTGCTGGAATGGATAGTGGTCACTGTGGGGTGGTCCCACTACCATCCTGCAAAGCCCTGTCTGGGTGCTTGCTGGTTCTCACTCATCTCAGATGACATTTTCCATGGGGCAGAGCTGACATCTGTCAGGAGGCAGAACATCTGCTCTCGTGCCCTTGGCCCTGGCCAGCTCAGCAGCACTGGAGGGAATCAGAAGAGACACCCGGTAATAATTAGCACCCAGGGCTTGTGGAGCAGCTGCTATGTGTGCAATGTCTGTGGTTTGGTTTTGGACCCAGCTGGCTCAGAGGTGGCTCTGCAGGATCCATAGCTGGTTCTGGCCAGCTCCATGGCCTATGCTGTACCCAGGAAAGCTTTGGGAAGACAATCTGTCTTTCTTCTTCTTTAACATTTCAGGTGGGAAGACCCTGCTCATGAGAAAAAAAAAAGCAGTGTGGAAAATAAATACCGAGAAAAGGAAATGTGGCTATTCATTCTGAAAGCTGGAGGGAGCAGCAGAAAGGGGATCAGGACCTGGACAGACTTTATGTGATGGAAAGTACAAGGTGCTCTCTAGTTAGGAGGTCTTTGTAAGAACTGTCTCATGCACCTCACCAAGACATACTGTGAATGCATTTGGTCAGGGACAAGACTCTCTTGTGTCCTCAGGATTTTCCACCCTGTTGGGCACAGTCTCAAAATACTATTTTCCTTGCAAAATCATTGCAAGATTTGTATTATTATTTTTCCTCTCCTAATCTCTCATGCTCATGCATTTAAATAGAAGGCAGGGGGAGAGAAACCCAGTTGGGAGCACCATATGGAGAGAATGTAAGTTATTGCTGTTCCCCCATTATCTTGGCACAGATTTCCTTTGTCAAACATTACTTCAGATTTGGGACCTCATTTTGTATTCACACTCCCCGTTGCTTCTTCCTTCCTTGGAAGCATCAGGAGGAACTTATGGTATTGCTACAAGGAGCTCTTTACAGGAAAGGAAATAAATTGGGCAATGTGATTCAAATAATGGAAGAATGAATTATTTCACCATTTTAGCAGTTTCCCGTGAGGGACACTTGGGGGAGAAAATGCACTTAACACTCTAAAATATTAAAATAAAAGAACCACATAAACCTCACTCCTCTGGACTTGAACCAAACCGAATGGTTTAGGTAAGTGCCCAGCAGAACTTCAAGTGGCACAACGCATGAGAGAATATTTCTATGCGTGGCAAGGAAAATTCTCCATATTAATGATATCATGAACTGGCTCAGCTAATTTGGACTTCATCCATAAGGCCTGGTTTCTGGCAGATCAGCTGAATTTTTTTTTTTTTTTTTTGCGTATGAACTCCTCTTTTAATGTTGAGTTTGATCCTGTTTTCATGGCTGATATTCCTGGAAAATTATTTTCTTAAAGCTGTACTTCCCATATATTTTTTTAATGAGAGATGTTGCTCCCTTGTATTCCTGGAACAGGCTTAAAATATCCTGAGCAGTAACTAGAAGGTAACGAGATGAAGGGAATTGTGCTGGATTTTTGCAATTCACTGGTACATTACTGGCTACCCAGGACAAAGCAGAGCTGTACTGTGGAGGTAAAGGGCCTTTCTAGGAGCTGGAATAACAGCATGCAAATGGCCTCCTAGAAGTCATTCACCCTTTTGCTGAAAATTTTAATGCAAAGTTTTCAATGAGCAAACAAGCAATTCTACAGTCTCCTTTGTGTTCTTGACACAGCTGAAAAGGTCTATGTGTAGCTGTAACTAAACAAAAATAAAGATGCAGTTTCAAATCACCTCTCTAGAGCAATTTTGTGATTTATATGCAGATACACCACGAGCCCTCAGTGAAGTTTGTGTGCCCATGTGGAGCCATTTGGGAAGTAGGATCATACAGCCCAAACTGTCACTAGCAGTGCTCTCATCCCAGCTGGAATGGACATGAAGTCCTGGGCATTACTGCCACAAGCCATTGCTTGATATAGGCAGCATAAAATAGATGGTCTCAGGAGGCATTTTCAGTGTGAGTTTGTGCCAGAGCTGAGATTCTCTAGTGGAAAGGCCTCAAATTTTAAATAAAAAATCAAATCCCTGCATTTCTGCTGCTTGCGGACAGAGTCTCCAGCAACTGGGCTCCCAAAATTAGACATATATATTGACTTTACACCTAGAAAACCAGTTCTGAAATGGAGCTGGGGGATTGCTCAGAAATTATATGTGTCCTAGATGGGGAGGGTCTGGCCTGTGAGGACACAGCAGCTGGATGGCTGCCAGCTCTGGAGACAGAGCATGAGACAGTTTGTGAACTTAAAACACATTTCCCAACCCTATGGGATTTTCCTTTAAGCCCGTTCTCAGCAGAGCAGCATATTATTGCAAATAGATGCTCTTTTGGTCCTATCTCCCAGGGGATAGAAATTAATGTTATGTTTGAACATGTATGTTTTCCCACTCATTGCTGAAGCTGTGCTTTTCCTTAAAGTCTGCAGAAAGCCGAGCATGAGTAGATACTGTTAATGCCATTACTTCAAAGTTAGAGCTGGAGTCAGTGCCAGAGAGTCTTTAGCAAGCAACGTGGCCTCTGTTTGCAGGGGTTGGAAAGTAGTTCCAGTGAGTCATCTCAGGCATCCTCCTGCACTGTGGCAGGACCTTTCCGTGCAGCCCCTCTGCACAGTCCTCTTTAACTCTTTCATGTGCCTAAGTGTTGGCTCCTGTGCTCATCCCTGGGACTGCTGTTTCCATGAGACACCTGCATGCTGTCCTGAAACAGGAGTGAGGATGTGAGGAGTGAGGATGTTGCTACAGCACTGTGCTGCTTTTTCTCTCTTCCTCCAATGCCATCACCCTCCTGACTGTGCCTCCTGTGCCACTGTGCTTGGGAATATTTTTACAGCTGTCCATCTCCCTCCTTTGGGAAGTTTTTTGGTTTTTTTTTCCCAGTGCTTCTCCTGTCAGTGAAAGTTTTTTTCCAGCCTTTTCTTCCCCTGAGGGTGGTTGGCGTATTTATGGATTCATTGCTGTGCCAGTTCCCGAGGTAAAAAGGCAACTCTGGGGCAACCCCACTGATGGCTTTGCTGCTCCACTGGGCACACACTGAATCTGGAGAACTCTGTTAGCCAAAATAACAAGATCTCATGGCCTTTCATGCCTTCCCTTTCCCTGGGACCCCAAACACATTACTTTGGATATGAGGACTGGCAAGGGGACAGCAACTCCCGGAAAGTGACCATGTCCCCCAGGACCCAAATCATCTTGCCTCACACATGACTTTCCAATTAAGAAGAGGGTTTTGCTCATGGACCTAAATCTGTGAAGGTGAGAGACCTCTCAGTTTGAATGCAAATAATGTTAGATATTAAATAAGGTAAATCAACATTTTTTGTAATCTTTTAATTACTAGACATTACCGTAAAACTCATTTTCCCTGGTACTATTTGGGGGGAAAAGGGAGATGAATACTAGTTAAATAACCCAGTTAAGAATTCATTCATTCACTCCCCCTTGGCATAAAACATGGGATGACAATTCGTAAAACTTACATTCTTTAGTAACATATTCCCTGGCTTAGGTGGAAGACCCATAGGTTGAGGTACAAGAACAATATAACTGGGGAATGGCAAATGGTCACTCTTAAAAGCAAATGAAAAATATAATAACTTGGATTTTTTCATTGCAAAGATAAATAATAATTTGACAGGAGATGTCATTACTGTTTAATGACTTTGTCTGAACAGAACAATTGAAGGAAATATGTTTGCTCTTCCTCATCCCTCGCCATTTCCATGATGTCATTAGGTCTGGCCATAACAACTGGAAAGTTAGAACATAGGAAAGACACTGCCTGCATGGCAAAATAAACTCAGTGATGCAGAGCAGCCACAATGTGTATCAGTAGTGCAGACATCAAAGTATCAACGTTTATCAAGAGAGCAGAAAATGAGAAGCAAGTTTTAGTGGAGGTACTTTGCATTGGTTTAATCAGTAACACCCATTGCAATGACGACTTAATGAAAACACTGCCACATCTGGCAGAAATGAAGTTCTTACATGTCTGGGAATTTGGGTTGCTTAGACTTGTCCGCTAAATTTTTGTTTTTCTTTTCTACATGTGGAGCATCTTCTGCTGTGAAGCATCTGCTTGGCTGCCTGGTCTGGCACCACCCATAAAGTGGCTTTGCCCCCTCATGTGGGTGGCTTGGCCACACGTACTCAGTCAGTTATTGATTTTGATATAGTGGATGTGATTTAGTTCAAGCTGTAGAGATTGTCCTTCAAGGGCCAGAGGCCACAGTTTCATTTTTGGTCTTTTCAGCTGATGTTACCTCCTGCAATGCTACACGGATTACAAAGGGAGGGAAAGATTAGACCTGACTGTCTTGGAGTAGTGGAGAAGAAAAGGGTCATTTTTTCAAATCCCTCCATGTCTCTTTGCAGCAGTCCATTGCTGCGTAAGCAAAATTTCAAAATCTGTTTGCCCATCCATGTATCAGAATAATCACTCCAAAAAGTTCTTTTCTAAAGCTCTGAGCATAAGGGTGCTAGGTTGGGCCAAACTCACAAAATGTCATCTCTGACATAGCAGTGAGCAGCTTTAAGGTAATATGCCATTCGCCAGAGCAAATTTAGGTCTTGCCCTGAACTCTAACAGAAGGGTGTGCCAGCTCATTTCTTGCAGAAGTCTTTTTCATTAGCTTATGACAGCACTCAACCACCCTCATACATGGTTCAACCCCCTTTTTTGCAAACCTTGTTAAAATTTTGTCCTCAAGAACTTTTATACAGTGATAAGTTCCCTGGGTTAATCACATACCATGCAAAGAAATATTTCTTTTTAAGCCATTTGACTTTTCCATCTTTCCAATCCATTCCCTCAGGCCTGTGGCTGACCTTAAGAAAAATCCCATCATTGTACATCCAAACCACCAACACACATTCAAATGGTCTAACTCCTTGTTTAGTATTCTTCGTGATTCCTCTTGCCCTTCAAGCACCACGTATCTAATACAAAAGAATAGACAGTGGGGCTTAGGTGGAATTTAGGCTGGATAAATCTGGATAAAGCAACATGGCTGCTTCATCTACTCCTCTAATTCCTGGCACTGTCCTTCATGATGTGCACTGTAGTTTGCTTACTCTCTACACCCAGCTTTCAGACTGCCAATGTCATTCATGGTACAGTGTTGTCCCCTGCTGTGCTTGATGCACAAGGACATCCGCTGGCTGCTGACACGGGCTGGAGGAATCAGCTCTCTGCATTGAGCTGCTGCAGCTCCTGGGCTGTGTAAAATCAAACCAGGAGTGGCAGCAGTACTAAGAGAAGCTGCATAACAGAGCCAGAGGCAAAGGTAAGAAGCAGCTCAGGTGCTGCAGGCTCATCTCCAGTCACAGCTGTAGGGGCAGGGGACAATGGCGACTTTGTCACCACAGCGCTCAGAGCACTGCTGCAGAAACCATCTGCCCTGAGAAACAGAAAGCCAAAGCACACACCTCTGTCTCCATGGGCTTCAAGTGGATTGTGCAGCCACAGGACAATACAGGGATGTGTGTGAGGAAGAGATAGCAGCGATAGTTATCTCGGGTCTTTGCATACTGAAAACACCTTCAGAAGGAAAAAGCCCTAAGATGCTTAGGGGTGTACGTGGAGCCTCTCAAATGAGTGTGGAATAACTATGGTGATTCAGGCAAAAGGCATCTTTTTGGTATAAAGACTATTCAGGCTTCCTGGATGTGAAAAAGCCTGAGGATCACTACATCACCTCTGACTTATGTGACTCAGGACACAGAATTAAATCTTCTGTGGGGAGACTGAGAATTAGTGGTTCTGTAAAATTCATCCTCAAAAAATCCAGCCGTGAAAACCTTTGAATTGCACTGGTGGGTTTCTGTTGTGTTGTCATGCCTTGAACATTTCATTGAGATCCCTGGTTTATTCTGGATGAGGCCAGGAAGATTGGCAGAGAAGTCTTTTTAGCTCCTGAGAGGCAAAATGAACATAACTGTTCAGTGGCTGCCAGTTTAAAGAGCCAGATCTTAAAAGAGTCAATGGTTTCTTGTCTCAAGGATAAAGTTCAAATCTGTGTGATCAAAATTGGATGAACATTAAAAGGAAAAAAACCCCACTGCAAATATCCATGCAAATAAACATTACAGCTCTCTTTCAGTGCTATTTATATCTATTTCAGTTTAATGACCCCAAACATTGTATGAAGAGTTTCTCTAATGTGCTACCAAGACTGTTTGTAGGAGACAACTGTCTCAAGAATGTGGTAGTGTGAAGACTCCCACGGCAGCACCCATGCAGAAATTGCAAATCTGCTTGGGCAGTCTCTTCCTGTTGGAGTTTCCACAGGGAAAAAAAAGTGATGCTCTGGGGCTTAAGTTATCACATATGCAGGGTGGCAAGCAAGGATGGGTTGAAACCAGTGTGCATTAGCAATCAATTAAAAACGGCTAGCACACCAAAAGTGTGGACAGATGTCCTCTCATGCCTGTAGCTGGAGAAATTTGGGATGTTAGGGTTCCCACTGGCTTTCTGCCATGTCTTGGCTGGTGGCTCCTGCCCTGTGGGGAGAGGCTACAAGGCAGAGCTGCCTGGTGCTTGGCCTGTCTCCCTTGGGTGCTCCTGCCTGCCCCAGGACAGAGAGCAACCAGCCATGGGCAGTCCCAGGATCACGGATAGCCCACTTCCAACTCCTCTCTTTCATGGGAGGACACGAGGAGCAGGGATTTGGGTCAGTGCTGTGACATACAGGCAGCCTATCTGCGGATTTGCACAGGTACAAGCTGCCTGCTCTGGGCAAGAGCAGTAGTACTGCTCCTATGCTACTAAAAATTCCAGAGCAGGAGACTCTCCCTTCTTGCATGGCTTGTCTGGCCAGCACGGTTGGGATCACTGCTCCGTCAGACTGGTGATGCTCCAGCCCACTTCAGTGCAAAGTCAGACAGATTACATTGAATCACCACTGAAGAACAAAAAATGTGTCTCCTAACAGTAAGTAATGTCTCTCTTCTTCTATATTGCTTTTCATTTACAGAGCCCTAGCCAGGGCTGAGCTATTCTGTATGCTATTAATTAGCTGATCACATGCCAATGCTAATTTTTTTCAAATGGGTTCACTATTTATAAATGTTCACCAGTTTGTGCCGACACACGAAGGGAGGGAGGGACATATTTACACCATCTACTTTTTGCAGATGCTTTGCAGCTCTCCATTGGAGGGATTGACCTCTCTCATTTACCAAAGATGCAACTTTGGCTCCTAAAGCTGTTTGTATAGTATTCATCTCTGTTCTATGCCTGAACTAGAGTTTGACTCACAACCCTCTTCCCCTCAGACTTCAGCCATCTAATGAGTCCAATCACCTCTGTCTGCACAGTGGGCCAAGTTAGTTGCATGCCATTGTTACTGCTCCTTAAGCATGGAGAGGTTTTTTTACTTACAAGAAATGCACTTTTGGAATGGAATGGAATGGAATGGAATGGAATGGAATGGAATGGGATAGAATAGAATAGAATGGAATGGAATGGAATAGAATAGAATAGAATAGAATAGAATAGAATAGAATAGAATAGAATAGAATGGAATAAAGTAGTTTCAATTGGATGGGGCTTACAGTGATCATCTTGACCATTTCAGGGCTGACCAAAAATTACAGCACATCATTAAGGGCATTATGCAAATGCCTATTAAACACTGAGAGCCTGGGGCATCCATCACCTCTCCAGGAAGCCTGAATATAAATTTTAGGGCGAATAAATTTCATGCTAAAAATTGCTGTGTTTTCAGGCTTCATGAATATAAAATTGGATGCTCAGTGGCTGCCTAAGTAACAAATAAACACATTTTTCTTCTGTATTTCACAGAGCAAGCCAGCTAACTTTGGTACTATTAAACCAACTCTGCTAGTAGTTGAATTGAATTTTTTTGTTGGTCCAACCTCAGCCCTAAATAAACATTTGTAACCTCACATAGCTAGGCACAATACAAGTCACCCTGGCTGAGAGACCTTTGCTCACGGAAAACCAGCATTTGATGTTCAAAAGACGGAATGGAACCAGCATGTTAAAGCATCTACTCACTATCCAAACAGTCCCCATTGTTACAGTTATTGCCAGCAATATCCTGTTTGTCGCCGGGATAGCACTTTGGTTCTCCTGCCCTAGAAACAGCCATTTGCCTTGTGGCTAAACACTTCCAGTAAAGGACTTGGAAATTCACCAAAGCAAGGAAATGTACTTAGGGCTCTGGCCTCCAGCAAAACCTCTTCAAAATGCCTTGAGAAATAACCAGACTCATAAACTTCAGGCATCCAACGAAAGAAACCATTTTCACATCCAAGAAACAAATTTGCCCTCCCCATCTGTCTGGCATTGCGCTGATCCTACTCTACACCCATCACATCCCAACCCTGGCAACAGGCCCTGAAGAAATTCAGTTTTGTGGACTGTGGGTGAAATCTGTGGCAGAGTATTACTGGTGTGGAGCTAATAACTGGTCTGGACTTTTGTACAGTGCAGCTGCACACGTGGTGAGCCACCAAGAGCTTTTTGTGCCAGGCACCACCGCATACAAGTTGTAAATGCTGTGTGAGCTATCTGCAGGCATATCTGCTCCTTCCCTGGGTGACATTCAGCTACTGCCTTTGATTTTCTTAGAGGCAGGTTGGGCTGAACTTTTATAAAGTGGTTTCAAGCTCTTTCATGTGAAAGGCACTGAATAAGCACTGTGCTGATCTAATTCTGCTGGAGCTCAGCTGTTTTCTTCCCCTAGACCACTCCTGTTTCTACATCCACCTGCTTCGCCTGCTCCACGAGCAGCTGACCAGGGAAGGAAGGAAGGAGATGAGATGCAGCAGGGCAAGTGCACAGAGCTGGTGCTTCAGGGCCATGAACAGTTAACGCCTTGGCCACGGCACTGGTGCAGCTGGAGCTTTTCCCAAAGCTGGGCTGGAGAGCATCACTGTCTCCCCCGAGTTGCTGGAGTCGTGGCAGTGAGAAACTGCTCTGAGATCACCACTGGAATCCTCGGGTTTTAATGCTTCCCCTCCCCACCCCCTACATTTTCCATTAGAAAGAAGTAAATTGGTAAATGCCCCGGGACTCACAACCAGGCTGTGACCTGGTGAGGCAAGAGGAAGCCCTTGCTAACACACCACTGCTGGTAATAATGCCTGGGTGGAAAACCTTCCATGGAAAGTGAAGCTTTACAAACATCTGCAGCAATTAATTGCTTTTGAGCATTTCCAGCACAGAAATGAACCATTGAATCTGATGTTTTCAGCTTGTTTTCAACTGTTGAAACAGTTGTTTTCAGCAGTGACAAGAGCAGGGGTAGACAAACCAGCTCCCTGGGGTAAATTCAAATGGCATTTTCCAGAGACTCCTACACCCTCCATGATCTGCCCATGTATGCAGCTTTCCCATCCCAGTGCTGTGCGGCCTGTGCTGTTGTTGGAACCCTGCAATTTTGTAGTGAAATCAGCTTAATAAATGATAGGATCCTCAAAAAACTGAAATTCCATTTTTGATCAATGCTAGTTTTGACCACTGCCGCTGGACAGGGATTGCCTCAGAATAGCATGTTCATATACAGAGCTATTTTTTCCCCCTTATCTTTATGACTTTTCTCATTGAAAATACTTTTAGTTTATATTTATGTGCTATAGTAGTTAAGAAGACAGATAAAAATAGCTGGAGATATTTTAGAGGCTAAATCTTCAAACCCTGAAAATGAGGCTCAATATAAAAGTGCCTGCATGCTCCTTTTACCCCAAGGAAATCAGGATTATGCTCCTTCATCTTCCCATCCTTCTCTTAGCCCTCATATCCCCTCAGTAAATTTTGAGCCCACTGGCAATTTCCACCACTCTGACAGGAAAGGGAATCAAAGCAAGTCCCTGGGAGTTGCCTTTAGCTGGATAGGGAGGAGAAGCTCAGAGTAGTGCCCCCACCACGTGCCAGCCTGCCTGGCTGGCATCAGTGCCCTTGTGTGTGCACAGCCCCCATGGACATGTGTGTGCCCCCAGGCTCACACCAAAACCACCAAGACTGATGCCCACATGGTCTGGCACCAGCTGTTGGATGGCTTTTTCCATAGGCAGAGGTATTTGTGGGGCAAGGAAGAGAGTGGGAGAAGGGCAGGGGGTGCTGGGACCAGCATTTTGTGAGGGATGAGCAGATCTGAAGTTATCATGGGAAAGTGGGTGCTGTTGCAATATCAGGCAGCCCTTAGGGATTTTGGCTCATGGCAGTACATGTTTCCAACAGGCAATATTCTGCCCTGTATCTTGTCTGGGGAAATGTTTTTTTCCAGAGTGATCACTCAGTCTCTCTGCTGGGAAGGGAGGAGGAAAGTGAGAGCTGCTTGCATTAGAAGTGACGCTGCCCACTCTTGTGAAGGAAAAGGTCTTCACATTTCCATGGATCAGATTCTGCAATTACACAGCTTTCTTGTTTGGCCAGTTCATCTGCTAAACCTGACATGGAGCCAGAATGCAAACAGGGATTTTTCCCATTACAGAATACCAAATCTATGATAAGCTATGCCATGAAAATTCAGTTTTTAAGGAGGTGGGGAGAGAATGAGGGAAACTCCAACTGCTGCTGCAAGATAAGCAATGAGTTTTGCAGTGCTTCTAGAATCTGTGTGTCAGGGATCTTGTAAAAAAACCCCATAAGCCAAAGGAGCACTGTGAGAAGAAAAACAGTAGAATTTGGGATAGTAAAATTTAAGCAGATGTTTGAACACCAGTTTTAGCCTATGAAACATCTGCGTGATAACTTTGGACACAGCTGGATAAAGTCAGTAATTGCTATAGAAAGAGGCCTGTGAATATTGTAATAATCTGTAGGTCTGTTCTGCACAGCAATGCAGAATATCATTGATGATCTTGATTATGTTTGTATTTTTTTCTTATACTACAGATACCCCTACTATAAAGTATTCAAATCAATCACCACTTCTGCGTTTCACTACCATCTAGTTGTAGTATTAAAATCTATTTATAGATGGAGTAACAAATGTCTCTGAAAGGAGAGTTACATACTGACAGTTTGGAAGACGACTATGCTGGTTTTCTCAAAGATCAATCCTTAAATAGGATATATTCTCAAAGATTATTCCTTAAATAGGATATAAATATTGTAATTTATGCATCATTTGCCACAAGGGACAAGATAGTGATAGCATATATTTTTATGTATACATATATATAGTCTTCCTAACTGCAGACTGCAAAGTTCAGAACTTCAAAAACTAACCAAGAATACAAATTGATAGAGGCTGAATTATATTTGTTGTCCCAAAACACAGTAGATTTAACTGCACCCCTAATGCTTTTTATTCGCCAAAAACAAGACAAAAATCAGAAGCAAACAAATAAGTTCTCTGAATAAATCCTGCATTGCCCCAGTTTTATGAGCTGCCATCTAAGCTGCCTGGCAACCATCCAGGCCTGAATGACACTCCTGGACGAGAAGTAACCCATGCATCCCTTTTGAACTGTCCTCTCCTCAAGCTTCCTTCACCTCCCACCTGGCTGTCCTGCCGCTCTCGATTAATTTCTTTTAAAGCGCTTCCTTACCTGCATAGTGGTCAAACACAGTGGGGACATACTCCTCTGGGAAGGCATCATTGGCGTAGCTCATCAGCAAACAGGTTTTCCCAACTGCACCATCCCCAACCACCACGCATTTTAGCATCTTCTTGGTGTTACTCCTGCTGCCGTCAGTGCAGTTGTCATTTTCCTCCTTGCAGTTCATTCTTGCTGCTGCTGCCGCTGCTCTTGCTGCTCCCAGGACTTCCAAGTGCACATGAAGGAAAAATGAAGTGCGATTGTATTGACTTTTCCTGAGTTTGGAGAAGGAGGGGGGTGGGGGGGAGCAGCAAATCTCAAACTCAGGAAATCATACTAATGTTTCCAGGCTGTCACAGCCGCTTCTAACAGTTACCAGATCAGTCAAGAGGATCATCGAGGTGAATAAATTAAACACATGGAGAGGAATATCGTAAAATAAAAAGTGATCTGTCCTTTTTCGTTTGTCCCAGTCAGGAAATCCTCATCCTGCCCGACCGTTCTCAGTCTTTATTGCGACTTCAAAAATATCAGCAGCCTGCGGCTTCGATCCGCGTCTCCCTTCCTCCAGCCTGGCCGCAGGAATCGGGGACTCCTGTTAAATCCACTCCATTTTCCATTTCATTTCTAACATGGAGGAGAGTCTGGAGGTTTTTAATGGAGTTTTTCCTTTCTTTCTCCAGCTTGCTGTGTGTCAGGAAATCATGGGTTTCCTGCTGAATTCCATATTAGGATCAGTGGGCTTGTGAAGGGCTGCAAACAATGGGAGCTCTGTGTGTATTTGTACTTTGGAGGAACTCTGCCAGGACATGGAGAAAGGAAAACACTAGAGGTCCCCCTGCAGAATGAAGTTTTTTAGGCTCCCTGCTCCATCCCGCGCTCCAGCTGCTCTCCGGGCTGCCGGCACCGGGACCGGCGAGGAGGATTTGGGAGAATACGGAATACGGGAGTGTGGACACACACGGCCAGGCGGGGCACGGGGAGGCTGCGAGCTCTGCCCCTGTCCCAGCGATGTCTGCTGATCCCAGGCACGACCTCCTCTCATCTCAAATAGGTATTTTCTCCCATTTGGGAAAGGGAAAGGGGGAGGTGGAGAAGAACAGAGGAGGTATAGTGGCTAGATAATGTCAACTTTTTATCTCTATAGCTCTTTAAAGTATTTGCTGTAAAGAATAAATAACTGATTTTTCAGTTCACACACTCAGAAAGTTTCTCTTGCATTTCCCCTCGTCCCCCCCTTTCCACCCTCTCCCCAAGAGAGACAGATTTCCCCCTCCTAATGTAAATACGTAAACACAGATAGAATAAAGTGGAATTAAGAGTTAGAGAAATTTAAAAATTAAACAAACAACCCCCTGCACAGTAGTCTGTGAAAAACTAGCTTTGAACTGCATGATTCCTGCCCCCTCCTCTGGTTTGTTCTGGTGCTTCACGTGCCTCCTAAGCCTTCTCCCCATTAAATACACAACAATCTGCATGTACATGAAGAGCAAAACTTCCCGCTCCTTGCACAGGAAAGATTTTGCAATTTCCAGCAGAAACGAGCCAGACATTAACAGAAACCCCAGTGCAGCAGCCCAGCACATCCTGCTGGCTGCATTTCCCTTCCACGAGGCTCGAAGGCTTTGAGAGGGGGAAACATCCCCCTGCTGGCACTCCAGTGGTGATAAACGCTTCCCCTGCCCTGCTCACACCTGGTGAGAGATAAATGCCCAAAAGTACACAAGCTTGGGGCAGTGCACACCTGGAAGTGCAAAGACCAACACAGCCTTAGAAAGGAAGTCTTTTAGCCCCAAACTGCATGAGTAAAGACAAACACAGTCATAATAATGAAACTCTGTGGTCCCAAAATGTGTGTCCTTTTCTTGTGGTGAAGGGGCATGGCAGACCCACCTGCAACCTCCCCTGGACAGGCTAGGAGTCTGTCAGAGCTCTTCAATGATCTGTACTGGGTCAGCTCTGGACACCTTTCCCAGGAGGTGGTAGAATTATAGAATCCTGTAACAGTTTGGGTCAGAAGGGTCCTCAAATATCATCTAGGTCTAATCCCCCTGCCATGGGACACCTTCCACTAGCCCAGCTTGCTCCCAGCACCATCCAGCCTGACCTTGAACACTTCCAGGAATGGGAAATGGATAAAACATATGAGCAAGGGTGAACAAGGTTTATCTGGAGAGCTCCAGGGAGCTCCTCTCTTTTTTGCTGTCTCTAAGCAGGAGTCTTAGTCATTCAGTAATTTGTGCCCCTTTATCTTCACCTTATTCATCCCTCCCTGCCTGCTGATAACAGAGATCTTATCAGGCAGTGTTAGGCCCAGCAGGACACCTGCCATCAGGGGCATCACTAAGGTGTTTCCCAGAGTTAGGAGATCAGGTGCATCCTCTTAGCTTCAAACTGCGGCCCAAGGCTGAGCTTCATCCAAGAAAACTTGTGAGCTCTGGGCATCAGAACCCCCATTCTCCAAGCATTAGCTCTGCTGATCATTTCCACCATCAGCAGCCTGGCTGGGTCATCCTGAGGTGCAGCACATGTTAAAGGGATTTATTCTTTAAGCTTATTTCTGGTTGTAATTGAGGTCAAACTCCAAGTCTGTGCTCTGTTTGGTGACTGTGCAGCTGAGTAGGTACCAGCACCCTGACACCCTCTGTGCATTTGCTTACCAGCCTGGTGACCCTGTGGGGAAAGTTTGCCAAATATGTAGGTGCATGCTGTTGCAAGGGAACTGCAGAGCCTGAGGAAGAAAAACATTCCACCAATTCATGGTTCAGCTCCCCACTGCCTCTATCAGACAAAAGCAAAAGCTATCTTGCTTCCTATTTTACACAAGCATAATCTATCTGCAAGCTTTTCAAACACCAGACAAACTCCAGTTAAGGCAAGATTTAATGCTACTTGGGCCACATTTAGGCCTGCAATAAAATCCCCGTGGATCATTCCTCCCTGATCAAAAAGCTGGGCAAGACTCAGCAGGACTGTGCCCACCTCCACTTTTTTGCAGGAGGTTGAATGATGAAATTTCCTTGCTGTTTTTCTAGAGGGTTTAAGTGACTTTATTTGCTCTTCCCCTTTTTAAAAAGGATCTTCCAAAATGTAAAGGTTTTCTCATGCTATCAAGGGCTGAACTGGAGGATCATAGAATCAGAGAATCCCAGAATCATTAAGGTTGGAAAAACTGTCCAAAATCGAGTCCAACTTTTGCTTCATTATCACATGTCAACTAAATCACAGCACTGAGTGCCACATCCAATCACTTCTTGAACACTTCCATGGGTGTTCCACCACCTCCCTGGGCAGCCCTTTCCAATGGTGCACTATCCTTTCAATGGAGAAATTCTTCCTGAATTTCTTAGGTCTTTGCAGACCCTCCCAATTCTGAGCTCTGATGCACAGGACACTTTGTGGGGAACCAGTTTTAGTTAAGATGCATCAGCCTTACATCGCTCAGTGTGAGTAAGGGAAGTGCAGCCATGAAGCTAGAGCCTAACTGATGGATGGCCTGGAATAAACCAACAGGAGGAGTTTATCTTGAAGGTGAAGAAGGCTGACATCTGACCTGCAAAACTCAAACTCAGTGCTACAAGTTTGCTTTACCTGTACAGGTGATATGTGCAGCTTTAGAGGAGTTATGATAAAGTTATAAAATAAGAATTGTATCCAGACTAAAACCACATGTTTTTTTAATCTCATGACTTTAATTTAGTTTGGCACCATTTAGATCAGCTGGATCAAAACATTTTAAGAGCTGGTTTAGATTCAGCGAAGTTTGATCACATTGTTTTACACCACTTTACTCGGGGGACTGAGAGAGTGTTAACCCCTCTGCTACTCTGGGGTTGTATCTTTTACTTGTCAAGTTGGCTCTGGTTTTGCTGTGTGAATTAACAGGCCAGACCTCTCATCTGGCAAAGCTTGAGGCAATGCTGTTGCATTTTACAGAAGATCTGTTGACCTGCAAATGGCAAGTGGCAATTCTATAAGTTAAAACAGACCCTTCTGCACTGCTGTACAAGTTCCAGCTCCTCTAAGAACACTTCTGAACAACAGAGCTGCCTTCAAGCCCCAGACTGGAAGTCACAGAGTTATTGGTAATCATTAGCAAAGGTCAGAAGGTCTAATGATTTAGTCTAGATCCAGGGCTTTTTTTTTGCTATTTCACTAATCAGGTTAGAATTGGTCAGATTTTTTCCTAAGATTTCAGTCATTACCATCCCACAAATCCACAAAAGTAAGAGCAGGCTGGTTACGAGCCACATTTTGGAAAGACATGGCTGAAGCAAAAAAAAAAAAAAAGGTAAAGCCAACAAGTCTGAACGCTTAGAAATCTTGTTTAAGTGTGTGTGGTTCTCAGGCACCCAGCCCAGTTTGTTTCCCACTGATTTTAAAAGCTTCTAGCCAAGGGCACCACGGCACAAACAGACAGGGGCAGGTGCTGTGAGCACTGTGGAGTGAAGATGTCACCTGAGGCACTTCCTAGCAAAGTTTCTCAAGCAAACTCTGCTCTAGATGAAGTGCCTCTGACCTTTTGTTAATTAATGAATTTACTGGCAGCTGATCTATTCCTAAGACTGCAAGTATCTCCAACTCCCCCGTGCTGTGGGGATGCGCCAGCTTCATGTTCAGGTCGGACAGGGGGTGCCTGGCACTTCTTCCTTGGGGATTAGCAAGTTCAAGGCTGGTGCAAAAAAGTTAGGTGAGAAGATCTGCAGGACATAAAGTCCTTGCAGGACTTTTTAATTAGCTCTGCAATTAGCAGTATCTTGGCCAATTAACGCTATTCTGTATTTCTCTGCAGGCTTACAGGGGGAAAAAAGGGATATGATGCTCTGTCATGCTCTCCTTGCTCTCTTACCATGGCCAGCCTGCCATTCCCATATTTTTCCAGTGCCTTCTGAAATGCAGTGGTCTAACTTTGTGCAATCTTATGAGTTTAAAGCTTGACAGTGGGAGCAATGTTCTGCATTAACTGTTTTCCTCACCAGACCTGACTGATTTTAAGGGGGTCTTACTCTTTCTTAGGTCTTGTTCTCCTAAATCCTCTCCTGGCCTAAACCAAGCAGATCTGTATCTACATTCTCACCCTTAAGAAGCTCCCCAGGGTGGGGGATTTTGAAGGTGACAACACTGCTGTGAAGCTTTTCTCCCCATGTCTTGCTGCTAGAAATAGACACATTCAGCCACTCTCCTTCCACCTACCAGTGTTGATGAAGAAATGAAGTTTCTGGCACTACTACTGAACTGTAAATTGATTTCAGGCAAATTTTCTCACATTTTTCTTATCCTTTGTCTAATCTGTTTAGATTTTGAGTTTTTTAGAGCAGGGATTTTGTTGGTATTGGACTGAACATAGCAGAACTATATTAAGCTTAACTATCACTGTGCTGTTCAAAACCAAGTTTCCCTGGCCATCAAATTCAGGACCTTGCCTGGACTATGTTGTTGTAAGAGCCAGCCTTTTGCAGTAAAAAATATTTGGAACTTTAAGACATCCCCACAGTCACCATATCTCTCACCTCTAGTCTTAGATATTGGGGTGGCTCCTGTTTGTTCTAGGGTTGCCTGGATGGCCCTCTGCATTGTGCTAAGACTTAATTAAATGAGGGCATTTTATCCTTATTCCCTCCATCCTCTCTTCCCCTTTCTTTCTGTCAACCCCATTCATCAGCCTCCCACACCAGTGAAGTGCTCATTGAGACCTCAAGTGAATTTGATATACTGAAAAGCAGAAGCAGCAAATTCAGGAGAAAAAATATGATAGTTTAACAGTGACCGCAGGAGGGGTGGAAGTGCTCTGGTCTGTGTGAACCCTTTTTAGAGCCATCTTGCTGATGGGCAGGTGCTGAGAGTCAGCTTTGAGGCTTGTTGAGAGAGAGCAAGCCTCCCTCCAGCCATCACACCCCACCAGGCAGCTGCTACCAGCACCACCACCAGCAGTGGGGGGTTCCCTGCTCCGAGGCGCTGCCATGGATGTAGTTGGTACCACTGGATTTCCCTTTGGAAATATGAGCTAATAAAACAAGCGACTTCTGGGAGAGGAGGTCAAGCAAAGGAAGTTTCATGTGCTGTCCCTCAGAGAACCCTCTTGCTTCCCAGAGGGGGCTGCTGTAAAATGAGAACTCCACATGTTGTATTTGCATGTTTGTGAATGGGGAGGGCAGTTTTCAATGAGATGGTGCTCCCTGTTACCTTACAGTTAATTCTGCATTGCTGACTGCAGACAGTGCTCTGTGTGTGTTACCCACCCCCACAGCTGGTGGTACTTATCCAGAGTCTGCATTTCCAGCTGTTTTCTGTTCATAGGTATTTGCATTTGGACTTTGAGGATGAGTTTTCCTTGGAGGTGTGACAGTTCCCTCTGGATAGTGGAATACCTGCACCCTGTTTGCATCAGAGTTCTCTCATTTCCTTCCAGAAAATCACTGGCTGTCACCTCTGCCTTGTCTCCTTTCTGGTTTTGTTCTTGCATGGCTGTCCTCTTCTCTTCTCTTCTCTTCTCTTCTCTTCTCTTCTCTTCTCTTCTCTTCTCTTCTCTTCTCTTCTCTTCTCTTCTCTTCTCTTCTCTTCTCTTCTCTTCTCTTCTCTTCTCTTCTCTTCTCTTCTCTTCTCTTCTCTTCTCTTCTCTTCTCTTCTCTTCTCTTCTCTTCTCTTCTCTTCTCTTCTCTTCTCTTCTCTTCCCTTCCCTTCCCTTCCCTTCCCTTCCCTTCCCTTCCCTTCCCTTCCCTTCCCTTCCCTTCCCTTCCCTTCCCTTCCCTTCCCTTCCCTTCCCTTCCCTTCCCTTCCCTTCCCTTCTCTTCCCTTCCCTTCCCTTCTCTTCTCTTCTCCCTCTGTCTGACAAAAGCTGTTTACCTCTCCCTATCACAGTGGGGAGAAGTGGACTTAGGTAAGCATTCAGCCTGGGATTAGCATAGCAGAAAAAAACCGTCACTTCAGGCAATTTCTTTCTCCCTACCTACGGTGTTTTCCATAGAGATTTTTTTCCTAAATTACATTTATTTTATGTTGAGCAGTACAGCAGGAGATTAAACAAAGAGAAACCTCATCTATGCCTCTTCTGCATCTCAAAATGGCATTTGCCTCTGCAGATGGTGGACTGCTGGGAATGTAAAAGGGTTGCAATCAGGAAATCAAGCAGCACTGAGGGCACCAACATTGTGATCAATTAACACCATGTGTGTGCATGTACTCAGTGAAGTCATTGCAGGGACAAATCTATTTTGTTCACCTTTGAGTAATGCTTGGGACATAATTTGCAATTTCTTTAAAAGCAGAGAAACTTCCCCAAGTTAGATGAGTCCAAATGTAATGTTTCCAATGGGGGGAAGAGGTTCGTGTCTAAACACATGCCAGTTGGAATCTGTAGGTTTTCAGCTTCCCCCTTTCCAGCCCAAATTGCCAAGCTGGCTTTATCGTTGAAATGAACACACATCTGATTCATAAAACATTCATGCAGAGTTTTCACTCTCTTGGAAAGAAGGGAGCAGGCTGCTTCCAGGAAGGGAATGTGCTTTTTTGCTTCATGTGATCTTTCTGCCTCCGCTCAAAAATAAGCAGAAGGCTGCTGCTGCCTCCACATTCCAGGAGCAGGCAGACAGGAGAAGGACCAAGGTGACAAGCAAAGGGATGTCACAGTTTTTATGCTGTGTCTCCTTGCTGAGCCTATTCTCAGCAGAGCCCTGTGCCAAAGCACTGCAGTGAGACGCGGGAGCACCACTTCCAAACCTGCTGCTCAGACTGGCACAAGTGGAGTGAATCATCCAAGTAAAGCCCTTATCTCATGTGTAAAATAGGAATGAGGAATGCTTCCTTATTTCTATCTACTTATACTGCTGATCTTCAGGGCAGGGACCAGCTCCTGCCTTGTTTGAGGGATATGGGCCCATGACACAGCTAAACCAATTTACTCGCTGATTGTCACCCAGCAAGTGCTTGGTCTAACCTGAAAACGAGCTTTTTAAAGGAGAAAATGTATAGGAAACTCTTCTGCTCTTTTTTCCCCATTTGCATTGGTTTTTTGCAGGCTGACCTCTCCCAGCTTGCAATATGGACAGCTTGACTTTCCGCAAGTGATGAGAATTATGGGGAGAAGTGCTGGCAGCAGTGGGCTACTTGGCTCCTTTTGTAGGAACTGGAGGTTTTACTTGCACTGCCAAATCACCCTTTTGCTTTAAAGGTGTCTGGGTGCGGTGGTAAAACAAGTGAGGAATGTGGGCACCCTACCTAGGCTGCTGAAATGTCCAAAAATCACATGAGGCTCAAGGTTAAGGCCTTAGGTCAAAGGACCTACAAGTAGCTGAGCATACAGTGGAAGGGGAGGGAGGGGTGGAAAATAGTCAGAAGCAGCACTTTTGCTGCAGGTAACGCAGCTGTCGGTGTACCTGTGCTGATGTGTGTGGTTTGCATGTGGCAGGAGCTGCAGTCACAGCCCTGCAGACACAGCATGGGGGGTGCTCATGGTGCCCTCAGGCTGATTTAGAAACCCTTCACCCATCTGTGCCTCCTCCTTCTCATCACTGTCTGGCTCATTCCTTCTCTGAGAGGGTGCTGCCATCTCTCAGGAGGAAGCTCTGCTTATTTAGCAGTGGCCTTTTGTGAAATTCAGGTATAATGTATCCTGGGAGATCTGTGCCTGCTGAATCCTGTGGTGTGGTGCTGTGCTCTGCACTGGGCTACAATCAGCTGAGGCAGCCCCATGAAGCTTTCAAGGGTCAGGGCTCCCTTTCCCTGCTCCCCATTCTCCCACAGTGGGACATTTATGTAAAATGAGCCTGGCTGAAAATTAGCCACCACACCTCAGAGCTCTCTGGGTTTGCTCCCAGGGCCTGCCATTGAATGGCAGGAATCCCTGTGGGTTATTTTCCTTAGTTTAGAAGCACTGGAGACCACCCTGTCTTTATGGCAATGTATTTTGCACTGGTGATACCTCCAGAAATTTAGTGGGCAAAACTGACTCCTAAGATTTTCCAATTTTGATTGACAAAACAAACATGATGTAGATGACAACTACAGTGAATAATGTGTGGATCCATTCCCAGTGAACTATTGTTGACTGAACTTAACTCCAACATAATTTTTCTACTGTCTTTGGGAGATATTTGGTAATAGTCAGATACAGGTTGCTGTTGTTACAGCAAAGGTTTAGGAAGCGGTCAGGAAGATTCATTTTCTTTCTTGTCTCTCTGATTTGCACCCTGCAGGTATCAGACGTGATAATTTGGGTTGCTTTGGGATGAATTCTACATTTTCTGATATGCAGAGAGCACTTATTTTCTCCTCCTTGCCTGTGGTGGTGGATTTTGGGCAGAGGCCTCTGTGCCCTCTCTCAGGAGGGGATCAGTACAGCATGGAGATGAACAGACATCTCAAAACAAGTGGGTTTATTTCACAAATGAAGCAAAATATTAGAGAAACTGACTTGAAGACAACAAGCAGCTGATGACCATCTGTAATTTACACTTCAGTCTTCTTTGATGGATTTTGCTCATCACTGGTAGGAGCAGAACAGCCCCCAATTTTCCTGCATGCGATCTGGAGACACAGCCTGGTCTCAGTAGGCATCATCCAGTAGAACATTTTCTTGGAAAAGCTTTTCCCAAAGCCCACTGTGCTCATCTAAGCCTCGTGACCATGTGTTGACCTGGCTTTTAGCAGGGTTCCCAGCTGTGAAGCCTTCCTTTTGTCACAGAATGTTGTCTTTTTCCACCTGGGCACCCAAGCAGCCTGAGAGTACAGAGCTGCTGAAATCCCATTGTAGTCACACCCTCCAGAGCAATTCCTCTTTATCACCTGGGTCACAGAGTTTGTGATAATGGTGAAGAACAGCCAGGCTCCCACACTCAGGCCTGAGCCCACCAGCCTTCATCATCATCATCACCTGAGCCAGGCAGGTGCTGTTCAGGTGCACAAGAGCAAAGAAAGCAGTTGGCTCCAAGAGCATTTCAGTCCTTCCTGTCCTCTCTGCAGGTCTCTCAGCCGTGTCTCAGCCCTATCTGAGGAGGGAGAGGGCTGGAATCCTGGAACATGCTGTGACTTTCCCTCTGTCATGGGTGACAGCCCTATCTATTGTTTGCAAAGGAACAGCAGGAATAAGAGGCTTCATTTCAGCCTGTCACTGTTACACTGTTTGAAATCCTCCAGTGGTTTTTAGTCCTTCCTGTAGCTCATCCTCAGAGCTTCATCCACTTTCAAAATGCTTATTGAGACCAGTTTTCCTGTGTTAGTTAATGGTTAAACATTTTAAATAATAATCCCCAGTTAAAGCCATTCATTAAATATCTGAATAATGGCATGGTGCTTACACACATTTCTCCTCTTTTTAGATGTCTTGAGTACTGTTAATTTTTTTTATCAGGTTGGAAGTATGGCTTAGATTGATACCATTGCAATACCTCTTTCAATTTCACCAAGATAATTTTGGGCTATATTTTGATTTTTGGTAAAAAAAAAAAAATAGGAATAAAAAAGAAAAAGAGAAATACAGAAATACACGGAATAATACAAATAAACTTACTTTATAGATTTTCCCAGAAAAGGAGCTGTCAAGTTCTTCAGAAATCTGTCCTCATGAGATTTCCCAACTTTTTTGACCAGGTTCTGTTAACAGCCCTTTTCCAAATTTGCACTGAGGTAAGGAGGACTGGAAAACAGTCCACTGGGAAATCATACGAGAGTGGGTTCATGTGAGTTCATGTGACAGCTCTTTCTGCGACTTGTCATGCCGTGAATAGCAGAGCAACAGCCTTTCAGCACCCAGCTATGTCACTGCCTGCCTTGCTTTTGATGGAACTGGGGTGAGTGCGTGCTTGTGGAAATGAGGGAGAACTTAACTACTGCTTTTTATTTCCGTAAAAGGTCTGGTTTGCGTTCTCATTCAACGTTTGCATAATATCCTGATTTAATTGCCCTCCTGGCCCCTGCTCCAATGGCTCTGTGCTGGCACACTGGGTTTGCACCCAGTGCTTTGAAGATGGCGGTGGGAACACGCTCCTGTCACACCCAGCATTGTGCAGAGGGACAGGGACACTCAGCAGCTCCAGCCTCTTGCAGGCCAAAGGTGCAAGTGACAGTAGAGGAACCAGAAGGGGAAGTGTTGTCCAGCTGAAGTGTGAAGTTCTGGGGTTGCCAGAAATAGCAGCCCATGCCCTTGACCCGTGACCACTGGTTATCTCCTGCTAAGATAAACGCCTTTGAGTCATGTGCTGTGCCTAAAGCCTTCGAGTCATGTGCTGTGCCTAAAGCAGGTTGCTCTGAGTGCAAACTGGGGGCTAGAGTAGCTGTTTGGGTTGGGTTGACCCTGAGTTGATGGACAGTCTTTAAGACCAATTACGCTTCTCACAATTTACATATTTAAACCGCACAGAAAGGCGGGACTTCCCCTTTTGGTCGGAGCTCGCCTGCTGGAAGGTGGGGGGGCTCCGAGCCTCCCGGCCCCGCTGGGCCGGGCCGGGGCCACTGCCCCTTTCCCCCTTTCTCAGCACCACGGCACGGACCCTGGGTCGCTGGGGGGGACTGTCCCAGAGCCGCAGGCAGCTAAAACCAGCCATGGACTGCTCACAGCTAAACCCATCCAGCGCAGCTTCTGGGGACAGGCGGGTCCCTCTCCTCTCCATGCGGAGCCGGCGGAGCCAGCGGGAGCCGGCAGAGCCTCCTGTCTGCAGCCAGCACACTTCGTGCTGAACTGAAGAGGACACCGTGCAGCCAGCAGCACAGAGGGAGCGAGGCTTTCCCCACCGTAAAGCCCGAACAAGAACACCCTTCAACATGGCGGTTTCAGAGTCAGAGAGAAAGAGAAGTGAGTCACGTGGGACGGAGCTGGAAATGGCGACAGGAGAGAAGAGGGCGGTGCCGCGATTCTGGCGCGCAGCTTAAAAGAAACCTTCTTGCATGCCGTGGTAAGAAACCGTAATACCACAAACTGTTTGTCTCTTTAATCCATTTGAAGAACATGGGGGGATGGAGTATCCTCGTGTGCCTATGAAGTTTGTGAAGAGTGCCTATGTCAGGCTATATAGAAGTAGTGAGAGGCTGTTAGAGACTTGTGGCGAAGAAAAGCCTCTGTGTGCAGGCCAAAATAACTTATCCTTAAAAAGATGAATAACCCCATGTGATGGCCCATGTTTTGTAGTATGAAAGAACTGTGAAATTCTTCATGGGAGAGATGTTCTACACACAGCAGACTGTTTGTTTCCGGGCGGGTGTGCTGTTGGTAGCAGTTTGGGAACCACGTGCAACTGAAGGAAAACCTTTTCTTCCTTAAGCATAAGAGAAAAGACTTTTTTCAAGAACTGCAACACTGACTAACATCCCATGTTCTGTTATCCCTTGTGTGAGCTGGATAAAAGGAGAGAAGTGCTGGAAAGGGGGGGGGGGGGGGGAATTTACTTTAATTTTGTTTTGTTGTTTTCTCTTTACTTTTAATTCTGTTAGTAATAAAGCTCTTTCATTGTACTGCAACTGTTTAAGGTTTGTGCCTGCTTTGCTTTTCTCCTAATTCTTATCTCACAGAAGAAAAATAAGTAAATAATGGATATTTTGAATCAAAACCACTACATTTAATTGGTGTTTCCGCCCGGTTTCGAACTCAACCCGCTACATCAATGGTGGAGAATGCGGGCAATTAATGAGCGCTGTGAGATGAAGATTAATTAGGAGAAAATAATAAGCAGAGCAAGTAGAAAGTTATAACATTAAGTAGAATAATAGAAGAAATTTGCTTTGTAGTAGTGGTAAAAATTCTAGGGGTGGAGGTTTATGGAATTTGTTTTCTTTTAGCTCTGGTTTTGCTATTTTAAGTAACTTTTGGATATGTAAATTTTGAGAAGCGAGGGGTGGAATGTGTTGGGTTGACCCTGAGTTGATGGACAGTCTTTAAGACCAATTACGCTTCTCACAATTTACATATTTAAACCGCACAGAAAGGCGGGACTTCCCCTTTTGGTCGGAGCTCGCCTGCTGGAAGGTGGGGGGGCTCCGAGCCTCCCGGCCCCGCTGGGCCGGGCCGGGGCCACTGCCCCTTTCCCCCTTTCTCAGCACCACGGCACGGACCCTGGGTCGCTGGGGGGGACTGTCCCAGAGCCGCAGGCAGCTAAAACCAGCCATGGACTGCTCACAGCTAAACCCATCCAGCGCAGCTTCTGGGGACAGGCGGGTCCCTCTCTTCTCCATGCGGAGCCGGCGGAGCCAGCGGGAGCCGGCAGAGCCTCCTGTCTGCAGCCAGCACACTTCGTGCTGAACTGAAGAGGACACCGTGCAGCCAGCAGCACAGAGGGAGCGAGGCTTTCCCCACCGTAAAGCCCGAACAAGAACACCCTTCAACATGGCGGTTTCAGAGTCAGAGAGAAAGAGAAGTGAGTCACGTGGGACGGAGCTGGAAATGGCGACAGGAGAGAAGAGGGCGGTGCCGCGATTCTGGCGCGCAGCTTAAAAGAAACCTTCTTGCATGCCGTGGTAAGAAACCGTAATACCACAAACTGTTTGTCTCTTTAATCCATTTGAAGAACATGGGGGGATGGAGTATCCTCGTGTGCCTATGAAGTTTGTGAAGAGTGCCTATGTCAGGCTATATAGAAGTAGTGAGAGGCTGTTAGAGACTTGTGGCGAAGAAAAGCCTCTGTGTGCAGGCCAAAATAACTTATCCTTAAAAAGATGAATAACCCCATGTGATGGCCCATGTTTTGTAGTATGAAAGAACTGTGAAATTCTTCATGGGAGAGATGTTCTACACACAGCAGACTGTTTGTTTCCGGGCGGGTGTGCTGTTGGTAGCAGTTTGGGAACCACGTGCAACTGAAGGAAAACCTTTTCTTCCTTAAGCATAAGAGAAAAGACTTTTTTCAAGAACTGCAACACTGACTAACATCCCATGTTCTGTTATCCCTTGTGTGAGCTGGATAAAAGGAGAGAAGTGCTGGAAAGGGGGGGGGGGGGGAATTTACTTTAATTTTGTTTTGTTGTTTTCTCTTTACTTTTAATTCTGTTAGTAATAAAGCTCTTTCATTGTACTGCAACTGTTTAAGGTTTGTGCCTGCTTTGCTTTTCTCCTAATTCTTATCTCACAGAAGAAAAATAAGTAAATAATGGATATTTTGAATCAAAACCACTACATTTAATTGGTGTTTCCGCCCGGTTTCGAACTCAACCCGCTACACTGTTTATGGGATTTTTCTGCCATGGAACCTGCCGCTCAACAGCACTTGGGAAGGACTGAGTGTAAGGTGCTAAAACTGACAGATATAGACCTGTTGGAGTGAGGCCAGGGGAGGCCATGAAGATGATCAGAGGGATGGACCAGTTCTGCTATGAGGAAAGGCTGAGAGAGTTGGGGCTGTTCAGCTTGGAGAAAAGAAGGCTCTGAGTGACCATATTGTGACCTTTCAGCACCAAAACGGCCTCCAGGAGAGCTGGAGAGGAACCGTTTATATGGGCAGAGCATAATAGGACAACGGGGAATGGCTTGAAAATGACAGAGGGCGGGTTCAGATTAGATGTTAGGAAGGAATTCTTAACTGTGAGGGTGGTGAGGCCCTGGCACAGGTTACCCAGAGAAGCTGTGGATTCCCCATCCCTGGAAGTGTTCAAGGCCAGGTTGGATGTGCCTTCGACCAGCCTAGTCTAGTGGAAGGTGTGATGGCAGGGAGGTTGGAGTTAGATGGTTTTTGAGGTCCCTTCCAACCCAAACCATTCTGTGACTCTCTGAAATCTGTGAAAACTGTCCTCCAGGTGCCACTCAAGCAGGGCAGATAGCTCTTGGGGCTCAGGTCAGGTCTCCTCTGCTTCTCTCTGTTACAGCAGAGATGTTTGCCTGGAAATGTCCTTTAGGAAAGTACACTCCCTCTCCCTACCCAGCTGTATCAAAGACTGTGAAGACATCAGCAATGAACACCTGATGACACCGAGGCCTTTCCTTAGTTCAGCTCTTTCATCCTCCTCTTGCCTCTCCCTGTTGAGACCATCCCTGTTGACTGGGTTTGAATTTGTGCTTGAACTTGTTGGATCACACAACTCCTACCAGCTGCTGCCATTCTGTCCCAAGAGGCAAAGTCCAAGTCTGGACACTTCCTGTGACTAAATTTCTTTGGCTGGCAAGTGCCTTGGTTCCCAGCCAACACAAGTCAGTTTGGGAACCCACACGCTGGCAAATTTTGGGTTTTCAGAAGAGTGGGCTCAAAATGGGATTGCAATTCAAAAGGATAAGACAATATAGCTATGAGATCTTCTCAGGTGCACAACCAGAGAGCAGAAACCACATTTACATCTGAGCAGGATGGATCTGATGGGGCAAGGAATTTCCCATAACCACAAGGTTACTTCTCACAACAGGCAGCGGCTCACAGCTTCTGTTTCCCACTGTGGATACACACAGCTTTGCTGTAAAGATGCAGGGGGAGAGCTTGAGCTTTCAAACCCTAACAAGCTATTTGCTTCTCCTTCTCTCTCTCTTCCCACAGCTGACCTCTGTGTCCAGCCGTGAAGGCATTTTCTGGTTTACGAGTAGCGGTGAGCAGAGTGCCAGCAGGTGAAATCCCAGCCTCTCCTGCCTCTCTGTAATTAGCAGCCCCAAATATGGAGCAGTGTCTGACCCCGTGACATCTTTTCCTAAGGCTTTTATTAATTTGACACTGGTTTTCATAGCAACTCACCAGGGAGCTGTAACAAACACTCAGCTGTACCTGACAGAAAATGGGGGGTTTATCTGCTCAAAAGGTTATTCTGAGCATCAGAGGCCAACTGCGGTTTGGATCCTGGGGAACTGCTCCAACTGTTTGATGGAAAAAACATGGAGCACTAAAGTGGGAACATTGCAGTTTAAAAGCAGGGTTTGTGTCACCTTGAGCTACTGAGCTCTGTTATTGTGGTCTATCAAAACTCCCACTCTCTGTGGAGCAGGTAGGTAGGGGACTTTTAACACCCTTAATGTCACTGTTCCTGAGGGGACACTGCCTTGTCACCTCCAAACTAATTTAAAATAAAGTTTTTGTTGTTTCATTCATTAGCTGATGGAGAATTTTTTCATTTTTCTGAAGTGGGCTTTTCTGTTGTTTCTACAAAAACCCTGTTCTTAGTGCTCTTGTGATCCCTTTGCTCCTGCTGTGCCCATTTCTGGTGGGAGCACACTGTTGCACAGTAATTCTTGGACACCTCAAATTGTCTGGTTTTGTTTGGCCAGACACTGTGATGACGGCCACAGTATGTGCAAGTTTTGAGTATTTTTTTTTCCAGTGGACTCAAACTTTTGGCTTCATGTGGTGTTTTGTCTCAGGGTCCTTTATCCTAATGAAATGTATGTGTATGCTCTACCAGATACTTCCTTTCATCCTTTCCTTGACAAACTTGAAGTGCTCTGTGGGAAGATACTTCTTCATTCATATGGAGTATCTTGTCTTTACCCCAATTTCCAGTCATGATCTAGTTGCTACAATCAAGGACTCTGTCCTCCCCATATTGATACATCATTCTTCAGTAATTTACAGTCTGCTCTGTCTTTTCTCCTGTTTTTGTCCAACTTTCGAACATCCCCTTCAGGTATTGAGTACAAAGGCATCATTCAGTGCTCTCTGGTGGCTCAGGACATGGTTCAGTGGAACAGGGTGCTGCTGGGTTCACAGCTGGACTCAGTGATCTCAGAGGTCTTTCCAACCTTAATGATTCTGTGATTATAGAACATTAACCAATTTGTTTCTTGTATCCCTTGCAAGGCTAATTTCTCCCAACACGAAGGTGGCTTTAAAGGTATCCATGGCATTACTGACATTTTCACCTGTTCTTAGCCTATACCTTCATTCTTCTGCCTAAGAGTTCCTCCTCCAGCATAAATGAAAATCTCTAATTCTTTTACTGTTAGGCATGGGCCTGGGATGTTTCTCCTATGAGTCTTTTGTAATACCTGGATTGTTTCTGAAAAGATTTGAATGCACTGGACAGTTGAGTGACTGACCAGTCAGCTGTCAGTGTAGAATCAGAGAACCATAGAACAAGCTGAGTTGGAAGAGACCCACAAGGATCATTGAGTCCAACTCCTGGCCCTGTGCAAAACACCCCAAGAATCACATCCTGTGTCTGAGAGCATTGCGAGAACGCTTCTTGAACTCTGTCAGGCTTGGTGCCATGACCACTTCCCTGGGGAGCCTGTTCAGTGCCCAACAACCCTCTGGGAGAAAAAACTTTTTCCTAAACCTCCCCCTACTCAGGTTCATCCCATTTCCTCTGTGTTTAAGCAGCACTGTAGTTGTTAATGCTGCATTCGCCCTCTGCAGATTTAAGGAGGTAGCCCCAAACCTGTACATCCTAAATTTTATTGTGGTTAAAAAAATAAATCTGACATTTAAATTCCCTTGAAAACTCATTCTTTTCTGTCTGAGATTTCAGCAAAGCTTCCATAAAATGGCCTGCAATTGAGACAGGAGTTCTTTCCTTTCTTACCCTGGATGAGGGCAGCATATGTGATGATGTGTGCCTGTTAACTGCAGGTGGGGTGTTCAGCTCACTAACACCTGCTGCTAATTCTGCTGAGTAGGTAAGTAGGTCCATGCTGTTGTTCTTCCTTAGCTGCTTCCATCTGCAGTGAGGTGAAATTTGAGGGACTGCACCTTGCATTCCTTTGCAAAGCAAAATCATTCCTAGGTGTAGGCAGTTTTGGGGAGAAGGAAAGGACAAAGAACATCCAGACATCACAAAGCAGCAATCTGTGTCCAAAGCATACCCCAATGCAGTTTCACAGCTGCCAGCAGAGAGGGGTAGCCAGCCATGCAGACAACAGCTGCATTGCCAAGGAACAAAATTACAGAGCCAGATGTTCCTCTTGGAAGTACATTACACTGAACTTGGTAGATGAGTGCAGTAGCTGCCAAGTGCTTCTCTTATTTGGTCATAGGTAATGATCCCTCTATCAGGGAATGTGGAGGAAAAAGACCACACAGAATATCCTCATCAAAATGCTGTAGTTGAAACATTAACTTCTCCTGGACCAGAAAGATTTGGGAGCTCCATGGCAACCTTCACATCTTGTTTGAAGGATAATATTGTTTACTATCAGGCACGAAGTGAGAAACTTACAGCTACTGAAGCCAAATGCTTTCAAGGTATTTGCTACTGAAAGGTGACTAAGAGACAATTTTTATAGCAACCACAGTTGTTTGTGGGCGCTGTTGTAGTTCTCAGCTCAGACTGCAAGTGAGAAGGAGAGCTTCTGCTTCTAAAGCAAATATCAGGAGGTCGGGTTTCTGAGGACGTGTTTGTGCTGCAGCCACGTTCTCAGTGCAGACCCGGGCTAGGTTTAAAGAAGCCAGCTGGGTGTGAGTAGGGACTGGCCAGGGCAGTGCTGAGTACCTTCACCAGCTGTGTCTGTCTTCACAGGAAAATTGTGAAGCCTGCATTTCTGTCTAGAGCTAACACTGCGAGGGTCCATGGTGCTCTGCAAGGCAGCATTTAGGCACACAGGCTCAGATTCATGCCAGCCAGCTGAACAAAAGTGGCTGACTTGGGGCTTTTGGCTGCCAACCAGAAGAAGGATCGATGACTTTAGGGAGATTGACCTCCCCCCACAGACCCCAGGCACCCCTGTAAACACTTACCTAATGAGAATTTAGATGACTGAATCTTTGGAAATAGGTAATACTGGCATCTCTGAGATAACTGGAGAGATAATTCACATCTTGCATCTCTTCAGTCATCTTTCTTAAACTCCCTGAATTTGATCATTCTCTCCTAGGACTCACAAGTTGCAAACCCAGTTCTTTTTTTAAGTACCTTCCCAAAGAAATACACAATAGTCCAAGTCCCTCTGGCAAATAAATCTGTCAGTAAGGATCTCACCCCTAAAAATTACTTTGGCCCAACATTTCCTGTACATAATATTAAACTTACTCCTGCATCATCAACAAATTTAAGATCCGATATCTCAGGGATTGCAACAGAGTCCAGAAAAGCTACAGACCATAAATGAAATCTGCAGATCATACTGAAGAATTTTTTTTTTTGCCTCTAATCACATGGAGTTCATGGCCCCACCACTCATCTGCAGCTGGGAAGGGAAGGAAAAGATCAGGTTAAACACTGAGGGTTTGGAGCGAGAGCACACCGTGCAGCTTGCGTTTTCTCCACGGGATTTAAGGACAGTAAGTTTCTCTCCCCACCTAGTGGTCACTGCAAATCCATTTTCTGATCTTCTCGTGCCAGCAGAGGGGGGAGATGGTTGCTCCCTTTGCTGAAGGTTATCTAGCTCAGATGAAAGTATAGACGAGGATCCCTGCAGGATTCCTTTTTTCCCCAATACGGCAAGGGTAAGAAACTGAACTGATGGTAGGAAATGACTGTGAACCAGTGACTGGGCTGTGGCCGCTGATTTTTCCTTCCTCTGTAATCCTCCTTCCGTGGGTTTTGTGGTGAGTGAGAGCAAGTTTGAAATGTGACAGGCACAGAAACATCTTCATTGCTCAACAGCGTGTTTGGCCGGGCGGTGGTTAATTCTTTCTGCAAATAGCATGGCATCGGGTAAGGGGAGAGGAATGTGAAATTAAAATGAATATGGATGTTAAGCAAAGCCGATGGTGACTGTCCTAAATCTGAATAAGAGAGTTAGGAGAGTAAGCAGTGAAAGCAAAGTTTGAATTCTTCCCATTCCAATGCCCTAAGATGTTATCAGTAATATGAGAAAAATACATGTGAGGCAAAAACATGGTCATAGTACTAACACAAGACATTCCACTACCTGTCCTGAGACGACTCATCACACATATCCTGTGGGACTGCTAACTGGGGAGTGGTCCTCTTGGGGAAAGCAGGGTTTTTTTTACTACCCCTCTGCTGGAGCGGGTCATGAGACACAGCACAGAGTCGAGCCTCAGTGGTACTTTGTTCTGACTCTGGGTTACCCAGGGTGTCTCCCTGCCTCAGAACCAGATGATCTCCTGCTGTGTTTCCCAGAACTTCACTGCAATTTTGTTAATCTGTAGTTGTGAAATGAGGGTAATGGTATTTTTCTTCCTGTGAATAAAACTTTGAAAATCAAAGGTGAAAAGTGTAAGTAAAGAATGCAGCTATCTCAAAAGTGCTGACAAAGGCTTATCATTTCCAGGGCAGCTCGAGTGCCCTTTCCTCCAGCCGGACAGGTCCCAGGAAGACCCTGCCCTGTCCCACACGTGGAGGCAGGGCCAAGGCAGGGGTCCCAGCTCACGCCGACGTTTTTTCCCCCAACAGATAAACTTCCCAGAGGAATCTTGTAGAAAATCCCTGGAATTTAAGGCTGCACTGAGCTCCTTGTCCCTTACCCTGAACACAGATCCAGGCGAGCTGTGGGGACACTGAGTAGAGGAGAGACTCAGAGGTTTTTTGCTCATGGTGCTACTCCACCATCTCACCCTGGGATACCCAGTTCAGTGACTGCTGATGAGCTTTCCCCTCCTGCACACTAATAAATTCTTTCAACTGCTCTAAGCTCTAGCAAATTGGGACAAGCTTCCCTGGAGAGGAGACAGACATCTCCCCTCAGGCTTCCCACTGAGTGCCTCAGGTGTCAGACTGACTTTGTCTTTAATAAATACCTAAACCAGGAAGAGACTCTGAAAGCCATGGGCACCATAGGAAGGGACCAACTTATCATGTGGCTCAGGTGAGGAAGAGAAAAAAGGTCTGGCAGAAGGTTTTCACATGTGACACCACATTTCTGAAAGGTATGGGGGGATCAGTTTGGGATGGAAGAATTGCAAGTCAAATTCCTTCTCATCTAAAACCTAGTTATTATTTTCTCCACTTGACTCTGCAGAGACCCTCATGCTGTGCCTTACAGTGGTATAATAAAGCAGATGGAGAGAAATGTGCATCCTTCCTCTAGCTCTCTTATCAATACCTCTGCTCAACAGTAAATAACAGGGAAACGGAGCTCGCTTGTCAATGTTCCCAGCTGCCGCTGCTTTCCTTAAACATACAGCCAGATATTTATTGCCAACTGCTCTGAGATATATAACAGCATGGGACAGGGCTGTGGACACATTTTCTTGCTTAAATAAGGTATTACTCACAGCCAATGTTAGATACCTTGGGGTTTTTTTTTGTTTCTATTCTCAGTAGATGTTTCCCTTGCAGAGGGTGCCAGAGAAGCTGTCAAGGCAGTGAAAGGTAGACAAAGTGACTAATTTCTAATTAGGCTACATTGACAGCTAACCCTAATTTACACTTTGAACACTTAAAAGTTGTGTTTGTAGGGGTATGTGGCTGATGATGCATCACTGGTCTGGCACAGCTGTATAAGCACGGTGGGGGAGTGCATCCTCTTCCCCACCAGTGTCCAGTCTCGGCCCTGCCTGGTCACACCTGGTTCTGGTTTGTCTGTGGGCATGTCCTGCCCTCCTTGGTGGGTAGGACCCTCTTAACTGAGGCCACCTGCATGTTTCTGAAGCTTTACTTTGCAATCATTAACATGATGAATGGAAATACTGAGTGCAATTGAGCAGGATGGACCACTTCAGGAGCCCAGTGGTAATGTGTGCTCTCAGTCTGAGGACAGATTGTAGGGACACCTTTTTGCAGGCTCCTGGAAACTACACTTCCCTTGTTTCTCATCACTGAAATCAAGACATCCAACATCTACCACCTCCTGCTTTCCCACTCATCCTGTCAAAGAGGGAAATGAGTTTGGGTTGGGTACAACGTGTTCTTGACATTCACTCTAGCTTTTTAAAATCACTTTATAGTTCTCCTGGTGTTTATGAACAGATTGTTTAATAATTTGTGCTATTGTCTTTCCAGACTGATGGTTTTATGGTTCCCCAGACCCTCATTTTCCACTTTTAAAAGTGAGAGGTACTCTGTTTACTCTCCTGGTGTGCAACACAAGTCATTTTATGCAAAGAAACAGCAAACTGATATTGCATTGTAGCAACTATTCTGAGTCATCCCAAGGATTAAACAGGAACAACAGCAGTGGTAAGACCTGAATGTTTAGAGATAATAAGGCAGCAGCAAAAGGCTGTGCCAGCAGCAGCATCCCACCTTTGCAGAGGGTGGGTGGAAGCAGTGGTGGCTCGGTCAGGACTGGCTGCAGGGAGAAAAGCATCTGCTAGACAAGAATTACATATGCTGGAACATCACCAGAATCCAAACATTTGGGTATTTGGTGCTGGTATTTTAGTATTTTGGCAGAGGGGCATTACTTGTACTGCTGTCCATCTCCCTGTGTGGAAAAGCCAAACCTGCCTTTTCTGGAATGCACTGATGGACTGAAAGAACTGACAGGCCACAGTCAGACATGTAGCTTCTATCATATCCACATTAATCCCTGGTGTTAAAAAAAATGAAAGAACCCTGTAGTTTAATAAAAACTGAATTAAATTCCCAAACAGTTTGTTTTAAAAAAAGTTTCTTTTTCTTTGGCATTGCTTGATTGACCTATTTTGGTGGATTAGGTACTGGGACACAATGCTTATATAAACTTTCTTAATAAGCTATGCTAGACACAAACATCCCTTATGAAAATTATTATCTTTGTGCTGCTGACAACTGCATCCTTTTTGTTGTTCAGAACATAACACAAGGCAAAAGTACAGAGAATTCAGAAGACATTTGTATCATTAATAACTTTATAATTTTCCCTTTGCCCATCTTTGCATTAAGGAAAGTAAATGCTTAAATCCAAATGTACCATTGCTATCTTGGACCTGTGTTTGTAGTTTCTGTTCCTCACAGCTCAGAAAATGAAAGTTTGGGAAAATCCCATCATCCTGTCATAATGAATTTCAGTTTCTAACACTCTTGACGTACACCATTGTGTGAAATACTTTTTTTATTTAACATGAAGCAGGAATTGTGATGGTATTGCAGTGGTTCCCGAGGTTCCCTCTTTATAGTGTAGGATTGTGGCTCAACCTTAGCGCCTTGCTATGAAATGTGAGTCCTGTGCATGGCCATACAAGTCAACACACTGAGGGAAGTAAAAGGGATGCTTGAATTCCTGAAAGTGAGGGAATATTTTAGCCCAAAAATGAACCCAGGATTTGAGGTGTGGCTTCACCAATGCCCAGTACAGGGGATCACTGCCCTGGTCCTGCTGGCCACAGTATTGCTGATACAGGCCAGGTGCCACTGGCCCCCTTGGCCACCTGGGCACACACTGGCTCATGATAAAGGTTGCCAAATCAAGTCCCTCTTTGAGTTCTTTTCCTCATTATGTTCTTTCCTTCACACTACAAGTTTTCAGCAACCTTTGCTGATGGCAAGTAGCTTTCTCTTCCCAGTGCCTTTCTGCAGTGCTTTCCCATGTGACAGACAAAATCATTTTAAAGTGATTATTTTTTTCTTAATACTAAAGCAGCTGCATTATGTTCCCAAGTCAAATATCCTCATTATTTAAAACAGATCTCTTCTTCATTCCTTCAGTATTTGCTCAGAAGAAATTAAGTCAGCAGAAAAAATGGTCACAAAGCCCAGTTGCCAAATATTTCCACTACAGAGAGCTCTCCATCAGGTGTCTGCAGACATAATGAACAGAAACTGCAGCCAAGTTCACAGAGTATTGGGGACAATTTAATGGGAAGCTGACAGGACAGACTGCAGCTCACTTATGTAGGTGTACCCCTTTTCACCCTAAAAGAGTACTTACAATGTGGAAGATTTGACTGTAGGGTCACCAGAAGTATAAAGGGAAGTCCTTTGGAAAAACCTGTCAGTTTAGTGGTGTGCAATAAACACCTGAGATCAGCTGCAAAGTACACTCACCTTGGATCTTGGGGAACTGACACAAGGGTTGCTTAGGAAAATTAATCCTTTACTTTCAGTGACATCAGAGGTACTGCCTTCAGCACTCTTGTGTCCTCGTGTTCCCTGGTAATGGAGAAGCCCCTGGGACCCCATGGTTAGGAAGGACTGTGATCACAGCAAGATCTATTTTAACTTTTAACAAGCCATAGCTGGGAAGTCATCTCACAAGACAAACACAGTCACTTTCTTCTTTCTTTTGTAGTTGACAAAATGGCCCTGACTAAGGGAACAACATCTTGCATGCTAAGAATATATCTAAATAAAAGTGAGGTGAAAATGGGCAGTGACAACAACGCTGCCCCAGCGGCACTGGCGTGACTGGGTATTTAGGAATACCCTGGAGGTGTTGAACAGCCTTTGGTGCAAACACTCCTCTCTTTTGGTAATAATCCCACTGACTTAGTGCTGCAACACTTCTAAAACAACTCAGGAGAGCATCTGTCCCTGTTAATAGGAAACATCAAATAAATAAATAGCAGAAATCAACCACAGGGTGTTACTTGAAGATGATTAATTGACATTGACTACCCAGAAAGAGCAGAGACTGAGCAAATTACACTTTATGAAACAGGGTGTTGATAAGAATATGTGTAATCTTTTCAAAATGATAGAGAATCTTGGCCCAGATCCTAAGTCAGTGAAAAGGACATGAGGAAAAGGCACACATTTCTTTTACTACTGGTTAATTGGCTGGCTTGCCCTATCCCATGGAGTTATCTTTTTAAATAAAACCTAGTCAAGTGATGTTTGAGCAGTCAGGCCATCCATAATTCAGGCTGGCAGGTTGCTGGCCCTCTGAAGCTGGCTCTGAAGGTACAGAGAATATAGCAGTGACAATCTGCTGAGGAAACAGGGAACATTTCTCTTTGGGTTTGGGGAAACAAAGAAATGCACAGCTCCACAATAATCTACAAAACACGTGAAAGCTGGAGCCTTCTCCTTTGCCAGGGGATGGAAGTCCATTAGATACCTCCTGAAGGCAGGCTGCAAGATGTTTCCTAGGATTAAGATTTTGCTTCATTTCTGCTCCCTTGGAAAGAGCTGATGGTGCTGCAAAGACCAAGAGAGACAGTTGGATAGAGAAAAAAATTAAAAGGAAATTCTAGGATATATTTAAATGTTAAATAATGTTTAATGTGTGGTGTCTGAGATAGAATGTGCTTAATTAGAGGAAACAGGCAATCTGTCTAAGAAAATGAGTATTGACTGAAGATTTGAGGGGAGGGGACTGAACTGACCCAGGGTGTCATTTTTGTGTTGCTCTTGGGATGAGTTTGGCATAAATTCTATAAATGTCAAAAACAGGTAAAAAGATAATTGTTGATGTTATTTGCACTTAGCCTTGCTCGTAGTGGTTGCTGTTCACAGCTGAGTCTCCTGAGAGGATTAGTAATACAACTAATGAAGACTAATAATGCAGGTATATTAGTTTGTATCTGATGTAATGGGCTATTTTTGAAACCCTAATGATGTAACCGGGAAATATGTACTCATTTTCAAGTTCCAGATGGTTTTAGAGCTAAGTCTGATTTTCTGAAAAAATGCCTCAGATGCATCATCTTCAGAACATCTGTATTTAAATTATGTCTGTCTTGTCCTATATGATGAGCAAGGTATGAATTTTCCTCTACTTTTCCAGGAAATAGGATTTATGGTTTCATACTGTGCAGCAGGAATAGCAAAATGAGCAACTGAATTAAGTCAGGAAGAGGCAAGTTTGGGTGTTGTGCAGGGATGGGGTCCAGATTTGGTTAATTACTTCACACTGAAGGAATGACCACGTAAGAAGTGAAATCTCTGCCCCACATGTGATTTGGCAACTCTTCTAACAGCCAGCTCATACCCATAAACTGAACTCTTGACACTGCCTGTCCACCTATGACAGTACAGTGGGATTTTTTCCCCCCTCAGTCCCTGTTTTCCACATGCACACGGTGTTCTTGGCTGGTGTTTGGGAGCTTGGTAAGACTCAGGCTGAACTTGCTGTCAGTTGAGTTTGGATAGTTCATCCCCCCGGGAAGTGGGGGGTAGGTGAGCAGAGGAGATTGCATGGCAACACATCCTCATCTTCCTTCCTTCTTCATACCAAATCTGGGATTTGATATCAGGGGTTTGATATGGGGATAGGGAACATTCCCACATTGTTTTTCAAGAACGGGGTTATTTCAGCACTTTTCATAGACAGGTTCCTGGACTATTTTCTGTAGAAGTGCATTTAAATGCTCTGATATTAGTCTTATTCCCTTTCTACCATCTGTGACCCCTTAAAAATTAATCTGCAGGCCTTTGGCAGCAAAGTGAAAGCCACCAGCTGGAAGATATCCCATACCACATCTTGAAGCAGCCAACACAGTGTCTGCAAGCTTGGCATGTCCTTCCCTTCCCTGAGCACCTTGCAACAGCACAGCAAATAAACCAGCTCTTGAGTATGTTTAGATTGTGCTCTTGGCTTCTCTTTGGGTAGGAAAAGTGTGGGCAGAGCAGTGTTTTGTTTAGGTTGGGATTTTTTGAGTGTGCGCATGTGAGGTCTTTATGGAAAACTCTTCTCCAGCAGCCAGCAGCATGTGTGTGTGTGATACACATCCAGGAAAGGACTTGGAACAGATTTCCTGGAGCTCTTGCTCATGCCAGACACCCTGGTACTGAAAGAAGGGTTCAGTGGAAACTGCCTTGCAAAATTCCTTTATGTTTTTTTGCCCTCCTGACTTTAGTTCACAGGAAAGCTTGTCATGGCTCTCTGCAGCATTGGGAAGTTGTGTTGATTAATATGAGTTACCTGTGTGTTACCTCAAGTTTAATTTCCATCCCCAGCTGAAAAACAGAACAAATTATTGCAAGGAAACTGGTGAACTCCTATGGTGTCACAGAACTGCAGCCAGCAGGTCAGAGAGCTTTTAAAGACAAAGCTGTGATGATCAGAAGGTGAAACCTCAGGTGGAATTACAAGAAAAATTTCCCACTGCTGTGTTGTACCAGGCCTTTGAATAATCCATGGGATTTTTATCCATAAGGAGTGCCAAAAGCCCAGTAAAAAGAGTTATTTGGTGGGCAAGAGGAACCTTGGTGGGTGAGTGGGCACCAGGGACCAGCTGGGTACATGAAGCTGTAACATGGCTTGTATCCCTTTCCAGTGGCTGATTTTGTTTATGAACAATGACTACTGAACATCTTAATCTATTCTTAATTTTGGTTATTGTTAAATGTTTTCTTCTCTGTTGTTTCTCCAGGGAAATGTTAAATTATCTTTTTTTTTTTCTTCCCCATCTGTCTACTGATGTTTATCTCTTCCTGGAAGAAATCCAAGTTTAGTAATTAAGGCACTAGGAACAGTCAGAGGTTTGATCAGTAGATAAAATGTAATTATAATAGATCTACGAATCTCTCTGCAGTAAATATTTTAACACCTTAGGCCAAGTCCTCCATGAACACAGAGTTATTGGAGATCACACTGTCTTACACCTACTGGGGATCTGTGTGAAACTGCACTGACAGCTCCATTGTGGTTGTGTGGGAAAACTTAAAAAAACCCAAAATTACCTCAGGAAGATGATGAGGTGCAATACCCTGCCCAACAGGCAGTTTGGATGAAATGTGTGGGTTTTTTCTCACATCCTGTGCTTGCTTATCTTTGTCCCTTGGCAGTTTTCAAATACCCTGAAACAGAATTATGTCTGTATAGGTAAAATCTTCAGTTGCAGCGGTGAGCAGTTTGATTACATATATTAACTAGGCAAGGGGTGTAACTTATTCCCTAATTTGGGTGCTTAGGTGAGGGTTTGTGGTAGAAACATTTTACAGAGAATAAAAGCACAGGAAGATCATTTTGGAGAACAGTACCAAATTGCCTGAAAATTCCCCAAATCCCACCATTTCTGGGTACCTTGTTTACCCTTCTGCTGAAGTCTGGAGCAGGTTTCCATGCCATAGCTAGCAGCAGTCACTATTTCTGTCCTTCCTGACCTCAGAAAATGCTCTCATGGGACGTTGGCCCCGAGGTCTTCCTCAGCTGTGAGCCCTGGGGAAACTGAGGTTGTGTTATCCACCGAACCTGGGAAGTGCCAGATGTTGTTCTGTCACCTCCTGGTGTGGATCAAAGGCTGCAGAGGGACACATGGGAAGGTTGCTGGCCACGGACATGGCAAGAAAAGGACTTTTGGATGAACAACAGCTCCCTAGGTAATCAAAAATTTTCCAATAGACTGTATGGATGAACCATAACAAAAGATGAAAAATCAAAAGGAAAGTGAATATTAAGGCCATGGAAGCCTGACAGCAATGCCTGCTTGCCAAAACCGAGGGGCACAGGTCCTGTAGGAGCAAAGGCAGCAGCAGTTAGATGAGAACAGACAGCTTATTGCATAATGAAAGCAATTGATCCTTCAGTGTGTCTTCCTTCACAAGCAGGACCAATAACCTCATGTCTTTCAAACAATGACAGCTTGACTAACACAATAGAGGATTTAAAGAAAGCATTCAATAAGAATGCAGCATTATTATAATACGAAGAAAAAACAGTCTCAATGAAAAGTTAGTTTCCTTTAACAAACAGAGGTTTCAGGGAGCTGAGTAAAAGTTGAGTCTATAAATCTTCCTGTATTACTGTATAACATTACGTAACATAACACAAAGTATATCATAAGATAGTGAAATAATATAATAATGTAAAATTAAAAAGGCATCTACTCTTCAAAACCAGGGTCGAAGGCTCATCTGGCCCTTCTGGGTGGCCTCTTTCCTTATGTGGAACTGATATTAAAACTCTTACCTCAGGCTTGTGTCTGCACTGAGTGTGTGATCAAAGACCAGACCGCAACGATCTTTACAGTCACCAGAAAGCTGCATGTCTATAAGAGACGTACCTCATTATGATTCAGAGATGCCAAAAGCATCTTTTCCCTTCAAGGTTTGCCAATTCATTTGAAACAAGACGTAAAGGATGCATCTGTGCAAAGGCTTGGAGTTATACAGCTGGAAAGGGGGAAACCAGTTGTTTATCCCTTCAGAAGTCCTGCATTTGCACAAGTAAACACTGCACAGGCTGCAAAGGATGTGTCCCACACCATGTCTGTGTCGAGCTGTGAGTGCTCAGAGAGGAAAAGCTGTGCCTGGCTCTGACCAGAAGCTTTTGGAAGCAACAGTGAGCAAAGCTCGTGGCAGCACCAGCACATGGATAAAACATAGTGATGTTCCCATAGAAATACGCCACTGCGGTTAAGTACAGACCACGAGAAAATATGCCCCATGCAGATTTCTTGGTCAGTTGGTTTCTGTCAGGGGAAGGCAATTAGAAAGAGGAGTTTTCAGGCATAAATTAGCTTTTTTTTGGGCTGAGCAGCATTTGTGAAGTAATAAATGCCCCAGCAATGGCAGATGCTTGGCTCTCTGTCCTTGGCTCTCTCACTGTATTTCAGTGTTAAAGTGACTGTCTCAGGAGGAGTCAGGAGTTGGGGGTTACCTCGGTTTTAGGGAACCACACCAAATTAATTCATTTTGGAAAAACATGTTTTGCAAACAGTGAATAAAGATCAAAACCCATGAAGTGACATTATATCCCTGAAACCTTCCTTTCTATGGGATATTCTTGTCCTCTGAAACAGAACTTGGTAGCGATGATTGAAATAGGGTGCTTTTTTTGTTGTTGTTGAAACTAAAAAAAGCAAATACTGTCTGCAGTTAGAATTTTCAGTTTGGGTGGGGTTTTTTGGGTATTTGTTTTTTTCCCCAGTAAGCTTAAGGATGTTTATTGGAAATTACCAGGAGGAGCTACAAAAAATTGTCTTGTTATGTACAACTTGTCATTTACACATGTAAAAGTTAGCTCTTTGAGAAATGCTTGTTTAGGTCTGTTCATTTTGGTTGTGTTTTCCTGGAAGCCAAGTCCACGAATAAAGAATCACAGAATGGTTTGGGTTGGAAGGGACCTTAAAGATCATCTTGTTCCGACCCCCTGCCATGGACAGGGACACCTTCTACTAGAACAGCTTGTCCAAAACCCCATCCAACCTGGCCTTGAACACTTCCAGGGATGGAGCATCCACAGCTTCTCTGGGCAACCTGTGCCAGGGCCTCAGCACCCTCACAATCAAGAATTTATTCCTTATCTAAGCCTGCCCTCAGATTGCCCTGACCCATGTGCAGGATGTCACACTTGGCCTTGTTGACTAATAAACCTTTGTGAGCTTCATTATTCTTTTTGTATGAGATTTTTTTTCCCTCAGAATCAGTCGTGATGGCAGCTGCTGCCCTCAGATTTCCTATAACAAACAAACAAAAAAACAGAACTTTTGGTTCAGATATTTGGCTCAGTGCTCAAAGAGCAGCTAGACAAACTCACGGAGGAAGAAGCTGTCTGTCAGTATTAAATGTAAAGGAAACACCTCTGCCTTAAGAAACTCCTGGAGTGCAAAAATTCAGTTTTGGAGACTAACCTTGGACTGTACCTTCATAGGACTGTCAGGTGCTTGTATTCCTTCCCACATGCCTGTTCTCAGTCAGTGCTGGAAACAGGACAATCAGTCTTTTATCTGCAGCAGTATCTCAGGTTTTTGTCCTCGTGTTTTTATTCTGTGCCATGAAACCACAAAAACTGTGTTGCTTCGAAAATGTTTCTCAGCAGCAACACACCTGGTTTTGGAGCTACTTTGGGTGCAGAACACAGCAGAAAATAAACCAGTTTGTTGATATGGTAATCTACATGACAAAGTTTGCATATGAAACAAAAGAAAAATGGAGCATATTGAAACAGAAAGGTGCTGCAGTTAGGTACACCCCAGGTGACTCTGGAAACTGTCACGTTTTGAAAGTAACCACTAAAAATTAAAAAGACATGTGACAAAACCTCATGAAAATCCCTTAAAAGCTTAATACTGGTTCACAAATTTAATTAAACAACAATCAGAGCAGTAAACTGTTTGTGGTTGGCTCTGGTCGTATGAGCTCATTTGTGGCTTGACTTTCTCTCGATGGAATTCTTTGTGAGAGCTGCTCTCAAAGGCAGGAAAAACAGCAGGTTAGTTTCATATATCTGATTTAACCAGATTGCCCAAATTATCGTTTTTCACTGCTGCCAGGGAATCAGAACCAACCCCATATCCTTCTCCTCAGTCCCAGTCATTTTGGCATCCACAGTGTTCGGACCAGGGAAGTGTGAAAGAAGCACTTGGTAGCAGCAGTCCAGTGGGAAGTTTAAATAAATGGTTCAGGCCACTGCAGCACTTACATGGGGTCATCTGGCTGTAGAAGTCTTGGAGAACATTATATCAGAAATAATCAGTGGACCCCCAAGAGGTTGTGACCCCCAGCTGTGACTTCTCCAGCTCTTTGGTACAACCACTGTCAGGACAAAGTGGGAGTTCTTTGATGGGTTCAATTTGGCTAAAGAAGCACTGAGCTTTGTGTTAGGGAAGAAAAGGCTCTCTGCAGATGCCTAAATAATCTGGTTTAGCTGTGCTGAGAGGCTCTTGCCCTCACCTGATGCTATTTGGATTAGCTCTGGTCACACTGATGTACCTGGAGGGGTGTATTTGCACCCTGTCTTGTGGTAGCCTGCCTGGAAAATATCCCAGCTGTCAAAAATAAACCTATACATCATTCCCTTTTGGGTTTTTTTCCCCCCTGAATTTTATACTCAAGACTTCAAGTTTGATAAGTGAAAAACCATTTAATCAAAACATCTTTCAAAAAAGGAAACTACAAATTAAGAAGACACGTTGCCTTAACAAATGTCTTCCGTTAATTTGAACTGGACAGCTGCTTAAGGAATCCCAGAAGGACGTAACATAAGGCTGTGCCTATTTTTCACCAACAGCCTCCAGGAAAATTTACCAATTTTTCTATTATTTATTAAGGTCTTCTGTGTTCTTTTATAGAAATCTGCTCAGAAGGAAGCAGGACTCAGCTTCTGCCTCTGATGGCCCAGGCAGAATTGTGTGCTGTGTTTGACATGCTGGTCCCTCAGAGCCTGGGAAAAGCATGAAGAAATATGAGATGTCCTGCAGGAATGTAGAAGACATGTGCCTTGGAGCTTGGTGAATTTCCAGCAAAATTTACTTTTGCTCCAGATTCATATTAATTCCTCAAAATCTGCCATTTGAGATACTCTTAGCTAAGAAAACTGGAGGTAATGGAAAATCAGGGTGGACCAGAGTCACCCTTGCACACAGGGTCTGAGTTACTTGGAGAGAACAGATTCAGGTATCCCTGTGAACCTGGGGAAAATGTCCAGAACGCAAAGCAGCTGTGAAAAGCCAAGAACATTCTGGAAGCTGTGTTAACAAGGGAATAGGGAGTAATACAGAAAGTCCAGCGGCTTGACAAATTAATCAGAGCTGGGCAGCAGTTTAAGAAACCTCACAAGGATATAAACCAAAGCTGCTCAAATGATTTCCACCAAGAGCTGCTGGATTGATGTAAATACTGCAAGGGGTTGGGTCGTTTCACTTCCAGGAAGTTCTCGGGTTATACGGGAGCGCTGGGGAGAGGGAGTAGGATTTGCAGCACCGAAGGGGAACAAGGGGTGGTGCTCTGGGGAGGTGTGTGACACGGAGCTCCTGCATGCAGGGCACAAGGGGGATGGAGAGGGATCAGATCACGTAGGGAGATGGACAAGGGGGAATGGCTTTAAAATGAAGGAAGGTAGATTTAGATTTTGTATTAACTTCTTCCTTGTGAGGGTGGTGAAGCTCTGGCACAGGCTGCCCAGAGAACCTGTGGCTGCCCCATCCCTGGAAGCGTCCGAGGCCAAGTTGGATGGGGTTTTGAGCAACCTGGTCTGGTGGAAGGTGTCCCTGCCCATGGCAGGGGATTGGAATGAAATGATCTTTAAGGTCCCTTCCAGCCCAAACCCTTCCTTGATTCTGTGATTTGTGGGGCTGAAACAGGATTCAGAACATAAGGGTAGCCTGAAGCTGCAAGATTTGAGAAATAAACTAGTAGATGGAGTAAGAAAAAACATAGAAGATTTGAATAAAAAGAATTTGATGCAATACTTTCTACACCGAGTCTCTGTTCAGACAATGCAATGTAGGATTAGCAAATCTTATACTTAAAAGCAGAATTCTGTTATTTAATGCTCAATTACTAGGTGTATTTCATCCTCCTAGGCAAAGGCAACAGAGTAACTGCAGACAGACCTGCTCATGCTGCAGATCAAGTTGCTTTAATCTCTTTTAAGGGTGTTCCTTACTGACGCAGCTCCTTGTTCCTCTGTCTGCTAATGCCAGCTCACAGATCACCACAATGTATTCACATTTCTAAAATACATAATGCTTTGCCCGAAACCTTCTTAAAATTGGCGATGGGTGAAGATCATCAGATCCTGATCACTATTACTCAGTATATGGAACATGAAAGAGGGGAATATTCTTTTCCCTTCTCAAAAACATCATATCCTTGTTTAAGCTTGGTGGTTCACTCAGTTGCAGTGCTGTTCTCTGAATCCATTGTGTTTATCCATTCTGAATCTGTTCCACCTCTGCAAGAGGCAGGTGGAGGAGATAAGTCCAAGAAGAGGAGTTTAAGAGGCAAGAGATCAGGGGTCTGGGTCACGAAAAGGAGCAAAATGGAGAGTGATGAGTAGAAGCATGAAGTGGAGTGAGACAGAGAAGGTGGCAAAAGGAGGGAAAGGCAAAGATACTCAGTGTGATCTGGGAGGATTTGGGAGCCACTGGAGCTTGGTATAGGGTGCGCTTGGCAGAGGACCCAGCACTGAGCCTGAAATGCAGGGCACAGGGAATCTGCAGAGCCTGTGATCTGAACCATCACGTGCATCCACTGTCTTCTGCTCAGCTCATGGGACTGGGATTGGGCATCACCTGGAAGGAGGCTGAAATAATGGAAACACTTCAGTGTCAAGAATTGATGTAACCAGGACAAAAGAATGGTTTAGAAGAGGCAGGCAGTTTTGCTTTACAGCATAGATAATTCTGATTGTATTATGTTTTCTGGTTTTGTTGGCAAAAATCTGACAGCATTAGACAACAAATAGCTTTTAACTTATTGTTTTCCCTAAGGAAAGCATTATTTTTGAAAGATCTCCCCATTAAATCTGCATATACTTGGAGCCTGAAGAAAACAATCTGATGGAGCAAGGGGGAAGAAGGGGATAGAACAGCTGAAAATCTATTTGCTAAGTCCTGCAATGGAGAATATATATTTTAATGTGGAACAGTGATGACAAGGGAAGCTTTAGACAGCTGCAAAGCAAAAGCATCCAGGCAGGCAGTCCTGCAGGACCTCAAAACCTTGCATGGAGACAAAGCTTTTTGTACACCAGAGCTTGAAATTCAAATCAAGCAGAGAGCGAGCCAAGCCAACTTTGAGCATTTTGCATTTCACTTGATGTCCTTGAAGGCTGCAAGAGTTTCTTCATCTTTTGCTTGCATCACATGCCATTTTCTGCACTCTTTTGCAGGTGTTTCTTTGCTCCTTTTCTTCCAGTTTTATTGAGTGGTTACACAGATTTGTAGAGTATCACATGTGTTTTTTAAAGCTTTTGTTCAGTTGGATTCTCCTTCCCTCCCTTCAGCCTCAAAGGCAGATTTACAGGAATCTTTCAGAGATATGACACTGCATTTTTTTAAAAGCTTTGCTCTTCTTATCTTCATGGCCTTGGAGGTCACAAAGAACTACGTGTGAGGATAAGCATCAGGTTCCCCAGCATGGAACAAAGTCAGACTGGATTACACAAAACACTTTAACACATAAATCCAGATACTCTTTGCAGTGTCTTGCCTCTCTCCTATCACTGATGAGATTTCTTGAATTTATCAAAAAAAAGACAGGAGGGGAGAGTGCCAGGAAGAACAAAAATATCCCCAAACCTCTATCAAAGGGATAACATTTTAATTCCATTCAAATAATGCTGGTTCAAGAGTGGCTCAGTAAAGATATTTTTATGTCAAAAGCAGCAACAGAAATTTGTTGCCTAACTACTGATAGGGTTTATATTTCATTAATGAATATCCCAAAAATCATCTAATGTAGGATGTTTTCAAATAAGGGCAGAGAGGAAATTACATTTGCTTTTTTTGAAGGAGCAACTGGATATTGGAAAATTGTTGCAGGCTTTGCTGGATTTGATTCAAAGGAATGCTTACAGCTTGGTTCTCCATTGCCCATGTTTTATACTGTAATTTCAGCCACGCCATCTTTCTCATGTGCTGCCGCAATGAAGGAACCTGGATGTCTTATAACTTACAGTTCTGGCTCAGCTCAGTTGTGCCAGAGATGGGGAATTGGGAGACTTTGGGTATGAAACTTGGCTTTGGCCAAATCCAGAGACAACTGAGGTGACTGGAGGGGTGACACCCCAAATCTTGGCTCCCAAGGTGCAATATCAGAACCTGCACCAGCTGCCTCCCTGATCTTGGTAGGATGAGACCCAGGTGGTTGAATTAGCACCAACCCACCCTCCTCCTGGGACAAATAATACACATTGGAGAAATAAGCCTGGTTTTGCTGGTGACAGTTGTTACTCTGCAGGGCACCAAAGGGCTGGGTGGCACCTGGGGGGCTCATGGGCTCCCATCCTGGGTCCCCGGAGATTTCAGCACTGCTGCAGTGGATGGGTGCCACTTACAGCCTGGCAGGGAGTGAAGAGAATGGCTTGAGAAAAGCTGTGCCCAGCACAGGTAAGGGGTAGCTCTGCAAGCCAGGCGTGGAGGGTTAAGGCAGGTAGCAAGAAATAGCTGTGATGATTTAAGCAAGACAAGGCGGAGGTGCTGGTTTTGGCTTTGCCTCCTGCGGCTGAGGGAGATGAGGTTCATTTGGCCAGCAGTTACAGAATATCTCCTCGTGTTCCCCTGCATATAAATGTTCTGTCTTTTCACAGAGAATTCTGTTTGTCCCTCTCACTCCTGACCCTGATACCACTGGCATGCTTTTGATCTGAAGACAGAAATGAGGCTGTTCCCCAAGGAGAGGTAGCTACTCCTGGAGCTAAGGTAAGGGAATGAAGTGGGATTTAAGAGGCAATAGTTTCAAACTGAGAGAGGGCAGGCTTAGGTTAGATGTTAGGAAGAATTTCTGGACTGTGAGGCTGCTGAGGCCCTGGCACAGGTTGCCCAGAGAAGCTGTGGCTGCCCCATGCCAGGGGTGCCCAAGGCCATGCTGGATGGGGCTTGGAGCAACTGGGCCTGGTGGAAGGTGTCCCTGCCCATGGCAGGGGATTGGGAATAGTTGATCTTTAATGCCCCTTCCAGCCCAAACCGTTCTGTGATTCTGTAACACTGACAGTCCCTTAGGCTCTGAGCAATTTCTCCATCTGTATGGCCCTAGGAGGAGGCTGGCATTGCAGATACCCAGCCCTGGGCTTCCTTTCTCTGATGACCCCCCGGAGCCTGTCACATCACAGGCTCACACAAGAAGGGATGGCACAGGAATCCTCACAAATGTAACAACTTTAATGGTGGCATTTGCAGTAAAATGTGAGAGGATGGTAATTCCCACTGTGTGCCTCCAATTCTGATGCTCTTTCTAGGTCAGGACAAGAGAATGATCTTTGCATTTTGCTCTGCTGCATAGGTCTCAGCTATTTGTTGCTTCCACAACCTTAAAGGTTTTTTCCAGCTGAAATGGTTCTGTGATTCCCTACTGAGTGGTGATTTTCTGAGGGACAAGGTGCTCAGCTAGCTATGGAGGACTGGTCCAGCATCTCCTCTGGGGAAGTGTCTGCCAGGTAGGAGGCACAGGGAGTGTTCAGCTGTGGCTGGCAGTGGTCCTTGCTGAAAGGCAAAGGTACAGAGAGGGGTACAAGCAGCCTCCTGTCACTCACAGAAGGGATTCCTGCCTCTGAAGATATTGGCTCTTACTGCTTCTGAGACTACAGGTAGCAGGAGTCTCTCCACATCTTCTGTGCAGAGCCAGGTGAACCACTGTGCTCAACATTCACTCAATAGAAAACATGCTATTAATCAAAGAAATTTTGGTAAAAAAACCCTTCACTTAATTTTGTATATTCCTGTTCAATTTTTCTTATGGCTTTTCTCAATAAAGGGCAATTACAAATTTAGGTTAAACTGGCTACAGAATACACACCTAGCTGGAGATGCTGTTAGTTTTCAGTTTGGAGGTCTCCTCAGAAACTAGCAAAATGTGCTGTGGAAAAGCTAAAAATCCCAAGTAGGTTTGGTTTTAAACATCTGACCCACAGTTAACATTTTGGCTTATTCCAACAGGTAACACAAAGGCCCCAGGCTGTATGACTGCTGGTTGTTCAGTCTGGAGAACAGGAGGCTCAGGGGGACCTTGCTGTTCTCTGCAACTCCCTGAAAGGAGCCTGTATCCAGGTGGGGGTTGGTCTCTTCTCCCAGGTAACAAGTGACAGGAGAAGAGGAAACAGCATCGAGGAGAGACAGGGGAAGTTTAGATTGGATAATAGGAAAAATTTCTTCAGTGAAGGGATGTCAAGCAATGGCACAGGCTGCCCAGGGCAGTGGTAGAGTCACCATCCCTGGAGGGATTTAAAAGATGTGTAAATGTGGCATTTGGGGACATGGTTTTGTGGTGGGCTTGGTAGTGCTGGTTAATTGCTGGGCTCAGTGATCCTAGAGGTGTTTTTTGACCCCAATGATTCCATGATTCCATTATTCTGCAATTTCCGTGTGCATTGATTGAGGACAGGATATTGCAGAGCATTCTGGTGGTATGGGCTGGCTTTATAGGCACAGAAGCATCTTATGTACCAGAATGTGGCTCTGTGCCTGTGAGGGAGGAGAGAAATTAATTCAGGTGATTCTGGAGCGTAATCTCTGTGCCCATGTAAAACCTTAAATGTTCTGTGGGATGCTTTAGTCAGCAGTAGGAGATGAGGAGTCCCTATGTGCACAGGCGAGGGTTTAAGCTGTATATAACCAACAGGGGGCATTAGGTTTATGCTTATTAAATGTGTATTTCTATTCCTACCAGAGAAAAATCTCTGAGTAGTTTGATTGAAAACAGCAGGATGTGAATCTCATACCCTGTAAAAGATGCAGGATTCAGTTGGGTTTTTTTTCCAGAAGATTTAGTAACTGTATAAGTCTGCTTTTCTTTAGGTCTAGCCTGTGTCTATTCTGAGACAAAGATAAGTGAGATTGATGTAATTAACGATCAAATGATTTTTGCATAATTTGCAGCTCAAAAAGCACTTTAAAAAATGAGTGTTTCTGGTATCAATTTGTTTGTGTTGATAATTCCCAGTTTTCTAACCAGAAATTAATGTAAGGCTGTAATTATATCTTTCTGATGGAAATGAGATTCAGCAGTGCAGAGCCAACTGCTGCCCTTCATTATGGAGAAATCGTTGCCCTGAATTATTTGATTACTGAATGCAAAGGACTTCAGTGAGGAGCTGCAGTACAAGCCCAAATTGTGGTCTTTGGAAAAGAAAGTAATATTTATTACAGAGATAATTATTATGGCTGCAACCACTCATACTCCTGTACATGGCACTATTCATATACACATTCCTTTTATATTTACATTTTGTATTCACAGCGCTGCCTGTAGGAGCAACTTTTTTCTCTTCACACACGAAGTGGAAAGCTGTATCCTGCTCTGCACTCCTGTCACAGTCCAGCAGCTGGAAAACTGTTTTAGGTGAAGTGATTTCTACAATCTGTAGTTAACTTGAGCTGCATTTGGAAACATGGAAATAGATTAAGGAATTCGGTGTCAAATAATTAGGCGATACAGCTGCGAACTGCTTTCATGAAACAATGTCAAATTATTGTCCCAAATGTTCAGATGCTCTAAGTTTCAGGAAGTTGATTTAATTGCCTGACTTAGGGTAAAATGGGTTTTGCACCACCTAATAACTGCTCCCAAAGTAAAGTAACAGTTACAATATTGAAATAATGATCAACCTCCAGCAGTTGCAGAGTTTTTGCCTGTGATACTCCGAGCAACTCTCGGTCCCCCGCTGTCAGAGAAGACAGTTTCTAATGGCTCAGTGGCACACACTAACTCCTTTCCCCTGAGCCCTCCAAACCCCTGTCATTAAAAAAAACCAAAAAACCCAACAAAGCAAGATGAGCTTGGTTAATTTTTATCCAGTAAGAAGTTGTTGGGGGGCGGTTGGATCCAATTAATCAGTGGCTTGACTCAGAGGGACACCTCAAGCTAAGACTTTTCCCACAGTCCAAAGGTGCTGCAGGCTGTACAAGGTCTGCAGGCTTCAGGATGGTGACCCACTGTAAACAGAAAAGTGTGTTTTATCTTACATTGCTTACCTGGCATGTTTGTAAACACAAGGGAAGGAACTGGATCACCTAGAAAGACTGGTTGGTTTTTTTTGAAAGTTGCTTGGTCAATACCCTGGCACATCCTTCCTTCCCATGATGCAGAATTTAGTGTCCTTCAACACATAACTCAGGCTGAACAGCATTTTAAACAGGATTGCACCTGCTGGGCCAGTTTGTGTTAGTGAGGAGTTGTGTTACTCTGTGTGTCCAGCAGAACAGCAAATGCAGGACACCTTTTTCATGCTAATCAATTAGTCATGTAAGATGTTACTGCTTTCCAAAGAAGTGCTGGAGTAGCATCTGTGTCACTTGTTATGAAAGGTCTGTGTGTCAGCAGATTCTGCTTCTATGTTGTGTTTTTCTGCAGAGCCAGCAGCAAATCCTAATAAAACTTAATGTGAGAAAACATTGCTGGTGAGGTGATAGGTTGAGATTAACTGCACTAAAAAGAGGCAATTCCATGCTAAGTTTTTTAAACTTCTCTGAGGAGTCACTATTATAAACATACCAATTTAAGGTCTTCTTTCTGCTCCTGTGAAAATCAATATGAAAACTCACACAGAATTAATCTCAAAATGAAAAAGCAGCCAGCCAGCCAGCACTCATCCTAAACCTGGACAGCTAAACTTTCTGGCTTTCCAGTAGCACAAGTTCTAACAAGTATGTTTAAACTCAAAATTAGCCCCATGCTGAGTTCTAATGACAATTTCTAAAAAAAAAAAAAAAAAAAAAATTGCAGTTGAGCTAAGGTCTGATGCAAGTAATTTCGTTCTCAAAGATAATTTTTATAATGAGTGTATATAAATAAGTTTAAAATTGCAAAAAACCCCCAACAACTTGTTCTTAACAGCATCACTGTTATTATAATATTTTCCCCCAAACATATAAAACACTTAGATTGCCTGCATTAGACGCAAAGGTTGTGTTTAATGCCATTTTCTGGTGTTTGGGTTTTCAGGTTCCAGGAGAAGTTAATGTCACCCACTTATGTCCATCCTTCAGCTGCCAGAAAGTCTTGTGGTTTTCTAGTACACTTGAGGCATAGTCCTCAGGCTCTCAGAGGTATCCCTGTAACATAAAATGTGGTGAACATGGTGGACTTTAGTTCCAGGGAAGGTTTTTCTGTAGGTCCTACTGATTTCAGAAGAGACTCCAAAACTGGCATGGTTCTTATGTGGAGAAGGGTCCAGAAAAGGTGTCACCTGTGGGAATAACCTGTACCGTCTCTGGGAAGGAAAATGAAGTGTCTCACTTTGTCACAGGCACCAGTGATGACTGACTGGTCTGACCCTGCTCCTGCCAGTGCTGTGTTCCTGTCTGCTTCCCATGAGTGTGTGCTACCACCTGTAGAAGGACAAAAATATTCATCCAAAAAAAAGAGCTGTGATCAGAGCTAGAGCCTCAGATCCTTGAGTCATAGGACCAGAGACTCTCAGCCTGCCCCTCTTCAGCAAAGAAAAGTTTCTTTGCTTGGGATTCTCCCAAAAAGCTTAGAAACGTGGTGAGATCACAGCCTATGAAGCAGTTTGTGTCTTGGAGTCTGCAGGAAGCCTGAAAAACAGCTCTGATGCAGAAAATGGCTCCATTCTCCAGCAGGGTGCTTGATCTCATCTCCCATGAGTGGCCATGTATCCAGAAGAAGAGTGGGGGTTATTTGCCACTGTTCCTTTCAAGCTCCCCCAGTTCCCCTCTGCTGGGATTGCAACCTTTGGGGTGCAAGGGGGGATATCATGCTGCTTGGGGCTTCTATCAGACTTAATCAAGACTATTATCCACTCTTGCCTGAAAAAATACCCCTTTCTGCTACCAGGATAGCATTTATTTCTGAGTTTCCTGCCCCTCTGGTGTCAAGGATTTATTGCTGGTTCAAGTAGTCCAAGGACTCCCCCAAATATGGAACCCTGGAGTCAAGAGCAGAGCTTTTTAAGTGTATTGCAAACTGTACCCAGGAATGACCTGTGACCCTATGCAGTCCTTGCCTCTGTCATGGATTTCCTCAGAGCATGCCTGCAAGGATGATGTTGGGGTAAAAATCTAGGATTAGTCAAACAGGCCAAGAGAAGCAGAATGTGCTTCTGTGATGTGTTCTTAGATGGACACTACTTTAAATGCAAAATGCTTCTTCTGAGATAAACCAGTGGATTGTTTTCTATTCTGAATGTTTTCTGTGATGATTCAGCTATTGGCAAAAATAAGCTGAAGAGTATAATGTTGAAGCCCTCTCATCCCATCTTCACATGATTGTTATCTCAGGTATTACCTGATCTGAGTAAAAATATTTTCCCCTTTAAAAATAAAAAACAAACCCAAAAACAACAGCAAGAAGAGAAGGACACGAGTCCAATACAAACAATTACTCTTCACATCTGACTGTGATTTACCCTTGTCCCAAGCATTGCTTCCTGGGCATCTGTAAGCTGCCATCCTGTGGTACTGATCACACTGGGGTTTTAGGTTAAATCAGAGGACTCTCCTCCTCTCCTTTCCAAGTAGGAGTTTGAGATTTCCACTTCTTCTCTCCTGAAAGTTTCAAAGACATTAAAACTTTCACTTTTATCCCTGTATGCTTCCCTACCCACAAATGTGCTGCAGCGTGTGTCATGATTTCCCTTCAGAGTTAGAATGATGAGCTCTGTACCCTTGAAAAGGAGGGATTTCCCTTCTTCCAAGGAGAAAGTACACACGAGTTTTGGTTTGGACCTTTCAGCACCTGCCTGATGCTGTGATAATGGACTTTGAAAGTTTTGATGCTCTTCAATTCAAGGTGCTATTTTAGGTCATTTCAGAAGCTTTAATGGCTCCCTGTGACTGCACAGCTGGACTCATGATAACTGAAGCACAGACCTTGCAGATGAAGGAATATGAAAAACAACATTAATAAAATGATAATGTTTTAAAGACCCTTTTCCCAAGTGTCTGATTTGGGCTTAAGAAAAGGCTGTGGAAAAGAAAAATTGGGTTTCTAAGCACTCCGAAGGGAGGCAATGGCCATATAATGGTTGGATTGCTTCTGCCCTTATATCTGTGCACTGCAACACAGTCTTCAGTCACACTCCCCACAATATTTCATATATGTGTGCATATAAACCTCTCCCACTGACTTCTTCTGACTCGTGTGCAACTTTGGCTTGTAATATCTTTGGTGTGCTTGCTAGAGAAAATGAAAGCTATGAAACAACAAGGTGAGGGCTATAAGAAGTGTCATGTTAAAAGCAAGCAAGAGCTGTTATTGTTAAACCTCCTGTTAAACAGGGATCTTCCATGAAGCTGTGCAAGTCATTCAAACCTAGTGTCTCCCACTGCCTCTTCTTCCTATATTTTTCATAAGTTCATGGGGAATGGCCAGGCTATGATCTGGAGAAGTGCTTTGCTCTCACAGCTGTAACTGAAGCCTCCAGATACTGAATGCATAAACTTCTGCTGAACTGTGACTCCTCTGCTAAAGGATCCTGGATGTCTCAAGTTGGACACTCTGATTTCCCTGACCATTTTGACCTTAATCTCCCTGTGCCCCAGTTTCCGGTCTGATCCCGGTATGATGAGGTAAAATGCAGAAGATACTCAGTGGTGCCTACAAAGCACCAGCAGATTAGGGATGAGCACCACGACAAAAAAATTAATCATGCCATACTTGAGCAGAAGTTGGCTGGGGTCCCAGGAATGTGGCACAGGGCCATGTTGAATGAGAAGTGTAAAAGGGGAAAGGCTTAGCCATTATCCATGCATTGAGCCATCCTGAGTGCATCCCAGGTGCTCCATACACTGGGAGCTTTAATTCTTCCTAATTCCTGTGCATTTGACTCAGCTGAATGCTGTTGCCTCCCATAAGTTCTGCATCCCTTTGCTTTGTACTGCCAGAGGAACTAAGGGGCAGCAGATCCATAACCTCCAGGTCTAGTTGTCCAGACTTAACTTGCCCAACACAACAGAGAATAAAGAATTCTCATCGGTGCCAAATTAGAATCCAGCGAGTACTTTGGGTCTGAGGTTTCATCAATACTTTCCATCAATTTTTATAACAAAAGCAGCAACTTTTGTCAAGTCTTTATTGATTTCCTGTCTGCCAAAGTGCTTTTTCAAATTTGTAATGGGGTAAGAAGCAAAACCCCCCAAAACAAGGAAGGAAAGAAACTGCAATTTTTTATTTTTAGGAAAGAAATGGCAATTTATTCCCTCCCCCCACCTATTTTTTGCCACTGATGTATTTTTTCTGGTATTATCAGCTGCTGCCATGAGCAGAGGTATTTCCTGCTTTCTGAAGGCTACTGTCTGAAGGTGATGCAGAAATGCAGATCTGATGCCATCCCCTCAGCAACTTTCAAACTCAGATTCCACCTTTATGGTGAGCAGGATGGTGGGCTCCAAGAGGCTGCTTTGCTTCCTGCAGACTTCTGACAAACGCCCCCCACAGTTCTGGGGTAGCGTTTTTGGAGCCAGTAAAACTAAAAATTGACCTTATAGTCCTCCCTGCTGAGGAGAAGAAAGTTGCAGTATGAGCTCCCGTGCTGTCCCACTGCAGCTTCTGACAACAGGTGTACTTCACTCATGGAGAAAGATTTATTAAGGGTCTCATGCCTCGTAGCAGAAAAGCCTCTTCTGTCACGTTCTTTGGTGCAGATTCTTTGGACTCTAAGGGGAAAACTCTACCTGTTTTTCCACCATTTAACATCCTTCAAATGTCTCTGGCGTCTGTTTCCTACTTGAGCTGTTGTTACAGCAATACCTGTAGGTCATTGGAAATCAAACATTGCTAATTTGGAGTTTGTATGTACAAATCACATTGTTTATAACCAAAGCTTGTGGTCATCTTGGTGATGGTTTTTAGAATGGGAAGTCTTCTGTGTGCACCTGGGGTAGAAAATAGCTCTGAGCCTTGCCAAGGGTATCCCATGACTCAGTTCTGCTTACTGTATTTTTAGACCTATGAGGGTGAGTCTTGTTGGGTGCCCAGGGTGGTCCCAGGGAACCTGACTCACCTTGTTACACACAGCACTGAAAGCAAAGGAAATGTGAATCTGTTCAGCAGCTTGGATATTCCAATGACTCAGGCTACTGGATTGGATCAGTGCCTGACCTGTTTATGCTGGTCTATGTCTCCCTCCTCTTCTAGGAGCCCTGGGAGTGATGATTCTTCAATTCATAAATCACGGAAGATACATTTAAAGCTCTGTGCTGTGAATCAGAACCAGTTCTGAAATGTTTAATAGTCCCTGAAGTAAAATAACCCTCTCCTGTAGGTTTAGATTCCAAGGGTCAGCTCTTCACTACATGCAGCTGAACTTCATAGTGTGTGCTGTCTCCACTTGCTGTGGGAGTTTGGCGCTTGCCCACTGCCAGCTGGATTTGGGGTATTGTACCTTTTGCAGAAATACCAGAAAAGAGGTGAATCACCCTGAGCAGGTGCTTCAAATTTCAGTAGAAAAGAAATGGTGAAGCAGAAGAGGAAGGAATTGTGATTACGTTAGTATAGCAATGTGCTCATTCCCTTTTTACCTTTTTCCTTTCAGGAAAGGAAAGCTAGTTTCTTCCCTTAAAGAAATACAATTTGCAAGACAGGAGGAAAGAAGAACTAGGAATCCTCTGATCATCCATCAGGCATGTTGTTACATTTAGCTTAGACTTTTTTTTTCTTTTTAATGTTTTAACAATTAATTAATTCCTTAAAATTGAAACTGTTTTTACTTACCTATTCTGAGACAAAATAAAAAAAAAAAGGCATTTTGAATCAGTGGATTTTCTGCCACATTTAAAAACAGCTGGTTGAGCCTGGGGTATTTCTGATGTAGAAAGAAGCTGCCTAGTTGCCTTTTTCCTACTTACGCTGACCTCAAACCTTTCTGACAGTTTCCTGCGGGGTGGCTCAATGCTGTTTCCAAGCACAATTCGAAGATTCCCAAAAGAAGACATGAGTCTCTTTGCAGTTCCCAGTTTGCTTTCTTTGTCAGACTCTTCTTTTCAAGGTTATCTTTAGCCTCCTCCAGCATTCTAGGAAAAGAAAAAGGTGTCCTCTGGAGTTTTTTGCAACCTTGATAAAGAAGCATCCCACCACATGTCCTGCCATTTCTACCTGACGTCTGTGACATTTAAAGATATGTTTTTGGAGCTTGTCCCTCTCCATAACCTATTGTTTAATTAGTGCCACTGGAAATACAGCAACAGAAGTTAACAGAGGGATCTTAAGTTGAGTAGATGGAGCAGGGAGGATGGAGTGACTCTTGGGCATGGCTGCCACACCAGAACAGAGAAGTTTAGTGGAAAAGGTGAACAAGAAGGGGTTTGATGAAAAGTTAATGAAAAGGGGCGTGGGAGGGCAAGTAGCAAGTCTAGGTTTCAAAACAAGGTTGGGAAATGAGTAGAAAAATTCAGATTGGTTGGGATGGAGGGAAGTGGGGAGCAGAAGTCCTGGCAACACTGTCCAGACAGATCAGTCACACAGTATTTGCCTGTGCACAGCTGGTTTAGGTGAGCTACAGCTCACTTGAAACAAAGGTGTTACCCTCCACCCTCCAATTACCGGGAGTAAGGTTTCCCTGGAGCTTGGAGCAGCGCTCAGCAGGAGCATCTTTTAAACCTCACCACTCTAAGGAAAGCCCTGAAGATGCCAGACCTGGGGGGGGGGAAACAATGAATGCTTGACAAATGGGTGTGGTTCACCTTCCAAACGTGACTTCTATCAGCATTCCCAAGCTGATTGTAATTGAGCTGCTCCTGATTTGCGTTTGTTTAAATGAAAGGAAAACCAGACGTTTTTTTAGGGACAGCAGTACTGGCACCTAGGAAAGAGCTGCTCCAGCAACAGCTCCTGGTGTGATAAAGGTTTCAAACTTTAAGCAGTGGAGTGTAGGTGACCTCAGTGTGACTTGCTGGACCAAGACTTAAGCACAGGAATGAGCAGGTGCTGTAAGCAGGATGAAAAAATAAATACATTGATTTTTCCACAGTGGAATGATGTCCTCTGGGAGAAGCATTGCTGCTTGTGCCAACCAGGGCAGGAGTGTGCGGCACACCGGGATGTGCTCTGCAGAGCCCGCTCCGGCTCTGGATGAACACTGATTTTCCATCTCTTAGTCCCTTCTACGATCCTTTCCTGTCTGCAGCAGCATGCAAAATTAGCAGAGGCCGAAGCAATGGATGGAGAAATTCCTTCCAAGATTTTACTGTCCATAACTTCAAATGTACTGTCCTAATGAAGAAACGGCTGGAGGGAGGACGGCGGCTGGGTCAGGAATAGGGCAGAGCTTACCCAGAAACTCGGGTGTGGTGTGGCGTCTCACGGCACTGACTCACCTGCGCCTCTGGGGCTCCGGCGCGGCAGAGCCGGGTCCCTGAATACCGTGCGAGAAAGGTCTCCAGCCACAAATTCGCCTCCTGTTGCCTCGCACGGAGAGAGGGGGGAATCCTCCAAAAAAAAATGTCTTGATGGCTTCAGGCAAGGCTGATGGCATTTTACACGTTACTTCGCACTTTGCGTTTATCTTTTGCGGGCCAAATGCGGCCGCCTTCCAGTGTGCCACACAAGCATTCCCGAGTGTTTTCCCTCAACCCCAACCGCTGGGAAAAGAACAAACCCCAAAGAACAACCACAAACAAAACAATGTATAGGTGCCAAACCAGCGCCTTTGGGGATTTTCGGCGAGTTTCGCTCAGGGCAGAACTTCTCCGGGGACCAGCGGAGGGGGGCACGCTCGGCGGGGCGCGGTGCCGCCGCCAGCCCCCGCATCCTCCCCATCCCCTCCCGCCGCCGCTGTCCCCCCCATCCCCGGGCGTCCCCCGGCCCGGCGGGGCGGGCGCGCAGGCGCAGGGGGGGCGGGCGCGGCGCTGGGTGCGCGGAGCGCGGCGCGGCCCCAGACCGCGCTGCAGCCGCCGCGGGGGCGCCACTACCATGAGCGGCCGCGGCCGCCCCTGCGCGACTCACGGGCACCGGGCGCTGCCGCCGCCGCCGCCGGCCCCCCCCCGCCGCCGCCGCCGCCGCCGCTGCCGCCGCGCACCCCCGGCCCCCGAGCCCGGCGCTGCAGGATGCCGGGGGGCAAGAGAGGGCTGGTGGCACCGCAGAACACCTTCCTGGAGAACATCGTCCGGCGCTCCAGCGGTGAGAGATCCCCCGTCATACATCCATCCAGCCAGCCATCCATCCATCCGCCCGTCCATGCATCCCTCCGTCCCTCCGGCTTCTCGCCCCGGCGTTGCCACGCTGGTGGGTCCGTGCCAAAGCGGTGCCTTCAAGGAACGGGATCCGTTCGTCCCCTCCGGAGCATCCTCTCGCGGTCCTTGCCGTCTCCCCGCACTTCTTACATCGCTATCGCTGCTGCCAATTTGAACCCTTTTCCCTTTTTTTTAAATGAGACAATAAATTGTAATCCTCTCCGCTCATCGGGTCATTTTTTCCCCCCCCTTCTTCTTGTTCTTTAGTTTTGTAATAATTAGGACTTGCAGTCATTTCCATTCGGGGGGTTCGAAGTTTTTTGCAATTCTGTGACACTTTGAAGTCTGTGGCAAAGGTACCGGGAAAGCGGTGAGGGAGTGACTGTGGTTTGGATGATGGTAATGCTGTGGCTGAGCAAATGGGAAAAGAACTGTCTGCAGTTGGTCATTTACGGCTCCTCTGTTAGGTGAATATTTACAGGGCTAGTTCAGGACTGTGTGGTATCCAATTATTCCTTGCTGCAGGAGTTAATTTCACCCTTGCATCCAGCGCAAAACACTCATTAAGAGCGCTCTACACAGCTGCATTAAAGTTACGATATGTTTGCAGCCCACTGTCTCTTTGGGTGTGCTGATGTAGATGCTGCTTTAGGCAAGTCCTGTGCTAGTTACATGCATTTTTTAATGTAGTTTTTGCACTGGCACTTAACCACTGTGACACAGGAGTGTTTGCACTAATGTGCTTTGGATTTGCTGAAAGGTAACTCCTTGGTCAGCCCAAGTTTAGGGTGACCCTGCCCTGGGGAAGCCCTGCTATGCCAGTGTACACCTGGTGACAGGAGTGGGAAAGGTGGGCAGAGCAGAGCATTGTGATGAGGTACCACATTTAGTATTAATCAAGACACCAGTGGCATGTGAAATCATGCTGAAAAGTGTTCCTTTCCACCTTTCCATATTGCACAGTGCTGGATGTACCCCACATTCATACCAGTATGGTCTGGTGTGCTGGCTTGGAGTTGATTTTGACAGCAGGTAGTGAATTGGTGATTCACGGATTTTCCTCCTGAGCAGGAGTGAGATGAGTTGGAATTAGTTTTAAAATGTTGCATGTTAAAATGCCAGCTTTGTATTGAGCCATCAGCCATTTCTGGGGGCTTCCTCCCTCTGGTCTTGCCTCTGTCAGTTCTGTGGCTGGCAGCTGACTCCTTGTCAAGCCCTGGAGCTGCACAATCTCCAAGAGCTGGTTTCCCACAATAGTGTATTTATTTCCCAGAATATTAAATGCAGGAGTAATTAATAGGCGTTTATACAGCACTTTCCCTCTGACAATTTCAAAGTGTTGGGTGGAATTTAATTACACTTCACGGCTCCTTGTGGAAGAGGACATACTGAGGCTTTCTCAACCTGTTCTTCAAATTGTGGCGTAAATGGGGACTTGGGGCATCACAGCTGATTTCCCTAGGTCATGCAGCATGTTGGTGGCAGGGCTGGGAGCATGGTTTGGGAATGCCATGGTTTTGTATCGTGCTCTAATTAAATCACACATCCTCCCTGATGAAAGCTCAGTAAAGCTTTGAGCTATCAAAAATTGGAAAAGTTCAGAAGGCTTTCGAACATTATACTTTAAAAGCACGTATCCCCTCCAGTTTTTAACCTGGTCTGATTTAGGAGCATAAATCATGCTGATCTGGCAATTCATTTTGCTTTTTCTGTGCCGCTGATGATGTCTAAGCTTGATTTTAGCTAGAGAGGCAAATTTTCCCTGTTGGACACAACGAAGAAAGTAGATAGGGAATTTGTATTTAACTCATGTAAGTTGTCAGTGTTGTGAGCTGAAACATGATTTAATTCTTATTTTTTGTCATCCAGGACATAGCCTTATTTGTCCTTTATAGAAATAGTAATTTTCATTGGATTCAGCACTGTTTAATCCAAACTTAATAGTATACAGTGGAGCAAATCTGGTTCAAGTATCTCCTGCCAGTGCTTGGTAGAAGACAAGGATTTGGTCTGCTGACTGTCTGCTGGGCTTGTTTTTACACTTGAATTCACCAGGTTCCAAAGGTTTTTCACTGACAGTTAGAGGAATGGGATGAAGGAAAGACTGATGATTGTTTTTTTAAATACATCTTCAACATGCCCCCCCGCCTCAAAAAAAAAAAAAAAAAAAAAGCCTTTCTGTCACTGTTCCTGGTTCAGGAACATTCTCCTTTGAGATTTGTCACGTTTTTGCAATCCCATTGCACTTCTTGATCATAAATCTTTTCTGAACAACCAAGAGAAGGTTTGTAGATACACAGGTAATAACTTCTATTAGGTTTAGAATTACTTCTATGGGTACTGCTGGAAAAAATTAGGAAGGTATTTCAGCAGATAGACTCTTCTTCAGGTGAAATGGAAGCAATGGCTTCAAAATGAAGTGTAGATGGAGACAAATTACTCGGAGTTACCAGAGATGGATCCTAATAACAAAATTTACAGACAAAATTGTAATAATTTTACAATGTGGAAAGTCAGAACTGGGAGTGGGTGTAGCGGGAACACGGTGTGCAGGCTTGGTGTGGTGTCTGACCTGGTGTTAAAAGCAATCATATATTGAATTTTCAGCATTATTTGGGCACTTTATCTTTAGGAATGTTGTGAACCCTTCCTTTTTACCTCAGCTTTGGCTGCTTATCAGGTTAAAGTTGTGGGAGAAGCGCTCACAGTGTGCAGCCATGAGCAAAGCACCACGGAGCTGAGCAGAAAGGAATGGGGTGGCCGTGAAAGGGGTGACTGTGGCTCTTTGCCCTCTGTGTTGGAGAGTGGGAGAGCCCTGCTGGATGCCCTTCTCCCAGCCAATGTGTTTGGGAAGGACAGAGCAGCTGTCCAAGTGATGGAGAGGTGCCACGGTGTCTCCTTGCCCTGGGAAAGTCTCTTTTGGAGACGATATTACATCTTGGAGCTTGTGAAGTGTTTTATTGGGCAGCATCACAGGTTGCAGGTGCTTCCCAAAGCATGGGGTGGTGCATGGCAGCCTCTGCTTTGCAGGTTCTTTGCCCACACCGCAGCTGAGCTCCACTTAAGGAGAGCCAAAGCCCGTGGGGAGCAGCGGGGTCTGTCTTTAGGGCTGCTGTGGTTGGTGAAAGGGACAAGCCCTGAGGACACCCAGACCTGTCTTCAGGGTAATCTCAGTGCACTCTCTGCAATCTTTTTTTTTTTCCTTCTTTTAAAGCACAGTGAAAATACACTGAGGCTTATCTGAGGCTCACAAAGATTTGATATGATCTTGCTACAGCCTTGGCTGTGCCCTAGATCTTAAGAGCACCAGGTGTTTTGCTGAGCTGAAAGAAGAGGTGTTTTGTGAGAGCACTGAGCTAAATTACATTAAGGTGACTGCCTTTTACTGCCATTAGTATTTGGGATGTTTAATAAGGATGATCCTAAGGGCAGTGTTCTCTCCCAAGATGTTCTGAGCAGTCTGTGCCCATTATTACTGACATTATTGTCTGCTTCTTCAGTGCATTCAGAGCTCCTACTGATACTGACCTGTGCTCAGCACTGTGGAAGTGCAGGGATTCATTGACCTGTCCCATGGGCAGAGTCATCCAGTGAGTTGAGCCATGCACATCGGTCTTGCCTTCACAGATTGTATCAGCAGAAAAATTAAATACATGTTAATGGCATAATTTGCTTTTATGGTGAGAGCATGAATTTGTGGAAAGGGCAACTTTGGGACTCGGCAGCAATCTGCAATAAAGACTGCTAACAGTTTGGAAGAGGGGATGAATTTTGTGAAAAACTGTATATAATCTTACATGATAAGAGTCATCACTATTGGATATTGTTTCTGTTGCAATAACTCTTAGAAGCTTCCTCGTGAAAGCGGGTCTTTCACAAGTGCATTTTGGCACTGGAAGGAAATCATAGCTCTGTAAGGCTTACATGGGAATTTCAGCGTGAGTTTTAATGAAGCTAGCATTCAATTCCCTTTATGCCATGTTCCTGAAAAGCAGGTCCTTCACACAGACCTTTCTGCCCTTCTGGGTCCCTGTGACTGATGGGTGAAAGGATCAGCGCTGTTCACACGTGACTGCTGTCAAGGCAGGTTACCTGGAAAGGGAGGGAAAACAAGTGTCACATGTGTAGCAGTAAGACACCTTTTTAATTTTTATTCTGCTGGTATTACAGATAAATGTTTCTTGGCTCTTCTTCTTACTAGCTTGTGTAGGGTTCCTGTCTTACAGGCGGGGACGTGGGACGTGATACATGTGGGCTTCTCTCCCCTATATTAAAATGAGCTGCATTTTCATCTGGCACCAATTAAATCACACATGCTGCAGAGAGAAAGTTCTTTAAAGTGAGGTACTTCAAGTTTACTAGGATGTCTATCACTGGGGATCCTCCAAGGAAAATGTAGAGCTCAGCAGTTCCCTAAATCCCTGCATAAAAGCAGGATGCACTGTGCGGTGAAAGTTTCCATCCCCCAGTTCAGCTCAGAAGTTATCAAAGGGATGACCAAGGAGCTGATGTCATTAGGGCTTTCTTTGGCATTCGAAGGCACAGGGTTCCTTCTGCAGTTTCTGTGACTGCTGGGTGCTTGCTGACATGTAAATCAATGCAAAGTGGATTTTTACCCTGACAAGCATTACTAGATGACATATGTGAGGAGTTTTCAGTTGCAGACACCCTGTTTTCCTTCCTTTTCAAGTGGGCTCGCTGAGTGCAGATGGATTAAGCATATCAGACTGCTGCTGAAACTGGGGGAGTTCTGCATGGTCTGAAATGTTTATTTTTACTTAAAAAAAATAGTTATGGAAGCTCTGTGCCATTTTATTAATTTAGAGACTTAAAGAATGCCATATTGTTAGCTAAAGGAAAATCTGGATTTACGTGAGATATGATCAGCTGCTTTGTGGTCTCATTTCTAGTTGTGGGTCTGCTTCGCTTCTCTTCTCTTCTCTTCTCTTCTCTTCTCTTCTCTTCTCTTCTCTTCTCTTCTCTTCTCTTCTCTCCTATTCTCATTCTCATTCTCATTCTCATTCTCATTCTCTTTTTGTTTATTTCGTTCTGTGGTGGGTGGGGTGGTGGGAGAGGTAGCCTTTCCTTTGGGGGGAAGCTTGAATGCTGCTGAGCACTTGCCACAAGAGGTCACTGCAAGAGTTGCTGCATTCCCAGGTTAATGTTGAAACCTGAGAGAAGGAAAAAAATTAAATTGATTTTTTTTTTTTTTTGAGGAAACATTCTGATTTTTTTTATTGCAGTTGGAAGGAATATACAGCCAAAGAATAATGTCAGGAAGTGGAAATACATTTAATTAGCCTGTTTTACAGGGTGCTGTCTGGTGGTGAACTGGGATTTTAAGTTATTCTCTTGGATAGCTGAAGGAAATAGGATTTTCTGATTCGATAACATTAAATAATAGAAGATTTTGGAGTTGGTACTCTAATAATCTGCTTTTCAGATAAAAAAACAGGACAATACTTGTTTAATCAGCACACTCAGGGGACTGGCTATTGCAAATGCTAAGCCCCGGGTATCCCAAGTGGCCAGGGACTGACTCCACACCCAGGAGGGGTTCTGGGACCAGTCCTGTTGAAAGCTTTGCTTCAGCCACTGGCACAGAGAGGAGAGCACAGGAGATGCAGCCGATTTTCTGCCCAAACGTGTTTCTTTTTGAGAAGCAGCCAGGCTCTGTGGAACTGCAGCTGGGACTTGCTGTGGGCTCAGTGTTTGCAAGAGGAGCCCCGTGTCTGAACAGCTCCTGTTACCACAATTACCACAATCTTCTCCTCTGGGAATGTGAAGCCAGCGCTCTCATTTGTGTAAAGCTGGAAGTCTGGATTCTGGTTGCTCCCTGAGGGTGCCTGTGTGCCTTGAGTGAGAGCTGCAGCATGCTCCAGTTTAAATTTAGTCTCAGTACATCTATGTTGTGTTCTGCATAATTTTAATAGAGAGCAGATTCAGCAGTGGCATTTGGATGATAACCAGGATAGGTGAGGGTTAGTTTAATTCTAGGATAAATGGATGTGTGGGGGAGAAACTGTGATCAGAATTGTACGAAATGTCATTTTTCAGGTAATTCATAGAGATGCTCTCATGTCCTTATTGCCTCAGAGCTCTTCCTCGGGTCAGCGATGTGCCACGGTAAAGGCTGGGGCTGTTTGTGGGCTTCCACATTCTAAATGATTACAGTTAATTTTCTAAGTTTTCGGGAGGTAAATTTCAGGCAGACTCTTAATTTTTCTTCTTGAGCTCGCTTGCTAAATTGCTGAAAGCTGCTGTGTTCCCAGCTGAGCGACTTACATGTGGATTTAATATTTCAGCCAGTGCTGGATTATTCGTCTTCTGTTTTATTTGAGGAGCACGTTTTTGGGGCAGGAAATGGATCATTTCAGCATAGTCACCTTGCTCTCGGTTTAGTCCTCGTTGCATCTTCATAATATTAGTTTTAAATAAAGACAACACTGGCACAGAAAGGTGACGTAAAGAGTTGGTCCGTGGAGAATTTTTTTTTTCAGGCAAGCAACACTTAATGTATTGGGTAAATTGGATGGCACTGATGTTTTGCATGCTTTAAAGACACTGGGGAAATTATAGCTTTGTTAGAAAACAGCACTGTGGTTTTACAGACTGGAGTACAAAGTGCTGTTGGAGGTTGCTGCTTCAAGAGCAGAGGTTCGTCTGCAGCCGACCCCAGAGCTGGAGGGATGTTGGTGCCTGTTGAGGCAGATTTTAGAGGGCTGTGCCCTCCAAAAGGGCTTAGGATCTTCCTCTGTACTCCATGGGGATGCAGCACATCTTGAGCATGTGGTTGGAGTCACCACAGACAACACTGGGCACTGTCAGGGCCAAGACCTGCTCAGGAAAGCTAAGAAAATTAAAAAAGTGAACTGTTTTTGGACACCCCTCCTGAATACACACACAGAGGAGCACCACCAGTTTTCCAAGATGCTCTGAACAAGTCTGCAGCAATATGCTGACCCTGTGTAGTTATGAGGAGAATCGGCTGACAGCAGTTGAAGTGGTTTGGGGCTTTTATATTAGCAAAAAAAGGCAATTTCCAGATTTTTCACAGCCCCTGTGAGGTCTGGGCTGCCTTTGCTCTGCAGTGGAAGGGTGGTAGTTCTGAAGGACAGCTCTGTGTAAAGTTGTTAGAGGTAGGAATTTGTTCATAGAGGGAAACACTGCTTCTTTTTGTTATTTTAATCATTATTGTTGTTTGTGTTCTGCTACTACTTTATTTTCTTTACAGCATCTTTTCAGTGGTGACCTTTCTAAAAAAGGCCAGTTGCCTGTTTCCTTGAGAAGAGATGGAATTCTCAGAAATGATGATTTAAACAATTTTGGTTGCAAGTGGTACCCAAGCATTCTTGAGAAAAGATGATTAGAGACAATGTTTCTCACTTGGTTAAGCATATCTTCTGGAATGATTTAGCTGTTCTTGCTCTCCCGTCATTACATAACATGAATTTTACACTGCTTTGGGCATTTCGTTAGTTAAAAAAATTGCTCGCACACTGTGGTCTTTTTATTTTATTTTAATAGCAAGCACAAGGCTCAGCACTGTGTTGAGTGCTAGCTACTGCAAGGTAGAGTAAGATTAAAGGCTTGCTGCTCTACAGCATAGGCTGCTTTCACACAAAAGAGCCTTTTTACAAAATAGAAGCATGGAAACAGCAAATGCAGTGCCTTTTAAAAAATTATTTTCCTCAATTGTGTTTTCCAACCTGAAGTTTTGCTGACTGTATGCCTCTAATACCCCGTTTCCTTGCCATCAGCATTGAACCTTGTAAATAAGAGAGTTATATTAGCTAATAAAAGGCCCACTGCCTCCCTCAGAGGAATCTGGCAACTCTGAGACAGACGAGTCTGCTGGCAGACCCTGCTTTCCTTACAGACAGACTCTGGTGCTTGGAGGCATCTACTCAAGGAGCATACACAACCTACAGAGTTGTGATTTGGGCTCTCTACAGTACATCAGAAGGGGGACTGGCTGGAGAAGATGGTTGATGGAGGCAATGACACCAAGACAAGCTTAGAAATAATAAAAATTGACCTTTTATCTGTAAGGAAATGCGAAGTGCACTTTCAGTGCGTCAGAGAAATCCAAGAAGGATGAACGCATCATCGGAGATTTTAGGACAATCATTGTGTGAGTTTTGAAATCAGCTGCATAGAAATGTTTTCAGTACGAGATACCACACCATGGTCATCTGGATCCCAGTTTCCTGGAGTTCCACCATATATTGGATCAGGCCAGCATCTCTCAGAGTCACTGTCCTGCTTTCAGCAGTGACCAGTGGCTTGTGGACCAGTGGGGAAGTCCCCAGCCTCTGTAGTAAAACACTTGTGAGATTGAGAGTTGCTGTACAAGGAGAGAGAAGATTTCCCTTTCTGGGCCACAGCATGGACACTGCACAAGTTTTAGTTTCCAGCCCCTTACAGCAGAACATCAGCTGTATTTATGCCCTGCCATTCTTAACTTTGGCTATCCTTGGCAATCCCTGTTGTGATCTTTCCGTGAAGTTGTGACATAATTAAAGTAAGTTCATGTGTTCTGGTGTTGGTGTAGTGGCTGGAGTCAGTAATATCCAGTTATGAGTAACTAAACTCTCTTAAGAAACACTTGTTATTGAGAACACCTCCACTATAACATATTCTCTCAAGAGACTTGCTTGCAGAATACAGCTCTTTTCTGTTGGATCTGACAGGACTATGGCTGTAGAGATCCCAGTGCTGGTGTCCTTGCCATGCCCATCACCCTGCCATTTCCAGACCTTTTGTTGGCTCCTTTTCTTTTTCTTCTGAAGAAGGCACAAAACACCCCTTTCATCTGTTGAAGACTGGAGCAGGGAAGGAGAAGCTGCATCTCCTATGAAGGGAGTCTGAACACCTCCATCCTTGGCTGCCCTGTGGCAACTGGAGATGGAGATAAAATGAGGTTTTTTCTAGCCCTTGTCTCTTACACCTGGTTCAGGCAGACAACTGGAAATTGGACAGAGTGGAATTTGCCATAGAGTCATGGAAATCATAACCAAAGACACAACTGTGATGATCTTTATTAGCCAGGAAATTGTGAATTTGAATTGCAGAAATACAGAAGTCAGACATGCAGGTGGATTTAGTCCAGGGGTGGCTGTGAATCCATCCTCAGGGAAGGGAACTGAAGAAATGGACTTTCAATGAGTAGTTAGTGATGATGAGATGATTTTATAAAATTATGGTCAAAAAAAGAGAGGTTCTCTCAAAGTGTCCTGTCATCCAGTACATAGTTTGGATTTTTACAGCTGGGTATGGACTGGCTCATGTAGAATTAAATCTGCCTGGAGTTATGGTCTGTAACTGTAGAAATATGGAAGAATTAATTGTGTCTTGGTTGAATAAAATAACATGGCTCCTGATAAAATATAGGGTAGGTTAAATACAGAGAGTCCTGTGGATACTGAGATTTGGGTACACAATAAAACCCAAGGGTCAGACACTGACCTGTTCTTCCTTCAATTTTATCAAGTTGCTCAGTGAGCAGCAGCATTAATGAGATGTGGATCCCTGTGGTTTTGTGCCCACAGCTGGATTTATTGATCTCTAACAAGAGGCAAACATTGAATCAAGATTTTCCTTCAGCTGGAATTGGACACACACACGCACACACACACACACACACACACACAGATACTGGTAGTGGACCTGGCAGTGCTGGGTTTGTAGTTGGGCTCAATCATCTTGGAGGTCTTTTCCAGCCTAAAAGATTCTACGGTTCATATTCCTGTGCTGAGCATGGATGAATGAGCTTTACTCGCTTAGGAGACAAGGGTAAAAAACAGAAGTCAATTAAGTAAATTTAGTCAATTAAGTAAAGGAAAATTCAAGGAGAGAAAAGAAAAGACCTTCTAATATCTGGTCAGGCTTCTATTCTATATACTATGGATCTGATCTAACCTTAAAAATTAGAAATACTAATATCTACCGAGATATTTCTAGTGTCTTTTTTTTACCACAGATTTTACAGGATTTAGAATAAAAAACAAAACAAACCCACAACAATTTATCAATAGCTTGCGTTTATGTTTTGTCCCCTCCCAGGTTTCTTGTGGATTTGATCAGCTTGGTGAATGCTTTATCAAATATTTTGAGACCCTCAGGTGCAAAGAAGTATAAAATCCACAGAAGACAACCATTAAATGCTGTTTATCTGGCTGCACCACGTGTGTACGTGTGCTGTGTGCTCCGTGCCCTGAAACAGTGATGTAGTGGGAATGCACAATCGAGTTAATGTCTGTGGATGGGGAGGCTTTGCAGCAGGAGGGTTTTCTGCTTCTGGACTGTGGCCCTCTGGGGAGCTCAGGCATGTGCAGAGCATCCCTGAGTGCATCATTGCCAGGCTGTGCCCTTTGTGCTGAGATGTGTGAGCAGAATTTTGGCCAAAGATGGTTCTATAAGGACAGTCTTTCCAAATCTAACCTGAGGGTCGTTGCAACCTTGGGTTGTTTCCCTATGGGATGGGAAATCCAGAATTGCTGATGCTCCCAGCATCTCTAGCTCCTGGAGCATGGTGGTGATGGGGTGGCAACCATGGGGAGAGCTCGGTGGGTTTGGGGGGCTGGGGGTGTCTCCCCTTTTCTAAACTGGAGGTGCTGCCTAATAACAAAAGGCAGAAAACCTTGCAACAGTGTTAAAGTGGTAGGATAAAAAGCAACTCTTTAATGAAAGCTTTCAGGTGCACAAATATGGCTCTGTGCACACGTGAACAAGGATTTCTACAATTTTTGTGAGGCTAATTAATTAGTATATCTGGCCAGTACATCCAACAGGAAATCAGTTATGCCACCAACCCACCCTCGGGTCAGCCCTTTGAGTTTGTCCAGGGGCTTCTTTGCCCTGTTTTCTTGTTATATCTCTTAAGTTCAGGTTGAAAACAAAAAGTCCTTATCAGAAATTCTCCTCCTAAGTATAAGACTAAACAGAACTTCAAGAATGTGTTAGAAAAGGGTTAGCTTATTATGAGAAAGGGCAGGAAAAGTACTAGAAAGTGTACAACTCTATATTAAAAATCTACAAGGCTACAAATATATGAAAAGATATAAAAAGCTAAAAAATCTTTAGGCATCAGAGGAGATGCAGGTGTGGGGGGAACATCAGTACGGTGGGATGAGCTCCAGCAAACCTTTGGTCCCCAGGGGTTTAGGGTGTCCCTTGAGCTGGGCTGAGTCCTAGCAGAAGGGGCTGTGGGAATCCAGGGATATTTTATGTAGTGCTCAAGCTTTACTCCATGTCTCCTGCTGCTTGTAGCAAGGACATCTTCCTGTGGGCAGGAAAGCAAATTTTTAAAGTTGATATTTAGGCTTAAAGAATATTTGTGATGGATCTGAATAAATGCCTTGAGCTTAAAAGTGTTAGATTTCACAAAATCCAAACTTCTATTCCTCCCATTGACTGGCTTTTAAATATTTTAAAATCTGCTTTTCTGTAGAAAATCCAATAATCTCCAGATTATTTTTTTTCAAAATTCATGCTTATAAAGAAAAAAGAAATACTATTTTTTTTAGTACATGGTCATTATTCAATCGAATAATATTTGCAGAATGTACAATCCAGTCTCAGTTATTAGCACTCTGAGTAGGGCATATGTAGCTCATGCAAACTCAGTGTCACTTTTATGTGAAAATCAATGTGCACACCTGAATAAATGTCTGTTGTTGTCATAGCCATTCTTGGGCTATTATGAGGAAAATTTGTAAAAATATCCTTATTTTTTTTCCCCACAAGAACTGCTGAAAGGAACATTTCCTATAATTTTTATGCAACAATGATTGTTAATAGTTATATTTTTAAAGCGTTTTATCACTAGTGAATGGGACCACATAGTTCCATAGCTGTAGTCAAAATGAAATTGAAAACTACCAGTAAAAATAAATAAAACACTGAAGATTACTGTGGACTACAATTTTAAAACCTCTGCTAAGTGAAAGTATTATTTCTGAAAACAAAATTATGAATGTTTACAGTGTCAATGAACGTAAAATCCCTACAACATTGTGTTTAAGCAAAATGGGTATTTCCTTTCTTTGGAAATGCCTTGCTAAAAGCAGGGATGGAAGAATTAAACTATTTTAGGACTAACTCATAATGTGTTGGTGCCAGTCCATGCATACAAACTGTAGGCACTGACTGAAAGAACAGATGATTGAAGTGATATTTAAACCTGAGTTCAGCCTCCTAGAAATACTCCCTGCCCATATTTTGTACTTAGAGCAATGGGTGCATGTTATCAGGATGTGCCAAACCCACCTATTTGTATTTTTGGTTGACTGCCACTGAAATTCATAGAATCATAGAATGGTTTGGGTTGGAAGGGACCTTAAAGACCACCTTCCACTAGACCAGGTTGCTCAAAGCTCCATCCAACCTGGCCTTGAAAATTCCATGGATGGGCATCCACAGCTTCTCTGGGTAACTTGGTCCAGTGCCTCAGCACCCTCACAGTAAAGACTTTTTTCCCAATATCTAATCTAAAGCTGCCCTCTGCAATTCTGAAGCCATTCCCCCTTGTCCTATCACTTTGAGCCATTATAAAAATTCCCTCTCCAGATTTCTTGCAGGCCCTTTATCTCTTTTGAATCATCTGAAGTCCCTTTGGCACCTATGAGCTCCCAGATTGTGCTAAATTTCCATGTGGGCCACTTAATACCCACACTCTAAGATGTGGTGTGGCATGTGGTGTACCATGAGATGTGGTGGGTGCAACTCACCCTTCCCCAGCGGTTCCTGGCACTCTGTCCCTCATCCCAGGGATGCTGGCTGTGTCCTGCAAAACACACTCAGACCTGACAGGAAGAAAAAATCACTTCTCTCAAGCAAAAGAGTCATCATCAGCTTTGGGCACGCATACAATTCAGCATTTAAAACTCAGTTTGCAAGTTAATTTAATGTTGCTTTCAAGATATGTATGAAATAAAAATAAAACATAGTATCTCGCCCAGATGTGAATAAATGAATGCTTTCTAAATTGTTAAAGCACTGGTGCTTATATCAGTATTTTGGGGTGTAGGAAGCTACTTGCATTACCAGGAGTTACCCTATTTCATCACAAATTCTTTTCCAATGTCCATTTGGATTTCAGTTCCCTCTGAAGCATCATGATAGAAGTTACTATCACGAATAACTCTGCATCTGCTGTGTAACACAAGGAGGATTTCATTGTACTTTGCCACTGACAACAGCCCTTTCTCTCTTTTGCTCTTTGTCCTTTCAGAATCCAGTTTTTTGTTGGGAAACGCCCAGATTGTGGACTGGCCCGTAGTTTATAGTAATGACGGATTTTGTAAACTCTCTGGATACCACCGAGCTGACGTCATGCAGAAGAGTAGCACCTGCAGGTATGCCCACTGTGTGTTTGCTGCCACTTGGTGCACTTGAAAGCTTTTAATCTGCTGGGAAGAATGGTGAGATTTTGGGAGAAAGGATCGATGTAAAGGCATTGTTTTGCAGATGTTGAAGTCTTAAAACAGGCTTTAAATGGATGAAACTGGCGACTTACACAGAACTTACACATGGTAAAGCACCTTGAAATTTATCCTGGCTCGTATTGGTGAGAATATACTCTGGCTAATGATCCAGTAAACAGAGTGGGGTTTTAGGTAATATAGTTCAAAGGCACTTCTGCTGGATTGTTCTGAGTTCTGCTGTTACCATGCCAGGAGGCAGTGGGCTGTTCTGTAACCCACGCTGGCCCCTGTTATGAAGCACACACAGAGCCCAGTAATGCACAAAGTGCATCTTTATTCCCAAGAGAGTGATTAAGCTGCTGATATATTTACTCTAAGCATTGCAGCTTTATGGCTTTTTTCTTTTATTGGTGGTTTTTCAGGAGCGAGCAGCTGTGATTTGTGGCTGGATGTGCATTTGCGCTGTGCCTGCTGCATCCTTTAAAAAGAGATGCTTTTGGGGAAGGACTGGCTCCCTGATGTATGTGAATGTGTGTGTAAGCAAAGCAAATGAGGGACAGAGGCAAGAAGGGAGGGCTGAGATACAAGTTTGTGTAGGTTTTCCCTTTCTGCCTTCAGGGAGCGACCCATTCCAAGCACTGGGGACAGAGGACGGAACATCTGGAAGTGTTCAATGCCAGGCTGGATGGGGCTTTGAGCAACCTGGTCTGGTGGAAGGTGTCCCCGCCCTTGGCAGGGGTTTGGAACCAGGTATCTTTAAGGTCCCTTTCAACCCAAATCATTCAGTGGTTCTGTGATTCTGTGATCTACAGTGATAATTTCTGGGAGATGATGCTGCTGTACACTGGGGATCAGCTGATGCTTCAGCTGGCAGGAGCAGGGTGGGCAGCAAGCCTGTCCCTGGATGGCAGTCACTGCCTTCTCCAGAAAGCAACACCTGCTGATGTGTGGTCACTGCTCTCGTCTGCAGGGAAGAGGAGGAAGTGGGATCTAGGATTGCTGTGTGCAGCCAAGTGTCCTCCCAGGGGCAAGAGGCAGGAGATGGGCACGTGCTGTTGAAATGAAATATTCATTCACACAGTAGCAACAGCATCAATACACTCTGGGGGGCTGCAGGAAACAGCCTTATCACAGCTGCTCTGGAGATACATACACACTTTGCCCTCTGCTCTCTGCCATCCTCTATATTGAACTGTCTATGTTTGCTGTGAGCCAACACTTTTATAGCCTGTGCACATTAAAATAATTACAAATACAGAATGGGATTGTAGGAAATTGTTGAGGAAGCGAAGGTTTAGCAGTTCCTGTCTCATAATGATGCTTGTGTGCTTCCAATATTGAGTGGACCAAAAGATTTATTCCATCTGCGTGCTTGTTTTGAATGTGATAATCTCCTGTTACCATTTATAAGGATCCTGTTTTGACCACATTCAAACAGGTCATTCAGGTGAATCATACAAATCGAGGAGGAATTACTGTGAAAATGGAACTGGTAGAAAAGATTTTTTTTTCTTTCATCTTCGTTCTAGACACCCCCCTCTGGATTTTGAGGGGAGCCCTCTCTACATTCAAAGCATGACCAATACTGTTGTGTCTGGCTCTTGGACAGGTTGGATGGGGCTTTGAGCAACTTGATCAGGTGGAAGGTGTCCCTGCCCATGGCAGGGTGTTGGAATGAGATGATCTTTAAGGTCCCTTCCAAGCCAAACCATTGAGGGATTCTGTGAGTTACATGTGCTGTGTGATGTTTCTTGCGTGTTAGGAGACATTCCAGATGTGAGACAGTTGGACAGATTTTGGATTAAGTGAGAGCTAGACAGATTTTCAGCATGGTTAACGTGGAACAGGTAGCCTTCCAGAGCAGTTGGAGCAGCTCTGATGAGACATATGGAGATGATTGGTTTTAAAGGCCAGTGGTGCCTGCTTAGGCTACTCAGCAGAATGTCACTGGAGGTTTTTTTTTATATCTGGGGCTATTATTTATAGTATTTTCTGAGTCAGGCTCCCAGTCCAGTTTTGCCCAGATGATGTTATGTTATGTTATATATAACATTTGCTTTATATACCATGTTTGCTTTACTGCTCTAAGACAAGTGCTCTGAGCTAAGAGTGCTGTAGTGCCACACCCTTATTGCAGGTTTTGGAAGGGTCTGCTTTTCAGTGCCAAAAATCCAAGCAAATTAAATATTACAGATTAATATATTACAGATTAATATAACAGATACAAATGATGTAAATCTAGCCCCTGGTTCAAGTTGTTTTTATTACTGATCATGAGTGTGATAAAGGACAATTTATAAATATGGCAATGTTTGGTTGGTTTGCCTCAGGCTGTAAGTGCCTCAAAATCATCTTTCAGCCATGCTTTTCTCCTGGTGGTCCAGTGAGTATTCACTATATTCTCTTTCCCACCCCATTCCCTACGTTGGGACTGTTCATAGGCCGTGTAGGTGTGGCACTCCTGGACATGGTTTAGTGATGGACTTGGCAGTGTTGGGTTAACAGTTGGATTTGATGATATTAAAGGTCTTTCCCAACCTAAATAATTCTGTGATTCTGGGATTTTAAGTCTGAGATGGTCTTGCCTGATACAGATCATGGGGAGGGGTGGATCAACTGAAGGCACTGGAGGTGTGAGTGATTTCTATTCCAGGTCAGGCAATGAGTTAGATGTGTGACAGGCTGGTAATTCATTTGATTTTGCACTTCTCTCATCTTTTTAATCAGCAGCAATATTCCCACTGGCAGGAAAATTGCTTAGAAACCCCTCAGTACAAGTGCCAGTCTCCTTAGTTTCACAGGCACTATATAAAAAGTATATTGTACATAGAAGTCAGGCTATATTGGGTGATGGGAGTTGATATGTGTTCTTCCTGAGCTCACATGGCAAAATTGCATGTGTAGCTTGGGCTGATGTATAGAATAATTGGTATAAGTGAGTGCTAAAACGTATGGAATTTTTAGGTGGAAGAACTTTCATCTGCTCTGCCAGGTGAAAGTGAGCTGGCAGTCCAGGAGGAATGGGGCATCTGTGACTGAGACACCTCTAACCTCCATTTAACCAAAAAAGCCCTGCCTGGAGGTGTGTCAGTAGGTCAGCCAGCATCCAGGAAAACCACTGGTTTCATGCCCAGTTGTCCACGGACATGACCATGTGTGTCTTCATGAACACATTGAAAGAATAAACAGTTGACAAACACGAAAATGCAGTTTAATGCAAGTTATATCAGTGTTTTCTAAATATTGCTGCTTTTCAGTTAAGCTCTGTGGTTTTATCATGCCTTTGGAAGAGCAGGCACCCTTTGGGTGGCTGATTAGAGGACCTACCGTGCCATTTGACACTTGGCATTCCCTCCAGGCTTTGCTGGGCTTGCCTTTCCCTGCACATGAGATTTTCACAGCCACTGTTTTCACTGAAACACTTGGTCAGCATTGCTGCCCTCCTTTGTTTTGATTTACTGCCCTGACAAGTGGGATTAAAAAAACAGTCTGCAAGGGAAATCCTGGCTCCAGTGAAGCTAATGGCAAAACTCCCACTGTGCTCAAAGAAATGGGATTATGTGTGGTGGGTAGAGCTGGACTTGAAAATAGTTAGATTTGGTGCTGGGATGGCACCTCTATGGCCTGATTGTTGTGTGTGAGAAGGTGTCCTTGCAGTGCCAAAGCTGTGCAAAGAAGCCCCACTGAAGATGCCAGTGGGACCCACAGAGCTGCACCTCAGAAATGGTGTCTGCTCTCCACCTTGCAGAGTTTTGAAGCTATTGATGTGTATCTGTATTTACTGTTCCTCCCAGGTGGATGTTTGTGTCTTGTAATTGATGCCCTGAATGCTTCTGCATGAAGAGAGCTGTAAATTCGGTGTAGGGTTGGATGCCTTCTGTGCTTCACTTTTCCTGGATAATTCCTCTCCAACAGCTGTTACTGCCCTGCAAACCCAGTCCTGCTCTGATGCTGCTGCTCTACATCCTGGCAAAGGACAGAGGAGCACAATGTGAAACTTCAGATGAGGCTTTTCTGTGCCAAGACATGCTTTAAGAGGGAAGCAGGAGCCCAGGCATCTTAAATGACAACTGGTCTGTTTTAGAGGTGGAGAAAATATCTAAAATCGTGCCTTTCTCTGTGTATTTCAGCAAGTCTTGCTTCTCTTTGATAAGTGTGTTTTCTATGTAGTAAGATTCCCAGTAGCGGAGTGGTTTTGATATTTATGTCTTGTACAGTTTGCACTCAAGGGATTTGACAAGCACTAAATAACAAAAAAAAAAAAAAAAAAAAAACGAGGCAGAAAAAGATTGACTGAAGAAGTAGGAGTCCCTCCATGTGTACAAAATAGGACAGACTAAATTAAATTAAACTTGTGATAAGCAAAAAATCTTATATAACTTGTACAGTGAAAGGCTCGGAGGTTCCTTTGGTGCTGTTAAAAATTGCCTTCTGAAAAATGTTTTTATTGTTCCAGAAGCCTTTAAAAATGTCTCTATGTGTGAATATAACATGAGATTTGAGCATTACAGGTTTACTGCAACAATAAGCTGCCTGTAATTTAAAACATAAAGTTGATTGATCATGTTCTGCAGCACTAACTGGTACCATCCACCTCTCATCATCAAATAGGATTTGTCATTTTAACACTAATTAATGATGACTTTCTGTATTAGAAGTCATGTAAAATCAAGCACTTCAACAAATTCCTGCTATTTTTTCCTTCAGGCCTATGAGAAGCATTGTTTTAAGTCTCAAAAATAAAAAAAGAGGTACATCAGTGCATTAAAAAAGGCATAGATTAAAAAAAATAATAAAAATATTAAACTCCTTTTGTTGTCGTCTCATGTGTAAATGTATAAAAGGTTATCAGCTGAAGTGGGGAAAGAAAGGCAGGTCATTTGAAAATGAGCAGTAGGCTGTGTTCTGTATGTCCTCGAGACAGCTGTGCATGTTAATGACAATCAGCACATTAATGAAGCCTCGTGCCTGGGTAAAACCATTTCCTGACATCAGCTGCTGTAGTGGCGTCTCCTTTGCAGTGCTGTCCCAAAGGTGACAGTTTTGCCACACCATTTATAGAATCACAGAACCATTTCGGTTGGGAAAGACCTCTTGAGATCATGGAGACCAACCACTACCAAGCCATGTTCCCAAGTGCCACATCCACGTGTTTTTGAACACTTCCGAGGTGGCGATTCCACAGCATCCCTGGGCAGCCTGTTCCAGTGATATTTTTCCTAATATCCAATCTAATCCATGTCTGTGCCTGTGTTACCAGTGAGGAGGCACCTGTAGTGACATCCAGATGTTGCAGCCACTCTGATGCCTCCATCACCCAGACCAGGCAGCACTTTGTTGTGGGAGCAGCTCCATTGCCTCCCTGGGCTGGCTGTGGAAAGATTCATGGTCTGGCCTTCATTGAGTACTTTAATGCTTGCTGAGCCACTAACCACTGTGTTGTTTTATTGTTTCTTTCAGAGCAGTAGACGTAAAATAAATATTTATTGAACCTTTGGAGGTCTGTTGATCAATAAGAGAAGCTGCACTGAAACCACAGAGGCACTGATAGCTTTTCCCTTTCATATTCTCAGGGTTGTCTGTTGAAGGTTTCAGCTGAGGCTCAAACTGTTTGTGAACAAAGAGAATGGGGGGGGGGGAAAAAAGTCTGATCAATTAAAAGTATATTCATCCAAGTGTCTGAAAGCTTTTATCTGATGTTCCATTTTCTTTCAGTTCTGTAATTGGGAATTTGCAGAGAGCAGCCTTCACTTATTTTTAATCCAGGGGAGAATGACAATAAAAGCCTGGCTGTTTCCTTGCAAAGGCTGTCAAAAGTAAGGTCAGGGGGCTGGGTTTGCTTACACCAGCTGGAGGTCTGACCTGGAAAAGAATGCAAAGATGAGATGGTCAAGTGGCAAGAAATAGCAGAGTTAAAATTACATTTTTATATTCTCAGCCTGGAGAGGGATGAGTCTCCAAAAGCTTTTTAGTATTTTCCAGTGAACTATTAAAGAAATGCAGTATACAGTAAGGAAAATGGGGATGAATTTGGTTGTTTGGTAGTGGTGCAGACATAGCTACACATTGCAGTCAGTGCTCCTCACTGTTTAAATCCTATGTCTATTTGTATTGGTATTTAGTAAAAGAATTCCAATTATCTTACTGTCCCAGATGCATCTTGACAAGATTAGATTTGCAGCCATTGGTTCAGCCAACAGCCTTTACCTGTAGTAGCTGACATTCCTCCTCCAGAAGGATTTTCAGGAGGATTGAAGAAAATTTGGGAGATTTTAGAGGTTCTGTTCAATTTTCTCTGTTTTGACAGCAATACTACCATGGCCTGCAGCTGTGTTGAGAATGGTTTCATAAGCTGTCAGCTCTTTTTCTAACCATATATCCTTAAAGACATACTCAGTAAAGCACTTAATGAAGCATTTTGGTGGATTTATTTGCAGTCATTTACAGTAAGAAGGTGGTCATGGTTACTCACTATTGTAGGTGTCCTTGTGACACTCTAAATATTTAAATGGAGTGTAAATCATAATTACCTTGGTAAATGACAGTTCCTAGCATCTTCAATGCTTTTGCTATTTAAGGTGACTGTAACGATGTTGCTGCTTGTCTAGAAAAAAAAGAGAATTTTTTTTTTTTTCAGTTTTATGTATGGTGAACTGACAGACAAGAAGACCATTGAGAAAGTCAGACAGACTTTTGACAACTATGAGTCAAACTGCTTTGAAATTCTCCTCTACAAGAAAAACCGTATGTATATATATTTGTGTGTGGTGCTGGGAGTGATAAAGCATATTTAAAGCATGTAATAGACTGAAATAAACTTTCATTTTGACATATGGGTAAATTTGGGGCAAGATTTGGAGAAGAAACAGGTATTTTGGTTGCCACAGCTCAAGAAGAGAGATCTCTTTTCAGGCCAAGCATTCAGATTGCCAAGAATAGTAGTTGTTCTCTGCTGTCTCTAGTCTGACTCCTTCTTTCAAAAATATATTTAGTTTTGAGGATTGTTTCCCTGAAGGGAAACCGACTGGGTTAAGTGAAAAGAAATCCTGAATGAGGTTCCCCCACATCCCTCAGGAAACTCCCCCATGTCTCCACAAGTGAGAACCCAGGCCCTGGTTGCCTTGAGTGGCTGCTCCCAGCAGTGTTGAGATGCCTCTGTGGTGTGTAAACCAACGTGTACGAGCTCTGCTGAGAGTACTAAGCCTGGCACATAGCCCAGGGATTAGTTAGAAAACCAGAGACTTTCACAGCTTAATGAGATTCAGGGCCTGTGTTCCTTCTTCTTGGTGGCATTGGGTTTGCAGGAGGTCACCAGAGCCAGGGATTTTCCTCATTTGTCTTAACCACGAGCCATTCCAGTCACATTTTCTGTCCTGGGCAGGACTGGCTTATCGACCTTAGAGCACATTCTGAGCACAATCCATGCTGTTGTGTGGCCTCACGCTGGACTTGTGCAGGGTGGGCAGATCTGCTGAGCTGATGGCTGCAATTCCTGTTGTTGTCAGTGGAAGTGAACTGCCTTCTCCACTAGCACAGACCATCTTCCCAAGGTAGAAAGCCAAAACTCAGGTGAAACGTGCTCCAGAAAAGCTGCTTCTTCTACGCTGAGCAGAATTAGTCCAGTTGACTGGGTTGGTGGCCAAGAGCAGTCCAACACTGATCCTGATGGAGATGTTCTCTTCAGTTTGGCTCTTAATGCCCTATACAGGGTACAGGTGCTGTGGGGCTGGGGATCTTTCCCCCAGGTTCACCTGCCTAGAGCCCAGAATCTGAGGCCATGCTTCCCCCTGGGTGGACTTTGATGCTGGCATGGGATTACCAGAGCTTTTCCCTGCATGCTGTGGTTGAGGGAAGGGAATGTTGCGTCTCAGAAAAGAGCTCCCTCTGGCTGACTGCCCCATTTCACTGCAAACTTAACTAAACCTTTCATGACATTGGAGGGAGCATCTTGGACACCTCCTCTTATGCTTCACCTCTGTTTTTCCTTTTTAGACTAAATCTTCCTGTGAGGGCACTAAAATAGCGAGAAATGCCTTTAGAGTTCTCCAGTTCTGCCTGCATCAAGGCATTTTAGCCAAGTTGCTAATTAAAGAGAGAAGCCAGAGCAGCTCTGAAGTCCAGCTGTTCCTGCAGGTGCCCAGGGGAGCCCTCCAAATGACCTCTTTTTGGTTCCTAAGCATATGGATGTGTCTGTTCTACAGATCTTCTGCTTCTCTTCCCGTTTCCTGTGCAGGTCACCTGGATGCCCCCTCACATCAGGGGAATTTCCTGGGACAATCTCATATTGGATATCTTCGCTGGTGGTGGTGCCCAGCACTCCCATGCCCTGTGTCCATGTGGTTTCCAGAGGGGATCCCAGAGACCCTGTGCTCTCCCCAACCCTGGCTTCTCTTACTAAGTGCTGGAGCAGCTCTTGCTCTAGAATGGGCCTGAATTAAATTCCTTTCTATTTTATTTATGCATAAAAAGAGAGGAGTCTTTTCTTGGTGACTTTCCCATAACAAGGCAGATGATTTTGCTTTGCGTTATGGATTGTCTGCTGGAGCTTGATGATGCTGCAGAGATTTATTGAGCTGCAGTTGCCATAATAAAATCTTCACCTTTGCCCAGATCTCCAAGCCTACCCTTTCCATAAGTTATGCAGGATTACAGGACGACTTAAGGGAAAATTACTCAGTATTTCTCTCTGGGCTTGAATCACTTCCCATCCATGACATCTGTTGTCAGCTTTCTTCTCCATCACCCGAAGCCCAGAACCTCAACCTCTCACTGATGCTAATAGGCTCACCTCTTGGCTCCAGCTCAGCAGCAGGTGTGCTCAGGGTTTGCTTCCATTGTCATACTCTGAGCCTTGTGGAAGATGGTCCTTCAAGAAACTGCCTCCAGGCTGAATATTGGAGCAGAGAAGGAAATGAAGATTAGTTATCTGTTGGTATGAATGTACTTCTGCAGAGTGTAGGTGGTTACTCTATGGAAGGACTTCTGTTTATCACCTACATGAGGCCTGCAGTGCCTTCAGAGCACCCTTCCACCCACATTTTCAAACTGCAGGTCCAGGTGTGCTGTGTATTTTTGATAATGTGGCACAATGTGGTTTTTTTTTTTTTCCTTTACCCATTCCCTTTTGCTTTTGGCAGAGGGAGATCTTGAAGTTTTCAGGTTGCTTTCCCATCCTTCTCTCCTGTGTTCCAGAGATGATCTTTAAGGGCTGGTGTTCTCTGCCAGCATCTGTTCCACTGGCTTCACACTCCCCTTGGTGTTTTAACCCAGGGGTCCAGCTTCAGACCTGAAAGCTTGCTACAACTCTCATCTGCTTTTCTGCATTCCCTTGTTACATAGTCCTTACCTGTGAATAGTCCACGCAACTATTCACCAACCACATTAGGCATGCATGTATATACATATATATATATGTATGTATGTATATGTGTATATGCATGTCTCTGTCTCTATATGAATATATATGTGGTAATACTCAGGAAACCTCTTTGCCTGCTTTCTCCCGTTTTGCTGCTTCTACAGCAGTAGCCACCTTGCCTCTGTCTGATTTTTGTCAGCACCCTCGTACACGGTGTTTTGTCTACTTGCTTTCTGAGCTTCTCAAAGGGTGCCAGTGGATTCCCAGGTATAAGTGCAAGTTATTTCTCCAGAGAGCTGCAGCACTCTGTTTTAGTAGTTACAAAAGTCTTTTGTCTTGGGTTAGCAACTGGGAATTAAGATAATCAAGTAATCAGCATAATGGCTTTGGAATTATCACAAAAAGCAGTCCCACATCTCTCCCACTTCTCCAGTTTACTGGTAGTGAGTTACTGGTTTAATCCCAGTTGAATTTCAATAACCCCTTGTGGGTTTTAACCTTCCCCACAGTACTTCCTAGCCCAAATGGTTTTCTCTGCCCTCTGGGATCCATCCTGCAGTTCCTGGCACAGCTCCCAGACCTGCTGCATTAGAGGAGATTTAGGGGGGCCGGCGGTGCCTTTGTGGGATAACAGTGGGCAAGAGGCTTGTGTCAATGTGCCAGCTCTCAGTCAGCTCAGGAGAAAAGCCATTCTGTCAACTGGCTGAAAGCACATCAAATCCCAGAGGTAATTAGGTGGCTGTGAGGGCATTTGTCGTGCAGCGCGTGTAGGTGCTCGTTTGGGAGGGAGGGACACGGAGCTTGGCTGGATGGAGAATGTCTGACATTCACAGCCCTGCAGGGGAACAGGGTGTTTCTAAGAAAATTGCTCCAAGTGTTCTAGGATTTCACCCCTTATGGAGCACAACCTGCATGCGTGTAGGGGACTGCCACGTGTGTGTCAGCCTGGAGAAGCCCTCTGCAAACAGGGGAGATTTACCAAAACCCAAGCTGACTGCTCCAACACCGAGGGCTTTTTTTGGCTGTTAATTTGATGAGTGGTAGGATTTGAAAAATACTTGGTTTCATTTCAGAAGTTTGGTAGAGATAACTGTGCTGGGAGAGTGCTGCTCTGGGCAGGGCAGTGAGGAGGTGGAGGTGTGACCTGAAACACAAAAAAGAAATCAAATCTGATTTGTCCTGATACAACATTGAGAATCCAACTCAGGTCCTCTTAAATAATGTAGTCACATAAAATTTGAAGCACTTCACAGTATAGCCCATCATTTTTGGATTTGATAGCTCTGTATTATGTAAAGAAGGGATCAAAGATACCATCCACCCATTTTTTTTCTTGCCTTTCTACCTTTCAGACCTAAGTTTGTGAGACATGCTGGGAAAAAACAAGAGCAAGAGGGGAAGAACAATGTATTTTATTTCAGAATGAAGTTTTATATAGCCTCCTGTCTCTGCTTGTCATCCAGTTAGATAAATGAAGCTGTAAAAATGGGAATATGTTGTTTTCCTTGGAGGAAGTAAAATGAAAAGCTCTGGAAGATGCAGAAATGCTGAGATACACTCCTAACCTATGTGTGTGTTGTAATAATGTATAAATGTTACGGGCTGGGGAAAGTTTCTGCTACACCACATTCCAATGTCACTTTTTTCTCTGCTCCAGGAACCCCAGTTTGGTTCTACATGCAAATTGCACCTATAAGAAATGAGCATGAAAAAGTGGTTTTGTTCTTGTGCACTTTTAAGGATATCACTTTATTCAAACAACCGATCGAAGATGATTCAACAAAAGGTAAACATGAAATACGTTGTTATTTTTTGTAAATGATAGAAGTACATGCTTGAGCTCAGACCTGTCACAGGGATGTGCCATGTCTGTGATCTGTGTCTTGAACTGAGGAAATGTTTCATGACCTGTCAGAGTTTCAATTCCACTCTCCTAAATTATTTAAAAAAAAAAAAGATAAATTACCATGATTGGAAATTTCCTACCAGTCTTTTTCTAGAGTCACAAGCCTTCCTTTTTCTTTGTAATTCACTTCATCATCACTACAGCTGGCACTTTCTAAAAATTACGTGGTTTTGAGTGGTTTGGATGTTATGTTGTTTTGGGAGATCTTTCTGTTATGGGACAGGTGTCATCTTTTCAGGAAAAAAATAATTCCAGCTCCTTGTGATGAGATACTGATATTTCTTTCCTCTTGGATGTGAAATGCAAAAGAAAGAGCCTGCTTGAGTCATTTTTTACTGCTCAGGAGTGATGACTGCATGGCAGTGGGCATTGTGCTTGTTACTTATCAGCTGCAGGGGAGGATTTTGTTGAAATGCTCTTGCCCCTGCACAGCCCATGGCCAGGCCTGCAGCCTTGCGGGAGAAATTGGTGGGGAAAGGTACAGAGGACCTGGCAGCATCATCCTCTGCTTTAGTTCCAAGACACGTGTCTTGTGTCAGGTTTACATGTGTATTGCTTTGGGTGAAACAATGCATGCTTACATAAAGAAGGATGTTATCCACATCTCTTGGAAGCTGCCTCCTGATGATTAATTCTTTACTATGTTTTTCCCTTCACGCTTGAAGGGGGCTTGATATCTCACTCCAAGCTGGTGTGCTCTAAGCCATCTTCCTTAGCATAAAGTTCGTGTCATTTGAATGCAAACAACGTTTCAAGTAATTTCTTAATATCTAGATAGCACTTATTACAAGTGTTTGGATAACAGAAAAGTCAGTTTATAAAGGCAGACTTAAAACGAAAGGCTCCCCTCCAAGCTGACACTAAATATGACAATTTTTTTTTGTCTAGAGAGTATTATCCATAAAATTATAAGATCCTGATATAGGAATACCTTCTCAGCCATCATAAACTTTACTGCCTCTACAATTTAGCTAGCAACCTGCAAATGTTCTTTGTTTCACTTTCAGCTCCATAATGTGGAATTTTTCTGCCTGGAAATAATCTGAATTTTTTAGGCTAAATGCCAGTTAATTAAAAAGACTTTATAGGTATCTGAAGGCATGGGACTGGCTCCTTGCTGCAGCGTATCAAGGAAAAGCCAGTTTTTGCAAGAATCTGGTTTCCTATTTTGATGCTTTCTGGGGGAACCAAGATGTATCTGACATGGAACCAGCTCCCAAAGCCCACTTTACCTGGCTCTGCCCCACTTCCCACAGGACTGAGCTGCACTGAGGAGTGTTTGACTGCAGCAGGACAGAGAAAACGTTCTGAAGGTGTCTCTCAGATGCAGAAACGATGACTGTTGCTTCCCGTGGATCCTCAGCCTGGGAGTTCCAAACTGAGCTGCCTCCCCTGGGGAGTAGGGATGTGCTCCAGGGGCTGAGCTCTTCCCCTCCCCATCTTGTGGCTGAGGAGGAGCAGAACCCATGTGGCATCCAGAATAGGAATATATGTTCCTATGGGAAAGAGCAATAGCAGTGAAATGCGTGACTTGTGTGCTGCTGCTCTGCAGTGAATGGCACCATTAGTTAAAATGCCAGGTACTAATGATGGACATCACAAAATACTGCCCTCAGCAGCCAGAGAGGTTTGGCTCTGTGTCTAGAGAGTGCTTGTATCAGTTAAAGTCATACCCTAAAAACCCCAAAACTCAAACAGAACATCGCAGAGGCAGCGCAGCCACATCTCCCAAGTGCATTAGGAGCATAGGATTGGAGCCTTAAGAATCTGCTTAGGGTGCTTTGATTAGAGCATTGATTAGCATTGATCAGTGCCTCCAACAAACCTTGTAATTACAAACCACTGACCCGATTTTTCTTCTGCTTTTGCATAAATTAAAGTTTGTCTTGTGCATCCTTGATGTAAGGAAATCATATTCAAATATTTGCACCACTTTACTACAGGGGTGGGAAAACAGCACTGTTGCATTACCCTCTTTGCCTCAGCTGTGTGGATCTCTGGGATCTCATGGCACTGGGATCACAGTGGTTTTGTGTCAGACATGGTGCTATGAGAGATACATAATTCAGTGTCCCTGCAGATAACATTACAATGCGCTCAGAAGCTGCCAGGCCACTTTCTTTTTGAATTATGAGATTTGTAAACATAGATGTTAAAATTTAGTGGAGAGTTTTTAAAGCCTTGTGAAAAAGGGTTTCAATAAAGTACTGCTGTTGAGTGCTGGGATTTGCCATTGAAAGGGCTATTTTTTTTTTTTTTTCCTTTTTAAAAGAAGGATATTTCTTCAGAAATTCTGCCAGGACCATGCAATACATAATACATAAGTAACTATGGTGCAGATGAGTTACTGTGTATTACTTACAGGAGCAGTAAATTTGAGATAAAAAATTCAGCAGAATTAAAATACTGATGCTATTATGCAATAACCTCTCCATACCAAAACGTTCTGCACTGTTCAAAGGTGTGTTGCTTTGTTGTGAAGCTTCAGTGTATCACACTCTGTGAGGTATTTAAATCATGCCAATGGGTGTATCTACCCTGCAGAGTGTCTGCATGTCCCCATTCCTGGAAATACCTGGTTGGGTTGGCCAGATCTACTTGCAGTGGCTGCCGTGGGGTTGGCATCTCGTGGAGACCTTGCCAGGGAACAGCAGGTTTGAGGGACAGGGAGTGGTGCTGAGGATGCAGATCTGCCCAAAAGTGTCGAGCAGCTTGTCAGGTTTGTGAAAACAGGACAGACAAATGAAGCAGTTGTCTTACTACAAAGCACATTGCCAGGGTAGGGGTTTTTTTTTTCCGATGTGGGCCTAAAAACATGTTTTTTGAGTGCCAAAAATGCAACTGACTTCACGGGGACAAGCCCCGTGCGAGCAGAGGGACTCAGAGGGACACTGTGACAGATGGTATCTGTTTCTGCTTACCTGTGTGCTCACCACTTGCTCTGTTAATGCTGAAACGAGGAGGAGGAGGAGGAAGAAGGAAGGAGGAGGGGGCTTTGCTTGCCAGAGGGAGTAAAAGTAATGAAAATTTTCCCCAGGCTCACCCAGGAGGCTGTGAATTTGCTGCAGACCAGAAAGCTGTTGAAACTTACTGGACTGTAAGCAAGACTGGAGAAAAGGGATATTTAAAAGCTACCTTCCTCTCATAAAATACAGTGACAGAGATCAAAACCCTTGTTTTCTGAGAGGGTACAGGCAGTGGACACTAAAGATTGGACTGACTTGTTTTCTTGTTATTCGTGCTTGGATCTATTATTGCTGGGTGATGCGTGGGAGACCTATGATGTATGGCAATGTAACAGTGACCAAAAGGTGCTGTGGAAAATTACTTTTAAAAGTGTCTAACAAGTCAGAAGTGTCAAAACCCCCCAGCAGCTCCAGCAGAAGCAGCAAAAATGATAAGGGAAGGAAGGATCAGCGGCCTGGTTGATGTGTTCCCTCCTGGGTGAAGGTGCCTCTGGCAGCTGTGCAGGTCTGGAGGGAAGAGAAAACACCCTCCATTGGTTTGGTTTTTGGTTTATAGTGCCCCAGCTCCTGAGCCAGTGGCTGGATGAGCTGTGGATGGGGGCAGTGTGGAAGAAGAAGAGATGTGAGAATTTGTGATGAGGCAGGAGGTGATGGATGCCCTTGGTGGTCACTGGGCCAGTGCCTTATTTTCTGGTGGAGGAGCTGTGCTGTGTTTGTCTGATCTCTCCTTCTTTCCTTCTCCTGCTCCTCTTTGCTAATGGGAATATTTGTCTGATCTGGATTCTGTAGCAAGCAGCAGGTCCCACCTGGTGGCAGAGGGCCAGATCCCCAGGTGTCCTGGCTTGAGGCCATGCACAGCAGAGGGGGAAGGCCACTACAAGCATATGAAAGATCGCATTATGTATTTTCTTCAAGCAAATAAAACCCAAAGAATCTTTTTTTTTAATGTTTGTACCATTGTCGGTTCACAGTTGGATGCTTTTATCAGCTTGCTGAGCTTTTATTCTGTCTTTACCCAATGGCCTTTTAAAAACATCTGAAGACTTTAAATTCCTCCAAGGACACACAGTGGTAATAATCTCATGTTTATTTGTCAGGGAAAAAATGAAGCCATTTTTCTGGGCCCTACCTATTAGGAGGGTGAATGGGGCCACTTAAAATGTTAACACCATTTGAAGCCAGGAGTGCTCTAGATTCTATTGAACAGAAAGTTTAAGTATAGAAAAAAAAAAGACTCCATAACAGTGGTGTTTCACTTAGTTGTGCAATGTTTTTATTCCCTTTATTGTCATCAGTGAAGAAAAAATGTGGCCTTTAGGTAAACCTAGAATGGTTTTTTTTGGTAAGATTCTCCCTGGTTATCTGGAGTCTCTGTGGAGTTAAATATCAGGCTTGTCACATCTGGAGTGATGGGGAAATTCTAGTGAATACTGATGGAATGTTGAATCAGGATGCAAAGTTGTGTTAATGAGACCCCTGCAACTCAGGACTGTGTGCTGTTAACAGACGGGATCAGGTGATGGCATAGCAGGATCCTGAAATTGCTTTTTGGTTTTTTTTTTCCTTTTCACTTGAAAGAGCCAGACTTTGATAATCAAGTCTGTCTGGGACAATGCTGTAATGCTTCCAGTGATATAACTCTTTATGGTTATATAACTCTATATAATGATACAACTCTATCTCAGAGTGTGACAGGGCTATAAAAAGTGTAGTAGTTGCAGAAATACGCACTTATGGCTTGCTAATCCTTGCTAAGCCTATAATTCTGGTCCTTTTTTATCTTTAATAAGTGCAAGTTATTAAGCATATATAACTAGTTGCACATGGGAACTTTTTTTTCCTTGAGGGGGTATCAATCCTGGTGATAATAGAAGAAGTGGGTGGAGGGATTATAGCATGAAAATAAGGTTTCTACCTTTAGCTGAAGCACAGTGTACCCTGTTGAGTACATCACCTTGACAGTAATCCATCACAGTAATTTAATAGGTTACAATTTGGATATCCTTAACGTGTTTTGATTGCACTTTCTGTGGCTGTAATAACAAGGGTCTCATTGCAAGAGAGACCCACTTGTTCTCATGCTGTTTCCTTTTGCTGTGATCCGCAGTTCCACTGCCTTCCAGGTAGCAAGGAGATCACCTCCATTTCTCCATTCTCCCCTGGCTCTAGAGTGCAGCATCCAGGGACTCCTGGGCTGGGAGAAAGGACTTTGGTGTGGGGGGATGACAAGAGAAGTGGTCATTTGCCAGGACACCAGGTGGGTTCTCAAGTGTCAAGAGCAGACAACTCAGTGCAATGATGCTGAGAGATAGTCTCTCTTAGTATTTAGATAGTTAGACAATATTTAGATAAAAAACTATTTTAGATAGTATTTGAAACCATAGATGTGGGATAGGCACAGCTTGCCAGTAACCAGGAAGACCTTCCAAGGTTGCTTTTTTCCTGTTCCTGCAGGACAAGCATCCCTGTTACTCGTCCCTGTTATGTCTTCAGCAACGTGCTGCTGGCACTTTCTGCAGACACTGCACAGGCTGAATAGTCACAGAGGGAGTTGTTTCTTCACTTTCAGGAGTGGTGCTCCAAGGCCTTATTTTCACTCCCCCTTCCCCCTCTGTATCATTTCTTGCTTTGCTACTGCTTGAGACCCACCATGATGAAGAAGAGGGAATTTCCATATCCAGGGTTGTTTAGTTTCCCTCACAGAAATGAAGTATTTTTTTTTCTGAATCTGATACAGCCTTTGGAGCCCTTTGTGTGCTCCAGCAGCAACCCACCAATGCACATTAACTGTCTGCAAGTTTCTGGAAGTTTAATGTGCAATGAAAATGAAATCCCATTGAAATCAAATCTAACCCTGTGAGAAATTGAATTAAACTGGAAGCTGATCTTTAAAGCAGCAACTGTTTGTAGATGGATACACTTTGTATGTAGAAAACTGAACACTCATCAGCCAAATTTAAAACGTAGTGGAGTTTAAAAGTCTGATCTGTCTAACACAGGGCATTCCACTTCACTAAGTTGCTCCTCTGCTGAACCCATGAACTTGTGTGTAACTAAACTATCCCCTCCAGGGAGGCATCCAGTATTGATTTAGAAGAGGCTGAGCATCCACTACATTACTTAATATTTTTTGTGCTTCTCCATTACACTTTTGGCATTAAAGAAGTGTCAAATTAGCCTGGCTTTGGCTTCTTGCAGTGGCATCTTCTTACGTCTTTTTCTCCCACTGTATTAAGAAAGTCCCACTAAGGCATTTACACATATAATCAGCTCATCACTGCGCCTTCATTTGATAAAGTAAATGAGTTCAGCTCCTTAAACCTCTGTCTAGACTGAATTTGGAGGTCTGGTGATGGCAGATACCTGGATGTTTTAGCTGCCCTTTAATCCAGCTCATTGGCAGCAGTAGGGATGAAGCTGTGGTGGCCTGGATTTCAGCCTCTCAGGTCCCCAGCCAGTTTCTGCAGCAATTATTGTGGCCAGGTGGGTTTCCAGCTAATTCTTTGTTACTGCCCATTGCTCAGCCTCTCCAAGCCCAGTCCTTACTGTTATGTATCCAAGGAGCAGGTGACTTTTTGCCAAAGCCATTTTCATGCTGAGCTGCTCATCTGCCTTTGGATCCTTTTCAGAAGTGTTCTTTGCTTGGGACATTTCCCCCTCCTGTGCTGTCATTACAATTTGCATTGCTTTTCCCTAGATGACTGTTCTCCGTTTAAGATGTATTAGTGGCACGTGCCCAGTTGTCAAGCGCATCCTCCTGCTTGACTGCCCTTGCTGCTGTTTAACATCCCTCTAATCCTCCTGTCATTTGACACTTCTATCAGTCATTTTATAAGGACTTTCAAACCCTGGAGACAAACACTGAATAGAATGCCTGGCCACTGGGGTCCGGAAGGCTCCCAGTATTAAATTTTTATGATTTTCCAATGCTCCTTGTTTGATACTTGCCAAGTAGCAAGTTCTTCACCCATTTAACCTGTAATTTACTGAACTGAATGGTCTCAATATCTCATTGAGAGGGTCACACAGGGTCAATTTGGTGAAGATTGCTGTGCAAGAGGCTTTGGCCACTCTGTGCCTCTGGGGTGATTCAAATGCAGAACCAGGATGAGGTGATGTGATGGGATGAGCACTTTGCTATCTGACCAACTCCTAAAAGCCAGGTGACTGAGACTTACAGTAATTAGAATTATGGTTTTTTTCCCTTCTTCCCAAAATTTGCACCTGGTTTTTTTAATACCTGAAAGTAATTCCCCAGTGGCCCTGTGGATGTGTATAAAGTTTAGCTTTATTTGTAGAAAAGTGAAATGTAAGAACTTGGGCACCGTACATTTAAGGCTATTTGAGAAATAAATTTAAAAAATATATTGTAATTTTAAAATGTCTACCAAGTGTAGTCTAAAGTTATATAAATCATAGCTCTTCTTATCAGTAGATCTCAAAATGGCTTGCAAATTAGGCAATTAGCATGATCTTCATTTTAAGGAGGAGAAACTGAAGCTCAGAGAGGTAAAATGATATGCCCAAGATTACCCATTAGTTCTTCATCCCTGCTGAGCTCCCCAGTGGTTGCAGTGGGTGGATGGTAGCTGGGAAGACAACATTGAGCAAGAAGGGAGGTTGGATGTAAAAATTGTCCCAGGAGTGCAGTGCATTATCAGACAGTGGAACACACAGAATTTCAATTCCGGAAATTTATCCCAATATTTTGAATTTCATTTTAATAGACTCTCAGTCCAGAAGTATTTTTACTGCATCATGGGAATGATTGAACATTGTTTGACTATTAATCTGTTTATTCAGGAATCCTGTTTATCCCTCTCTCTCTCTCTGAAAATCCAATACTGGGATTATTAAGTTTTTCAAAGAGACAGTGAACTCTTTCAGACATACTTTGCCTGCAGTAAAGAGCAAACAGCCAGGCATTGTAATGATTTTACTGCTTGAAAATCTAGAAATAGCTGGGATTTATATATGCTATTCATGCCAAAGGTTGATCCATGTTACCAGTTGAATTCCACACTTCCTAACTCTGAGCAGTGCTAGTGCTCTTTGCTCTTGTGGCTATGTCATAAATTATATATTATTTAAGCATTATTGCATGTTAACTGTTTCGTGCTTCACAGTGAGATCAGAACAATCTTTCCATGGTTGGGATCTGTTCCCTGTGACCCTGCAGGCAGAAATCAACACAAGCACTGCTGGAATTGCCCTCTGCAATTGTTTTTTGCACCCAGAATATAATTCTTAACCCGGGTGTTTTCCCTGCAGTCTAAGGTAGGGGATAGTTCCCTGTTGCACTGATTTAAAAGTCATCATTATTTAAGACCAGACAAACCCTGACAAAAAGGTTAATTGCAACCCAGTAGAGCTATACTAATGCTTTATTAGGGGGAACTAGTCATGTCTAGGTTTTTCAGAGCAAGTGCACTATAAAGGACACTAACATTTCACCTTGAGATTTTAAACTCTTCATAAACTTTGATGTATGAATTTAGCTTTAAAATAATATAATATAGTTTATGAACGAAATATTTTTTTTTAGTGTGGCTGCTAGCTGGGTGGTTAGATCTGTATTTGGAACTGTACACAAACCCAGTCAGCAAATTTTCAACTGCTAATTAAATTGTGGTGAGAGTTCTAAGGGTTTTATCCTTTGCATATAGTTATATCTGAAAATATTTTCTGTTTTGTGAGCTTTGTGAGATTGGAAATCCTTCTGATTCCAAGGTTTTATCTCCACATAACCTTTAGGATAGAGTCTTAGATGTCTGTTCCAACCTAAATGATTCAATGATTCTGTCTCATCCCTCCCAGCATCACTTCTGCTTGGGGAAGCCTCCCCTGTTGCACTTTCTTTGGACAGCTTTTACTCTGGTTCTTTTTATGCTCTGCCATACAGTGCAACAGCATCTTGGTCCTGGCTGGCATTTCTCCTTACCCAGGGAAGGCAGCAGAGACGAGGAGGGGTGTTGGAGACGGATGGGGGTGTTTGTGTGCTGGATCCATCCGCAGGGTGTGTTGTTGGGAAGAAGGTTGGTGACCAGAAGGGCAGAGAGAGGTCCCTGTGGCCGTGCAAGGGTGCAGCTGGCAGAAATGTGAAAACGTGAAGTCTCTAAATGAGTCTGGAAAGGATTTTGCACACAGAGAAAGCAGCGAGTGCGGCGGTGGAGGGGAGGTTTTTGGAGAGCAGCTGCCACAGAGCTGTGCCTGTCCCAGCTGTCCAGGGTAAAACAGAAGGATGGATTTGGGATCCCAGGGAGAAAGATGTGTGGGCATAATACCGGTCTGTTTGGAGAAGTAGCTGATGGAAAGGCACATACTGTAGTGAGTAGGACAGTTTGGGCTTTCTGGTGGTGGAGGGACAATAGTGTCAAGTTCTAACCTGGAAAAACAATTTCCCCCTCAGGCACCATCTAATTTCTGTAGTGGTGCATGAACCTAGGGAGTGGCTGAGTGAGATCCTCAGATGCTTTTGGAAAGCCTTTCCTCCTCTGAGGAGGTGTTCAGGTGCTCTGTCTGCTTCACCTGACTATTGCCTACCTTCCCCCCCATGCTCCTGCACTCCCCCAGGCATCCTGTCACAGCAACAACAGCTTCAACCAATGTCACAGCACCTGAGGTTTAGAAAAAACACCTATTTAAAAAAAAAAAAATTAGTTCTCCTGTTTTTATTTCTCTTTAGAGAAACCTCTGGCTCAGCTGCTGTGTGAAGGATGCCACAAAGTCATCTCTGTCAAATTGGCAGTCCTTTTTAGGGCAAGAGACATGGAGAATACTTTGTGGATGTAAAACATTTAATTGTGTCTAAAATACATGGAGGAAGAAGACAGTTGCATGCCTGGAAGGGCAGTGTTACAGCTGGGCCAAGGCAGAGACTAGTTTAGCTCATGTCTATCGGCATACTTGCTTTATGTCCTATTCCTGTAACTGTTAAACCTCCAGTTTGTTGTGACTGCAGAAATTTTAATGTGAATAATGGATAGAAACAGGGAAATATTTTGCTCAGTTCCTGTTTAAGAGATCTTTGTTTTGGATCCTGAGAATAAATGCAGATCTTGAGGGTTGTTTTTTAAAGCAGGGGAACAAATGCTTTTTGTTTTGTCCCTGAATGAGAAAGTAATTAAAGAGAACCAGGGGAAACAATCATTTTATGTGTCTGCTATTCCAGAATTTTCCATTCGAGGTAGGTCACGTCTTTGTCTGGAACCACCAGTTTAACTTCTTGTAAGGAGGAGCAGCTGCTGGCCTGACCTGGTGTGTGATCTGATGCTGCTGCTACTTTTTTCCCCAGGAATCTGAGTGCAATGGTGCGAGTTCAGGGTGCTATTTTTCAAGTGGTGCTCTGGAATAAAGACACAATCCAGCTGAGCTGAAGAGAGCATCAGAAGTGTTGTATTTTCTCACGAGTACGGTTTTGTTTCTGCCCCTCTTGCACCTGCTATTTGCGCAGCTCATTTACTCCTTCCAGACTGAAAATATCTGTGAGGACAGGCGGTCACTAATACTTGGGATAAAATTATCATTCTTTTCAAGGCTCTGTCTATAGAGGAAAAGAAAGGAGAGAATCGTTTGAAGAAACATTGACAGCAGTAGGCAGCTATGCAAATTTTCCCTGGTCTATTTAAACATACACATCGGTTTTAAATATAATTCTGAACTTGTCTAGTCTACAACAAGGTCAAGAAACAGAGACATGTACCCTGTGCAGATTATTTCAGACACGAGGCAGCCTGTATACATTTTCACCTTCCCACTCATAACCCAGCATGTTGCTGTTGCTGTGTTTTTGATTCTCTTGGGTTGTAAACAGGAAACAAAAGAACCAGGTACTTTTTTCACACTATTGCAGATGGATAGATTGGAGCAGATAAAATAATGCTGGACTTGGTGCCGAATTGGAGAAAAAAGTCATGTTAGTGTATTCTGTGCTTCCAATATCCCGAATCATGGGCTTCACAGGGCTGAAAGAAATGTGAAAATGTGACGTCTCTAAATGAGGCTGGAAGGGTTTTGCAAAAGGTCTGCTCTGGCACAAAGCAAAGCTTTGGTCAGGGTGGAGAAAGGACATGATGAAATGGTTTGTCCTGTGAAAGGAAGAGGTCAGACCAGATGAGCAGAGTGGTAACCTTGAATGCTAAAATTGTGGCTTCTTTCTTTCACATGTCATTGATGATCTCACATGGTAGTAAAGGAGGATTTGAAAAAAATCGTAGTTTTTCCTTTTTTTTTATTTTTACAGCAAAAGGGTTGCTGTTGTCTGGTATGCAGCTTACTGCTCCATCTTGCAGGACAGATGCTTTTCTTACCTAAAACAGTGACAAGGGATTTCTTAACAGTTCTGTTTTTATAAGAGAGGCATTTTAAACCCCGTATTTTTATGAGTGGGATCTCTCAGCCTGCAAAGCACCATGACAAAGGATTTCTAGAGAGTACATGAAGCCATCACCTGTCATTGCCAGCTCCTGACTCTTCTCCAAATCTAGCTGGACACAGTACTGCAGGAACTGGCCTCACCAGTGAGGAGGAGATGGGAGGGTTCACCTTCCTGGACGTGCTGGTGGTTCTGTGTCTAATTCAGCCAAGGATTTCCAGCATGGACACGTTCAGCTTGGACCCTTGGGAATCCCCAAAGCATTTTCTGCCAAACCACTTTCCAGCATGTATTGGTGTAGGGGGTTGTGCTTCCTTAGGTAGAGGGCTTTGCACTTCTCCCTGCTGGTGTTCCTGTCAGGAGTTGGAGTAGCTGACAGCCCTGAGATGTGAGCGACTGGGGCTGTATCCAGCAGTTTGTCTGGGGTGGTTTTGGCTTTGCTGAGTACTTTTCCATCACTCTCATATCAGCTGCGAGGCAGGATGACAAAATAAAGATTTGGGACTGGGCCATATTTGTCCTTCTGGACCACAGGGAAATATTTTTCCAGGGGAAGAAGACAGTGACTGTGTGCATGTGTCTGTGAGTACCTGCCCAGGTCTGGAAGTGGATGAACACCTTCCTGGAGGAGAGCTGCTCTCTTTCCCTGGTTCTTGCTGTGTGTTTGCAGTGACCCAAAAGAAATCACCCGGGTGCACTGTGGCCTCCAGCAATTACTAGAAATGCTGGGGCAGAGCTGTCATGATGCTGTTACCAGGCTCACTTGCTCCTTGAAATTGCTGGTTTAGAAAGATAAAGAACAGTTCTGACTTCTGTCTTAAAGGTGTCTCCTTCCTGCAGTTTTATAGACAATTAGGAAAAGAAAAAGCACAAGGATTTTTTTCTAGAAATTAATAGTTCATAGATCACTGTAGTCTGCCTTGACCTTGTTTAATACAGAAAGTGCATATTCCTAATTGAATACCCCGGTGAGCTCCAGAGGCATGAGACATATCCAAAGCTCACATTTCAAGTTTACATTTGAAAAGTTAATAAAATGCTTCTATTTTTTACCTTTTCCCAGTGAATTTTTTATGTGCATTTTTGAGGTCATGTATAAATAGCCAGACACAAACGTTTGTGCAGTGCTGGTGGCGTGTCATGATATTTTGAGCTGTTCTGATTGTTAAATGATGAACAGTGGATTTACATTTGTGTGATTACGATATGTATGTGGTAAATGGTAAAGCTAAGTTGTACATAATTTTTTTTCTTGAAGTTTTATTGTCTTTTCTGTTCCCTGCTCTTTATTTCATCTCCCTCAGGGCTTCCCTTAACTTTCCAAGTCCCTGACTCCTAACAGCAAAAGGCATTTAAAAATAAGCCTAGCATTGGCACAGGTTGCCCAGAGAAGCTGTGGATGCCCCATCCCTGGAGGTGTTCAAGGCCAGGTTGGATGGGGCTTGGAGCAACCTGGTCTGGTGGAAGGTGTCCCGGCCCATGGCAGGGGTTTGGAACTAGATGATCCTTAGGGTCCCTTCCAACTCAAACCATTCTGTGATTCTATGATGATTCTAAAGTAGAAATGTTGTGTTTCCTTTCTCAGATGTGAGTATTTCCCCCAATTTTCACCTGCTCAGCATTCAAATTAAATGAAAGTTAAACCTTCTCCTGAACCCTTTTCCTGTCCATAACTTGGACCATAACATACACCTCTCTGGTAAAAAAATGACATTATACTTGGCTAAACTGAATGTTGAGCATCTCCTTCGGCGTCCTTGGGAATATGCTTCCTTCCTGAAGATACTTGGATTTTCAATTTTCCTGCTCAATACTGAGGTGCTACACTGCTGAAAATCCTGGTGTTTTCTTTGCTGCACCCGTCTACCCCATCCACTGATGCATCCACACCATCACATTTGGGTGTTTTTCCAGCAGGAATGACTTGGTGACACGTTCCTGGGTTGGTGCTGCTGTCAGTTACCAACTGCTCCTTGCAGGGTGCTGCAGGAAAACATTCCTCACGGGCATCCCAGTGTGTGGGTATCAGGCTACAATTAAAGCAGCTGTTTATCATTAGTGTAATAGCTAAATGTATTTCTTAATGCCATTTAAAATCAAGTTCTTAGTTTTACTTTAAAGGCTTAATGATTTTTGTTTTTTAAGTCTGAAGCATTGCTTCTGGTGCTGTCTTTTATATTTTTAAGATTTTTTTTTGTCCCTGAAGTTTAGTTGAGGCAAAAACCAGTAAGGGGCTGGGGCTGCTCCAGCTGTCTTGAATTAGCAGGAGCCTTCCTGTAGCTGGAGAGGATTTTCCTTCAGCAGGATTTGCAGACTTGGGAAGTCCTTGCCTGAGCTTCAGTGGCTTGGAATTAGATTTCAGCAGCAGAGTATGTCCCCAGAAGGCTGAAAACACGATGTCATCCGTCTAACACAATGTCTCTAGAAGGCAGAAGAAAGAATGTTTGGATTCCCCTCATATTTACCCGTGTTCGCTTTGAAGGAGCAGTATTTTTCCTCTTTTGCAAGGTCTTTAAGCCTGGAGCCTGAAGCTGCTCCGTGCGGCAATTTAGAGAAACTGTTCAGGTCTGAGACTGAATATGGTCGAGCACAAAGGAGATTTACTAGCACTGGATGAGGCCTGAGCAGTTGTGACACGATTTCTGACGTGGTTTCCTTCTTTTCCTGCAGGTTGGACGAAGTTTGCCCGGCTGACGCGGGCGCTGACCAACAGCCGGAGCGTCCTGCAGCAGCTGACGCCGATGAACAAAGCTGAGGTGGTGCACAAGCACTCCCGCTTAGCTGAAGTAAGTGAGGTGGACACCAGCCTGATCCCTTCCTAGGGCAGGGGGGGAAGAAAACCCACCCTAATTCCCCTTGTTAAATTAATATTCTTAGAGGAAAATATTTCCCGACTCTGATTTTTCAGCCTCGCCTCTACTTGTCCTAAAGCAGCACCACGTGGCAAGCCCATGTTTATAGGACAGGTCATAAAAGAACTCTCTGTAGGACACTTTTACTTAAATGGCCTGTGCCGCTTTGGGCAAGTTTGGAAATATATCCTCTGAGAGAAGGCAGGTTACAACCACTCCTCCCCCACCAGGTTCGGGAAAAAATGAATTTTCCTCAAAGGAAAGTGAAAGAGATAAAAACTATTTATTTAACAAACACACAGGAAAAGGATAATGATGCTAATTAATAAAACCTCTCGCTCTGCTGAGAGAAACCTGGGAAAATTTCAGAGTCCCTCCATAGATCTCTCTCTCTCCCCTTCCTTGGAGCTGGGATGGGGTGGTGGGCCCACCTCCAGGGCCAAGGACTCAGTGGAAAGTCCTCCCAATGTATTCTGATGTTGAAACAGTCCAGCAGGGAAAAACGGAAAAAAACGAAGTCCCAGGAAAACCAAAGTTCAGCTCTCCAGAGGAAAAGGAGCTGAAAAACTGGCCAAAAGCTGGCTGGAAAGAAAGCAAGCCGGGTGCTTCCTCCCGCTCCTCTCGCCGCCGCAGCTGAACGCAGAGAACCTTCTCTATCTCTGTGTCCTTGAAACATGAAAAAAACCTGCAAAACTGCTTTGAAAAAGTACACTTTTCTCTCCCCCCTCTCAGGCTCAGTTTAAAGGCATAGAAAGGCACAAAATTAATTTCTGGGCATAGAACAGCGATATGGGATGCACATCATAAAGTCACCCCAAGACATGGCCCTATTTCTGTGCATACAGTCCTCAGCTTCCTGGCTGTCCCTTGACTTGGCGTGCACAGTGTGCTCCTCTAGGTGCTGTCTCACAGTGATGTGGAACCAGGATTGATGTCCTCGAGTCCCTCTCCCAGGGAAATGGGACTGTCTGAGAAACCTCTTTGGAAGCATCCCTGTCTGGGTCCCCATGGACTCATCTTGACTTCCTTGCCAAGCCATTCCTGCAGTATTTCCCTCATCACTTTTATCTTCAGAACTGATGAAATGAACTCTCTGGGAGGTTGCAAACATCTCCTTAACAGTGCAGGTGGTGCAACAAGTGAATACCTTCAGGTTAACTGATGAAACAGAGGTACTGCTTTCATCTTCATGTCCATTGGTAGTGAAAAATAAATGTGTCAAAAACGTAAGGTCAAAGTACATAGGCTAGTGTAAATGACAGCCCTTGTGCCAGAGAATTTGTCCTGTAGAACAGATAGCAGCTTTAAATGTTTGGTGAGTTTTTGTTGTTGTTGTTGTTTTTTTTTTTTTTTTTTACATTCCCTTTCTGGTTTTAGTGAACTTTGATAATAAAAACTCAAATAATGAGAATGGAAACCCCCAGTTTTCAGGGGGTGTCAGTGTGATGTTTTCCCCTGAATGATGCCATATTGGTATGGGATAAACGCTGGATTACTGACACCTCGTGCTTTTTAAATTCATGACATTTCAGTGTCCTGTAATTCCAGTTATATCCATTCTTGGTTTAGTCTGGAGAAGGGAAGACAGGAGAAGATACGGTAAAAATATTCAGAAGAGTCTAAAGCAGCTGCATAGAATGAGGGAGGAAATTGTTCACCAGGATTGCTATAGCTAGAGGAAAAAGAAATGGCATTAGGTCACAGCAAGGAAAATTTAGATCAGTCAGCAGCAAAACCTCAGGTAAAGGAGTAGGTGTGCTCAGGAATAGGTGGGGTGAGGTTGTACTCAGGAATTGTTGCTTGGAGAGTGTGCAAACTCCTCTCTTAGAAGTAGTTTATGGCTGGAAAGTGCTTTGTAGGCAAAGTGCTGTGAGGAAGGCAGGCTGAGTGGAGGTTCACCATTGCTGTACAGGCCCCATTTTCCGTATTTCTGTGCCTGAGCAGGAGCATTATCTTCATAGCTCATCCCTTGCAGAATGTCCTGCTCACCTGATCAGACCTAACAGTTATCAGTCATTTTCATTAGCTGTACACAGGAATAATTCAGACAGTCTGTGGTGAATGCAGCTGACTAACAAGATACTGTGTATTCTTTGGTGATTTAAAATTAAAAATTCATGCAGCACGAAAGAAATAATCATTATAGTTCAGTGGTCTCCACAGCCACTTGCCACCCACTCACCATGTCAAACTCAGCATGATATTATGTTAAGAATAATAATTATGCTTTTACAGTATCGTGGGAGCTCCCGAGCACTCCACCACCAGAGGCGCAGGGAACTGTCAAGCATATGTTGATCGCATTCTGCTTGAGCCCTAAGTAGCTTATTTTTCCAGCTCTAGTGAGGATGTTTCCAGCTCCTGCCTCAGTGAACAAGGCAGGGAACAAACAGGCCTGAAGAAACCAGGGAAAGAAGTCCGAGTGCTGATTTATCGGTGAAGTGTTGGACACTCATGAGTCCAAAGAGATAACTGGAGATAACGACCAAGTTATGAGGCAAAGCCAAAATGGTGTGTTAAGTGCAGGTGAAAATTTTGGCTTTGAAAGAAATTTTCACAAGGCTGCTGTGAGAAAATGATTGTGTCGATCACTGCTTTAATTCCAAGGAAAAACCCATGGATCCACCAGCAAGTTCAGTGTGCCCCAGTGGTTACAGGAGTATAGAAGTGCTGATAGTCACTCTGTCCTGGGCACTGGGGGAGTGACACCTGGAGTTTGATATTTTTATGGGTCTCACCAAGGCTTTGGCATCTGTGGGTGTCTCTGGCAAGTGCCATTGAGACCACACCACTCCACAGAGGGCTTTGTGTTACACTGGAGCTGGTGTGACACGAGGCTGTTGGCAAAGGGAGCAGCCATGGGCTCCTGGAGGTCTCCGCTTCTCTCTCACCACTGCCTGTGTAGTGGGTCCAGTGCTCTTCTGGCCATGGATAAATTTGTGAAATTCTACTGACTCTGTAGAAAACAAATGGCTAATTAATGTAACAAGTTAGTTTTTTGTTGTGTCAGCTCAACTGAATTTCCTTACAGATCGTGATTGCTAAATATGACCTTAGGGAGGATGGGAACAGGTAGGTAGAAGCAGATTTGCATCCCTTCAGCCTGACATTGGCCCAGATTGGACATCTTGGGAAGCCACATCCCCCATCACAGAATGAGGGAGGTTGCTGTTGTTGTCCCTTGGTTATTCCTGAAGAACAGATTTTCAGCAGAGCCAGACTTTTACTGTCTGATCTCAGTAACAGCTTTCTCTTAAAAACATCTAGAAGACAAGACTGCAAAGAATTAATGGAGAATCCCTATCTGTGGTGCTTGAGTTCATATTCTTAGTTGTTACACAGTTTATTCAGAGCCATTTACTCCTCTCCATGGAGGAAGCATCCTATGTTTGATCAATTTCACACATCTGAGGCTGCTGTTTTCCATCTGACTGTCCCTGGACATATGGTGCATCAGCCCCAGTATGGGACAGGTGTAGGGCTGAAATGAGTTTTAAAGTTGCTGTAATTATATATTTTATCCCATACGGACTTCAGATGCCCAAATGTATCCCCAAATGGATCTTCCAGTTGTCAGTGCAATATATTGCCACGTGTGTGTTCCTTTGTGCCTTTGTTTCTTGTGTTGCACTGAGATAAAAGGTAATTTAGATTAGCTGGGAATGCGTTAAGTGACTTTGGGTTTGTTTTTGCTGTGTTTCCAGTTCCACAATTTTACAACAGTGAGAATGCAGGAGATTACAGCCTTATCAGAAAAAAAAAAGAGAAGTAATTACAGGAAATAAAAGAGAGCCCACTAGTGATACTGAGCTTGTGGGAGCAACAACGTTTTGAAGGAAGTAGGAAGGAAGAATGATATAGGCTGGGTGGTAGGGCAGAAGTTGTGCACATGATGCCTCATTTTAGGAGGTTGGCCAGCAAGGCTGGAGTCTGTTTCACCTTTGATAGGGTGTTGCTCTGGCTCAGCGATGGTTTAAAAAAGAGGTCAGGCACAAAGAATTAGTCTCGTAACAATTCCAAGTATGAATACTCATGTTTAGATTAAGTGTTAGGAAGAAACTCTTTACTCTGAGGGTGGTGAGGCACTGGAACAGGTTGCCAGAGAAGCCGTGGATGCCTCATTCCTGGAAGTGTTCAAGGCCAGGTTGGATGGGGCTTGGAGCAACCTGGTCTAGTTGAAGATTCCCTGCCCATGGCAGGACGGTTGGAGATAGATCATCTTTTAGGTCCCTTCCAACCTAAACCATTCTGTGATTCTGTGTTCATAACTGCAGAACATAAGCTGGTGTGGCAGTACCCGAAACCTCTTTATGGAGCCTCTCTTCCCTTGCTGTTGGCATGGTTTCCCCTCAGTCCGTCTTCAAAGACCTCCCTTTTTGCAGGAGTATCCTCAGATGCCATGCTGCTCCCTTTCATTGAGTGATAGCTGCCTCCACACATTCTAAATAAATCAGCTTAGAAACTGCAGGTTGCTTTGCAATGTCCAACGAGTACAGACCCATCTCTGCTGCTCCTCACAGAAATCCCTAAGGCCCCTTATTGGATCCTGTTCACTGCAAACAGTAACATTTGCCTCTCTGCCTCTTACAGGTTCTCCAGCTGGGATCTGATATTCTTCCTCAGTACAAACAAGAAGCTCCAAAGACTCCACCACACATTATACTCCACTATTGTGCTTTTAAGACCACCTGGGACTGGGTCATCTTAATTCTAACCTTCTACACAGCAATCATGGTTCCATATAACGTGTCCTTCAAGACAAAGCAGAACAACATTGCCTGGCTTGTGCTGGACAGTGTCGTGGATGTTATTTTTCTGGTTGACATTGTTTTGAACTTTCACACGACCTTTGTTGGCCCCGGGGGAGAGGTTATATCTGATCCCAAGCTCATACGGATGAACTACCTGAAGACGTGGTTTGTGATTGATCTTCTGTCCTGTTTACCATATGACATCATCAATGCCTTTGAGAATGTGGATGAGGTAAGTGACTGTAGTCTGTCTCAAAAGGATTATTTTAATTAGGGATTAATTTAGAAGCTCGTTTCCAGAGAGGCAGCTCCTGCTCTGTGCAAATACAGGGGGCTGGTCTTGAGCTGCTGGGATTTACCAACAAGGCATTCCTGTGTTGGAGAAGAGGTGCCTGATGATTCCAGTACCATGTGTGGATGTTTTCTTTAGTGATGGGGGTTTTAGAATTGCTTGCTTGTCATCCAAAAGCGTTGGTGCAAGTCCCTATCAAAGTGGGTGGGGCCAGTTGGGACATCCCCTGTCGCAGCCTTCCTTGTCAGCTCAGTCTTTGAGCAGTTCTAACCCGTTGCAGGGCTTGATTACAATTCTGTATCTGCTCTGGCTGAAGCTGGTGGCAAATTTGCCACTTATATGAAAATAGGCTCTGAATGAGCACTTTTTAAAATCCGGCCCTAGGATTACCTTTTGAACCAGGCTGTAATTTCTTTTTTTTTTTTCCTTTTAACATGATTTTAAATGTTTGATTGACAGGGAGATTTATTTCCATTTTTTTTGGTACAATTCTTCAACTTCAGCTGAAATTTGAGAAACTGTTTGAGGAGAAAAAATATAAATATCTTAGATGGATGCTGAATTAAAGCTTTTTAACTGCTGAGTGTGTTAACATTTATGCAATTGAGCTTGTGGCCTAAGCTAATACAGAAAACAAGCAATAACTACAACAAACAGTGCATGCACGAGTCAGTGTAGAGGAATTCATTATTAAAATGCAACTGTAATGGCTTTAGGACTTGTTTTAATTTTTCTCTAGAGCTTTTTATCTTCAGGGCCATAGAGAGAAGAAAAAGCCTCAGTTAATTTTTTAACGTTTTAACAGTTTTTCCTTATAATGTCATTTAGTGGGGTTTTTTGTTTGTTTGTTTTTTAATTCTCAATTCTGCACTTATATATCCTCACTATAGAAAATCCACATTCTTTTTTTTTCTTTTAATGCAGGCTTTGCTACAAATTTTGTAGAGCTCCTTTAAAATTCCATCCCTGCCTCTGTGCTGAGTTGCATCTTTTGACATTGTTCCATTTTATTTATAGCAAATATGACAGAAGTGGTAATACTTGCAGCTTAAATTCCAGATCCTATGAAGGCTGCCCATCTGAAACCAGGTTGTACAGTAAAGCTGTGTAAGAAGGTGACGTTAGCAAGGTTGTAAATGTAGTACATCTTTTTAAAAAAGATAACCAATTTCAGTCAGAGGAACCTGATTTTTATAAAAAAATGCAGCATTATCTCCTGATTTTTGTGCTCTAATATGTAAAACAAACAGAAAATTTCTGTGCCCAAGCAGTACAGATTTAAAGGATGAGCTTAACCTCTAACATTCACATGGGAAATAAACCATCTGCAATATTTGTGACAGGGAAGAGGATCTTGACACAGTGCATTGTAATTGAGACACACCTAAAGTGGCAAATGTTAATCAAAATGTAATAACAGTAGCAAGGTATCATGAACTCCAGTGATCCTAGAGCAGCTGTCATTTCCCTTCAAACAAATGAAACATAACTCCTTTTTAATAAAGAAGCCAACAGTAAGATTCCCTTGTCATGAAGAGCTGTGTTAGGGCTCTGGAGCCTCCAGCAGGTACTGGTGTATATTTACTTGAGTTCAAATCCCTCCAGCTCCAGCTTTCCCTAATGTCTGAAAAGAATTGAAGTGATTTTGAGAACAGGTAGGTAAACAGCCAGCCTTTCCTCCTTGGGTCTACATTTTCCCTTCCCCTTTCCCTGTCTTTCAGGGGAGATCTTTTTATTTTTCTGTGATATGTCTAAATTTGTGGCATTTAAGTCCTTTGAGCTGGTCTGTGTGTTCTGGGTGGTTGCAGTTATTAATGCTCTTTATTTGTTTTTTAACATTTATTTTAACGGTACTACTCGTCTGGGATTTGACTTTTTTGCCCCCCAGCAGCAGTGTGTTCAAACACTGTTCACAGGTGAAGAATAAGTAAATCTATAATCTTAATTTGGGAGAGATACTCTGATTAAAAGCAATGTTTCTCATTAGAAAGCAGGTGTTTCTTTCTTAAGGCAAGTAGGAGAGAGAAGAGTTCTTTTGCCTCGTGATTCTGGTAGGTTTTAGCTCTGTGTCTTGGCCCTGGGGTTGGATAAAAGCATTAAAGTTGATGATGGTGGTATTCCAGATAAAGTTGCAGAGAATGAGCTTAGCAGTAAAGACCTTGGGTGCAGGTCCTGGTGCTCTTTGAGTTCTTGGCATAGTGGCGAGGGATGGACTGAAACCAGAGTGAGCAGCCCTAAAAGCCAGCTGAGTGAAAGGTGACATTCCAAATTTCCCTTGTTTTTCCCACATCCAACCCTCGTTGTCCCACATAAAGCATCAAATGCTTCTTTGCTAGTTGTTAAGGAGCTCGATGAGAAGGGGGAATACCATTGCAGGAGGTTTCTTTTCCTCCCTGTGGGCAGATCTCTCACTCATAAAGAAGGATATGGCCAAGAAAGTTTGGGATTTTGTCTCGACATTGTAGATGTAGACTGCTCTATGTGATACAGGTGCTTAAAGTGAATGAAGATGCCTTAAGCACCAGAGTGCTATTTATGATGCCAAAATTAAGGAGATAAATTGAAAGATTAACAAAAAAAATCAGTTTGAATAAAGGAAATGTGTGTTTTCTTACCGAGGGTTGTAGTTCTTCAAATGCAGCCAGTCTTGGCCACAGTAGGAATGGTGTCATTTCCCTTGTAGACAGCATTAGGTCAAGGCTGGAGTTCCCACCTGAGGCCAACATGACTGCAAATCAAAGTTATTTTGTTGTTGAGTGCATGTAGAGCCTCAGCAGAAGGATTTGATGGAGAGGATTATGACACACAAATTGAGAATTGGGGGGGATTAAGATGATTTGAGGCAGAATTAGAGGTGTAGGTTTCCAAGCCTGGAGCTACAGAGCCAGGCTGTTGGAGTCTGCTGAGGGGATTGGGATGTGTGACAGGGAGGGGGAAAGGTAACATAGTGAAAGACACTTTGCACAGCACAGAGTGATCTAAATTGATGTGATGGATGAGGAATTAAGTGGCTACGTGATATTGAAAGGGTAGGAAAACAAGGTAAAATAGGCTGGAGAAAAATGAACTGAGAGAAAGTGGAATCCTAGTGGGATACCTGATTTAGGAAACTTGGTAGGATGATAGTCCCAGAAATCAGAAAAATGCACATCTTTTCTAATTGGGCAGCATTTCCTGCACTGAAAAATGTTCTGGCTAAAGCAAAACCATACAGAAAACCTTTCCCATATACAGGTGTGAGAGGGGACAGTACAGTACATACTGAGGAATCCAAGCAGTTTTCAAGGAACAAGCCAGAGCAGGGTGTGTGTGCTCAGTCTGTGAAACTTGGCTGATTTTTTTAAGTATAAGAGTTCTCTGGAACTTCAGATTTACTCTAAAAGTGTCTGTCTGTCTCTTCTTTCACATTAAGAAAAAAAAAAAAAAAGCCACAAAACTTTGGAGTAATGGGGAATATGATGTTTGGATCCAAAGATTTTGGCCCTGTGAAGTTCCTGTTGGTATTAAGCTGTGAAGTGTGTGGTGACTGGAAATTGGTTTTTTGTCTTGGACTTGTATGTTGCTTGTCTAATTTTTCTGCTTTCTAATTTTCTTTTCCCCGAGTAATGAGCTGTATGTAACAACTCTTCCATTGCTGTATGCACCAATTTATAAAATTCATAAAATCATGACTCCCTGCTTTTGAAGCTGGACAATTGTGGTACCTCAAGATGAAGCCTTTGTATGTGTTCCGCCTATTAGAGAGATAAATATCTGACCTTTGTCAGTCTGGGCTACTGAAAGGTTGTTTGTAACCATTTGTTCCATACAAGTCAGAATTATCAGACTCACATTGTGATGAAATTCTCAGCAAATGAGTCTGCAGGTGCCTGAGAATGCTGATCAGATATGGTCAAACTATACACAGCTCCCTTTGGGACCACATACATCAATTGCCATCCCAGGGCACCAGGATGTTGGGCAGGTGTTTGGCTCTTGTCCTTACATGCATTTGAGCCTCCGCAAATGAGTATTTTGAATAAATATTCCCCAAACTAGATGGATGGACAAGCTTTTGACCAAATGGAAAATGAGTCTACAAATTAAGGGTTAAATTCAGCTGAAAAAGCCTCTTACTATTTTGAAAAATAAGATTTGGGGGTTTTTTGGTTTGTTTATTTGTTTGTTTGTTTTCTGGGAATTTTTACTGAGATTCCTGAATTTCTCAGTTTGTCATGAAACAAAACTTAGAAGCTTGATCTCTGCCAGAAACATGGTCCTGAAATGACCTGTCACATACTGTGAAGAAAGGGACACGAAGTCAGGGTGGTACACAGAGATAGCCAAATAGATGGTTTCCAGATGAGTTGTATAAAAGATCCTTTCTGCAAAAATTAATTTTCGCAAGCCAATGGCTGGAAGTGAAAGCAGAGAAATTGAAATGACCTAAACCAAGATCCTGTGCCTGTTGCTTAATAATGTAAGACTACATGACCCAGTGGCCTTTAAAATTTAGTGATCTGTGCAGGGCATATTAAAGCATGGAGTCCTTGTAATTGTAATTTTCTTTTAATTACTATTATCGATCTACTTCAGCACCGTCAGAAACTTCTTTGTATCACTGCAATTAATAGAAACTAAAATTGCAATGTCTGTAAATTGAGAGCAAATAAAAGCTGCTAAAGCTGGTGTAGCCATGTTCACACCTGCAGTGCTTTACTCCAAACATTCCCTTTGTGGGAGGTATTTGAAGGAGGGTTTTTGGAGGAAGGAGTCTGAGTGGTGTATGCAAGGTGAAGATAAATTGGTGTGTTTCAAGAATAGGACTTTGGCTCTGAAGTACAGTCTATGGCTAGGTACTTTTTTTAAATCCAGGTGGCTGACATGGAGAAAATAATTCCCAGAACTAAATCCCTGGAACCAAGTGTTAAACTATGAGGAAAATTCCTAGCAATGTAATGACAGAAGCACTAACCCCGGGACCTGGCATTTCCCCCTTTGTTATGCACTCAGAAGACAATTAAATATGAAGAATGCTGTTGTAGTGTGTGAAAAACCACAGTATAGTAATACAATGGCATAGGTATGGTACCCAAATATAAATGTATCCACTGAAGGCATACATTTTGTAGATTTTCAACCATTTGCACCCCTTTCACTTATTCACTTCTATCACTCCACTGCACTGACTTACAGAATTGGACCTCTTCTCTTCGGCTTTTATTCTTAAGGTTTTATTGAAGTACTTCCACAGTTTAATTAATCAGCTTTAAATTTTTTAAAAAATTAATTAACCAGCTACTTTAATGCTGTACAAGGCCTGGGGTATTTCTGCAGCTTTCCCTGTGGAGACACATGAATGTCTTCATGATGTGAGGGGCAACTTGTGAGAGGAAAGGAGCTGAGCCAGAGCCAGTGCAGGGGGTCGTGGGTGACCTGATAGCCTCATGCTGCACCTCTCTAATGTGGGTTATGGCATACTGAACTGAAAATAAACATCCCAGGGGTCTTCTTTTTTTTTTCCTTTTTTTTTTTTTTTTTTTTTTTAATGTGATGTGCATATTAGGGGGAAGCAGATGTTGTGTACAAGCCATTTAAATCAAATCTTCAGTCAGAGCTGTATAAGCTGATACAGAGTCCAACAGAGGAAATCGTGTGTGGAGCACTTTCAAGGGAAGCTTGGAGTCCTGAGTGATCCCTTTTGCTCACAGAGCAGGGGAAGGTTTACAAGGAGATGAGGAAATGAAATAATCTGGTCAGATGCTCACTGAAGTGATGCTGATGGGAGTAGCACAAATTCCCATTTTGTCCTCTACCCACCTTCCCTAAGTAAGTGAAAATTATCATATTTCATGATATTGTCTTTTTTCCCCTTTTTTGGTCACACTGATGCACTAATAAATAAATAGTGCAAGATGCCACATCCCCTGATCTTGCATCTAGAAGAAATATTTTGAAATCACTCTTCTCTTTATAACCTCAGTTATTTACTGTTTGAATGTGCTGCACTGTATAGTTGTGTCATAAACAGTTCACTGGAAGTTTATTTATAATGTTACAGCTTATTGACATTTGTGTTAGAGGAAAAAAAAGAGGAACGTTTCTCCATCCCCCTGGTAAAAAAAGAAAAGATAAATCTCAAGCAATAAATTTAGGGTTCCTTTCAGAGAATGCATGGAAAAACCTGCTTGCTTACATTTTTGCTGCAAGGACTCAAATTTTTGCTCACTGAAGTCAGTACTCCCATTGCTTCCAGTGGTGCAGGGTCAAGTATTAACTGGGCTCTGCTCATATCTAGACCTGGGCTCTAGGTAGTTTGTGCAGAAGAAGCAAAGCCCTTTACTCCTGTGTGTATCTACATAATTGAATACAACCCTAAATTCTGCTCTTAAAGTGGTGATAAATCAGAAATGTTGCTGTTTTATTTTTCTCACTCCCTCATTTTGATTTGTAACTATGCAACTTTATTATATTAATTGTTTACTGAGAAATAAAGATTTCTGATACATGTTGGAAGATTTATTTTAACGTTAACTCCAGTAAAGCAGCATTACGGAGCTAACCAGGGATTTTAGAGCTAAGCTCTAGTTAAGTAGCTAAGCTCAAAAATTTCTTTTGGGAATGATTTAGTGGTTGCTTTTCAAACATCCTTTACATCCTCCTGCACGGCACAGAATAGGACTTTTTGGATGTGTGCCTGCAGGCTCACCTGCTCCTGTTGGCAGGGCTCACTGTTTCAGTCATTCCCAAAATCTGTAGGCACTTGGTTTTATCTTACATTGTGTGCCATCATGCAACAACTGTTTGGTGGAGATTGCCCATGGTGTACACAAACCCTGCCCTTTTCACTGCTTCATTTATAAATGCTGAGCTATAGCTTGACTACACAGAATCAGCTACGTGATTTATTTGGGTGATTTTATTTTTTTGGTTGTTGGTTTTGTAGTTACTCCTGGTGAGAGAAAGGTAAGGAAAATTTTGCCCACGCGTCTTTAAATAAATTATTTGGACTGAATTTCAAAATGTGCTAAGCATGGGATTCACCTGGTGAAACATGGGGCCAGGCATTGTCCACAAGGAGATACAGGCACATTTGGGGCAAGGCTCCTCATGTTCTAAGATGCACATCTAAAGTAGGTCTGAGGAGTCATTCTGCCCTAAAACTTCTGTTTCTCACCTGTGACTAACTGTAGTGACACTAGTGTGACTAGCTCCGATGCAAACCCCTCTGTGGTCTAGTTTAGGCTGAGGTGAGATGAACCCCCCCTTGAGACTGTATTTGCCTCACTTCGATTTGTCAAAGGATAAAAGCAAAAGCAGAAAAAAGATAGGTGTAAAACTCATGGGGTCCTTTTGAGTCACTGAGTCATCAGCTTTGCTGAGCAGGTTCATTGTGTCACCCATCCCATAAACTGGTCAAAATCCGCCTTTCCTCATGGTGTCTTAATAAATCTCTCTTAATTTGCAGTCTGTGCATTTCTCCCTCTGCCATCCTCCTTGGTTAAATATTTCTTTTCCCTCCCTCGTGTTTATCTCCTTGATGTGCTTAGAAAGAAGAGTCATCCCTCCCCTGCCTAAACACGCCTATTTTCCTTTCCGTAGTCTAAGCAAACTGATCTTGTCTAGACACCTCATTTATGAAATTTTATGAACATTTTTGTGGCTGTTCCAGCTGCCTCTCTCTGCAGGAAGCTAAGTTCAAATACATCTCTTCAGGGCAGAGCTTTACAAGTTACTCCAGGTGGAGGATTCATCTTCACTTTGCAACAGGGGTTTGCCTTTTCCTATTGATGGTGGAAACACTCAGCTGATCTGTCCAGGAGTTGGATTAGCCTCTTCTATGAGTGCAGCTCACTGATTGCTCCGAGTCATGTAGGAGGGGTGTGTGGGATTAACCCAAGTATTTCTTTTTCCCAGTAATCTTCATTTAAAGATCCTTGTAGTTGTAGACATTTTTTGTTAATTTGCCCTTTAATGGAAGCCTTGGGACTCTGTACTGTCAAGCTTTATCACATTTTCCTTTATTCCCACCCAGTTATTCTCTGTAGCTGACAGTGTGTTCCAGAGGTGCCATTAGCAGATTTTGTGACCATATACTATTTCTGTTTATGCCACTTAGAAACCAGCAAAATCGCTGAGAGTCACCACTTGCAACCCCTGCTAGACTCCTTTTTTATGATTTCCATTTTTCCACCCTTTCCACAAGTTCTTCAGGCACACAGGTATCCTGGTGGTGGTCCCTCTTTTCCCTGTGTTTCATAATAATTTCACCTTTTATGTTACTGAAATCCTGCATTTCTTTTGTTTAGAAAATGGGCTGTGTTATCAGAGAAAGGTATCAGGAAACGTTGGATAGATCCCAGCTAGCCTAAGCTTAGCAAACCTATTGCTCCATTGATTGCATTTTGATTTATCTCAAAGTTTCTAATTACACTTTCCCTTAACATTTGTTCAGGTATCTGTTTATTTCCTTCTTGATGCATTAGATTTTCTGGGAAATATCAACATAATCTTTGGAAACTAATGCTCAGGATTAATTTAATTTTTTGCCCAAGCCTGGATTCTTTTTACTTCATTGCAGCTCGATCACTTTACTTGTTCTTTTTTTTTTTTTTTTTTTCTATTTTTAATGTGAAGGATCTTTGGGATTTGTTTTAGTATTCTTTGCAAGGAAAAGTCCAACCTGGCATTTGGCAATTCTCACTTTCTTCTTCTTCCTCTCTAAGGTGTAGTTTCCTGTTAATAAATATTTTATTTCTTATATATTGTCAGTTCTCTGTTTCTGTTTTCTTCCTCTGGGTGATTATTTACTCATTTATAACTGATGCCCGGCTTTACAGGCTTTTCCCCTTCTTTGAGTTACAACCTTTTGTACCTTTTGATGTAAGGACGTTCCAGGTGTCCTCTGCTGCCAGGTGTCTGACTCTTCTACCTCTCATAGTCCACCTGTCCTCACTTACTGCTATCTTTAGTTCAATATACTATCATTTATAATTTACCAGCTCTTGCTCTTTTGAGACCAAGAACTCCAGTCCAGTTTACTTTGCGATTGTTCATTTTTTTATGAACTGATTCAATTCCCTCTTCAGGTCAATGGGGACTTCTTCAAAATCCTGTAAGAACAGAAGGTAGCGTAGCATCACATTATGTGTAGTAATTGGCTGTTGAATGAAGAAATAAGCATGCTGTTGCATCTGCAGAGCATCTCAGCCTCCTGTTAATAGCATTTATTCCCCAAGCTCATCTGGAGCAGGATCAGTCTCACATTGTGAGGCAGTGCTCCGTAGTGTCTGTTTCTGTAATCACACAATGCAGATTGGGTTGCTGTGCGGATCCGGGCTCTCTGGGTTTCTAAGGATGGGTTTGATTTCTCCTCACATCAGCTGTGTAAGCGATAGCCCTCAGCTTTTTTGTGTTCAGTGGGAGGGGAGGGAGACAGCTCTGGGAGGTGATTCATCCCCTCCCCAGCTGTCAGAGATGGATGGGGTGAATCACTCCTCTGACATGGCCCACTCCTCACTCTCCAGGGAGGAAAGATGGGCTTGTCACACAGACAGGATGGTTGGCCATCAGTTTGCAGCATTCTGGGAGACCCAGGAGGGTGCTTGGAGCTCAGTCCATGCTGTGGCCACACAAAACTGTTTTGCTCTTGCACAGAGGTGAGCCCCGGCTGCAAACGCCTCCGAGGATTTGATCACTTTTATAGCAATTTTAATGTAATTGCTTGTGTCCAGCATAAGGATATTAGCTTAAATTTAGCTTCACATCTGTATATGCTGCAATCACTCTTTTACAGTGGCAACATGCCCTACCAACATTTCATAGCACTGGTTCTTGGCCACTTCATAAATTCTTCAAAACCATGGTGTGCTGAACATCAAAACTTAGAGAAAAGTTTTTCTTTCTTTTTCCTCTGACCTTTTCTGAGACAGTGTTTTCTGTTAAATGATGCAGTACCGGTCCCCATTGTCACAGCTTGGAGTATTTCAGTTTTAGAACACATTTAAAATGCATATTTCATTTCTTTTTGTTGTTGCTGTTGCGTGTGTACTCACAGCTAACAACAAATAAATAAAAAATCATGGAGTGAAATCTAATCGAAAAAGTGCCTAGGGTTAAAAACATATTGTTCCCTAGTAAAAAGAAAAAGTTATGCATGATTTACCATTTCAGCATACTGGGATTTAATTTTGAGGTTTAAGCAGATTTTTGTATATTTAGATGGTTGAAACTAATAGCTGTTTTTGTTTTTATTTTACTTTTTAAAAACACTTATGCAATAATTTCCAACTTCAGAAAAGGTTAATTAGATTAGTGAGTAACCAGTTATTCTTTCTCAGATTTTACAAACATGCAGCTCTGCTATTCTGCTGCTCCTTCAGTGTAGAACAGACTCCACTTTCTCTTCCCTTGTTTAGGAGGTTTTAGGTAGAGTCATTGTGGACTCAGATGATTTCCTGCCCTTTTTAACCTTAATTTTCCATCAGTGACAATGTTTCCTTCATCCTCTTGCATGTTTGGCTCTTGACCCCTGTGTAACGTGACTTCGGCAGCTTCATCCTTCCCATTGCCTGGCTTATCAGGGATTCATTAAGTGCCAGAGAACTTTGCTCCCTGTTCTTGCTGGAGAGGCACAGGTCTATTCCCATGGCGGGCATCGCAGTTTTGGGAAACATCTGTCTCAGTCTGGTGGCTGGAAAAGTTCAGCTGGATGCAGATACACTGCTTAGACACTTCTTTCATCCTGGAAGACAGAAGTTTGACAGTGTGGTAACATCTAGGGTCTGAAATGGCAAGAATCAGGTTGTTCTAAGAGGAAGGATTGGTCCCTCTGCATATCAGACTGAGTGCTGTCATCAGTTGTGCCTCCACTATCAAACTGAATTTCCCTTCTTAGTGTATCAAGAGAATTTGAGAACACAGACTTTGCAAGGGGCTTGTGTCAAGAGGCTTGGGCTTTGTTTAATCATGAATGTCTAGTTTAATTCCAAAGTTAAACATCCATCCCTCAAAAATATCTTTCTGGATAAATTTGACAGTGTCTACATCCTTTGTATGGCTTCAGCTGTCTCCTAAATTGAAATGGTGGTACAAAAGTAGCAGGTTCAGGGCCACTGCTCTTGTCCTCTCTTGATCCAATGGCCTTAGAAGTCCCTGGGAAAGACTGTCATGACTCATATTTGTGATAGTTAAATTGATGATGTGTGTCAGATGGGAATTTGGTTCCAAACTTGACACCCAAAGTGCAGCTTTGGAGTGGGTGGTTTTCCAGTGGAAAATTTTCTGCAGCTGAGATGATTGATGATGAGCAAGCTGAGTGTCCTCATCTGATTAGGACGTGATAAAATATGTTAGCCAAAACCCTAAGGGGCTGGACTGGATGTTTGATAACATAAGGAGATAGTCTCAGTTAGAGAACAGAGCCCAGCAGCTGTTACAGACAGTTGGCCCAGTTGAAATGGCAATGGAGTCACAAATGCTCCTCCCAGAAGGCTGGATCTCCAGCATCCAACATGTGCTTTATTTACATGATGCCTGTGCCAAACTGGATTACATTCTCCATTCACAATTTCTAATCACCTTTCTGTTCCTCGAGTGCTGAAGTTGCTTCTGTCAGAGCAGATGCTCATCCTGGAGTAGAACGGTTTCCAAAGTATTCATTACGGAGCATAAATACAGTTAAAAGAAAATGAAATTAAAGGCAGCCTGCAATCAACTGAGTTTAGAAAACTGAGTTTCTTAATAGCCCAAATGTAATTCAAGGCAGTTAGTCTTTCTCATAACTTCTACCAAAGACATTATTTCTGAATCTGAGGCAGAGCTTTGCCTATTAACAACTGTGCATTAATTGTTGGCAGTTTTATAAGTATGAAGGTACCAGCTTGACCCAGCCAGTACTTAGTGCATATGTAATTGATACATATACATACCTATATATGATATACTCCATATGTGATGTATCACATATTCATTTAGCATTTGTTTAATTGCTCTCTCCTATACAGTGCTTTATGGAAGAGGCTTTTGAAGCTTCCAGTATTGTCTTTCTATTTTGGAAGCTTAGACAAGAAATGTGAATGTTCAATGTATCTCTTGATTTTTTGGCCTTAAGTAAGGGGTCAGACTAAACTGGCTTTAAGATTTACAGTTAAACTGACTTAAATGAATTACTCTTTGGAGATAATACATTTCAATGTCAGCTAAAATGAAATATTTCTCTTTGTTTCATACAGAAGAGATATGAGTGTTACCTGTGCTTAGGTAATGACAAAATGACAGCACAAACTTTCTCCCAGACTTTGAAATAAATGCTGTATTTTTATATTATTTGTACAACTGATAAATTGTCCATGTAACTTAGAGAGAGAAGATGAAGTGTGGGCGGGGGATGGAGGTCACACTGTAAACTCTTCTGTTCAAGGGTTGTTTGTGCAGTAAAAAGTGCAGTGTAAGCTGTGCCACTGGGACAAACTACTGGGTGTAAAAAAGGGACCCCCAAGTTTGAAGTCCAGGTCTCTTAACTCCTTCTCTGACCTTAATCCTGGTAATGAATGGTGACTCTTTAAGTAAAATGGAAATAATACATCTCTGCTTGACCAGTGCAACAGGATTTGGTCCTATGAGAAAAACACCCTGCTGTTTTTTCCTTCTTTTGCAAGTTGTAAACTTTCAGAATCAAGGTTAACTCAGTGAAACATATTGCAGAATAACTATTAAACTACTCTGAAGTTATCTTTTTTTTTTTTTTTTTTTTGGATGTGGATATTCTCTGGGGTGGGACCCTCATTCAGTAGTCCATTGGCCACAGTCCATTTTGTCAGGAATATTGGAAGAGACTTCCCAGTTTATTGGAAAAGCTGGCTGCTTGGAGTGTCTCACAGTCATATATCCCAAGGCAAATAAATAGATAGACATTTAGATGGAAATAAGGATGATAAACTAGATCTCTGTCTTGTGTAAATGCAAAATGCAGAAATCAAAATGGGAAAATTCCACTTCCCTCTGTGGTATTAGTCATCATGAGAACTTGAATGCAAATATAGAGCTTCAATTTATTAAGGATTTGGGGATCTGAAACACATTCCAACAGGATTTGAAAAGCATACAAGAACAGTGCCAAACAGATTACATCTAGAAATATCAGATGTATGTTACCCTTCAAACGTTGGGAAAAGGGAAAGAAGGTGCAAAAAGAAGAAGAAACAGAGGTGCAAAAGAGATGAATGTTCTTCTGGCATGGAAAACTCCAGAAACTCCAGTCTTTTACTGTTTGATAATATAATTAGCCAATGTTTTGACTAGACTGATTTGATAATGATGCATAGAAAAGGGCAATTTAATCTTGGCACAGTAACTAGGAATTTTTGCCTCATTGCTTTCTATGTCTTAATTTCTACTTTAAATTAAATGTCTTCAGCTTCTGAATGTTTTATATTAGAAAGCTTCCTTTACAAACTTTCTATTTTGAGCCACTAATTAATTTAATGCACAAGTTAGGTATATCATGAGATTGCAGTAGATCAAGAGCATATTTTTGTTCTCTTTCTGCATCTCTAAACTCTCAAACCTTTTGTGCATTGAGAAGGACATACGCATTTCTTATCCCCTCTCGGATGTTTCTATTAACTTTCTGATGGTCCTTGTGCTCTTATTCCCTAAATATTTGTATTTCCATTATTTGTACTTCATGTATCTTGCCTGACAGGAAGAAAAACAACACTGCACCAACACTTGCTTTAGGAAAATATCTGCAGTATTTGTCTGTTGCTTGGAAAGGAAATTAACCCTGTGTGCAAAGGCACGTGCCTTGTGGTCTGTATTTCCCTCACTCAGGAAGGTGATGTGCCCACAGTTGTTCAGTTCCATGTTCAGTCAGTGAGACTTCTTGTAAATAACAAAGTATCCAGAGTTATGTTTGAAGGATAATAAGAGGTGGAGAGTGTTGTGCTAGAGGAAGTTACTCAGCTCCTGTTTGGTGGATGGGACTAACAATAGGCAGATTTCTCTGAATTTCCCACTGCAATTACGTTCTGATGTTTCTCTTGAGCATCTCTCAGTGCTGAGGGTTGTTGAAGTAGGTGTGCCCCTGTTTTGGCCAGAATAACAATCCTCTGCTTGGATTTAATAAAATGCTGTTCTGAGAAACTTCAGTAAGATTCCCCTGGGATGGTGTCATTCCATCTGTGACTACTCTTCCACCTCCTTTGATCTTCTTGAGGTCAAAGCAGTGTCTCCAATTTACTTTAAACTGGCGAAGCATCGAACCCCTCCTTTTTGTAATAAACTTGCTGTTTCCAACTTTGGATTCTACAGAACTCTCCTGTTGCTTTGAAAGACTGAGTTTGAACAAAGTAATTTATCCACCTAGTGAGTGCCAAACTCAATTTAGCCTGACGAGGACAAAAGCACTGGAGGGGGGGAGGAGGGTTTGATCTTGTATTCTGTTATTTGAGGCCTGAAAAATTACATACAAAGATTTTAAGCAGATGCAGGAATTGCTGTACAGCCTTCTGTGCAAACCAGCAAGATATTTCAGATCAAATAATGATTTTTATTCTTTTCCAGGGAATCAGTAGCCTCTTCAGTTCCTTAAAAGTGGTGCGCCTTCTACGGCTCGGTCGGGTGGCCAGGAAGCTGGACCATTATCTGGAATATGGTGCTGCTGTGCTGGTGCTGTTGGTGTGTGTGTTTGGGCTGGTGGCCCACTGGCTGGCCTGCATCTGGTACAGCATCGGGGACTACGAAGTCATAGATGAACTGACCAACACCATCAAAACGGACAGTTGGCTCTACCAGCTGGCCTTGAGCATCGGGACCCCATATCGCTACAACACCACGGGCTCGGGCCAGTGGGAAGGAGGGCCCAGCAAAGACTCCTTGTACATATCCTCTCTCTACTTTACCATGACAAGCCTTACAACGATAGGATTTGGGAACATAGCACCAACCACGGATGGGGAGAAGATTTTCTCGGTGGCCATGATGATGGTTGGCTGTAAGTAAAATCTGATTTTCTTGTGTTTAAGGGAAGTTCTGTGGCCAGTACAATGCTTGTAAAGCATACTTGCTATAAGCTTTCTTGACATCCTACAAAAACCAGCGGTACCTAGGAAATGAACTTGGAATTCTTGAAAACAGGTATTGAAATTGTGTAGTTGCTGTAGCTTTTAAATTGCTTGCAAGGCTAAGTGGTCTGGGTACATAAGTGTGTCCAATGGCAAGCTCATACTTGGGGCCTCATCTTTACACTTTAAAGATGGCTTTTATCATGTTTGAAAGGTTTTGGCTGGAGTTTGGTTAGAAGTTGCAAAGTGTATTTGAATTCAGGTAGTCTGAGTTTTGTTTATAAACTCGCACAAGCCTGGAATCGTTTGATGTAGTTTTATCCAATTCTTGAAACATTTAGTGATTCCATAAATTGATTGTGTACTTTATGGCACTGGTTTGAGATATAAATCCTGATTTAGTCTTCTGCATGTGGTAGCCTTTGTCACCAGCAAAGCTAGAAGTGAAGGAAATGATGAGAGACAATATATTGCACCTTGTTTTCTGCTTCCTGCTGTTTCACAGCTCTGCTGAAATAGTCCAAAACCAGGAGTGGTAAGGCACATTTCTCATTTCATGTGCTGCCAAGGTTAGATCACTGAGGCGCTCTATAGATAACCAGAAATCTTCAAAATATAGTAGAGACAACTTAAAATGTTAATACCATTTGGGAGAATTACTCTTCTGTTAAATAAATAACTCTTGGTATTTCTCTGGTGCTTTCTATTTTCTGAGCGCCATGCAAACACTAAGCAATTATGTAACAAGAGAGCAAACAAAACCTTTAGATAATAAGATCTGCATAATCTCTCTGATAATTATCTCAGCTAACACTTGGAGCTCATCTCTGAGAAATACTGAACTATAAAAAGGAAGTTTTCTTTCCACAGTGTTTCTAGATCTTTAGAAGATTAAAGCCATTTGTTTGGAGATTTTAAAATGCTTTTTAAAAAGAGAGGTTGCAATTTTAGGACTCTTGCAGAGTCATGCAGTGAAATTTCTGCTGAACACCATCTTTACATGATGGGTTGTTATGTTGCAAAACATTTCCAAGTCCATAAAAAGCAAATCCCCAAGGCAGAGCATTAGTGAGCTGTTGCGGATAGGTCATCAAAAACCCATAGGAGCTGATAAGCCATTTGTTGAAACTGATTTGTGGTATTTACAGAACCTGGGGGTTTGGAGAATAAAATGGATATAGAACATTTTTTTATCCGTTGTAATAGTTACTTCCCTTGTTTTGGTTTGGGGTTTTTTTTTTTTGAGGGGACTTCTGTTGTCCTGTAGAGGGGAATTTCACAGAAAAAACTAATTGGTAAATGATTTAGGGTGTGGTGAGAGCCATAAAAACATAATGCATGCCATTACTACTATTTATAATGGTAGCAAGAACAAAATGCAGGCATGGCCTCAGCAAGTGAAAAGGAAGGGGAGATTATGTGTTCTAGGTGGTTTGTTTCCTTGCTTCATTATCTTTGAAACTCATGTTAAAGGTGGGGAATACAAGTAGGAGTTGACACTGACGACAGGCTGTGTATGTGGCACTGGCAGATAATTTCCATAAGTGTTGTCTACAAAATTACTAAATGTACACATCAAATTTATAAGTGGCAACTGTGAGCTTAGCAGCTGGGAAACTGTGTGTAGGTTTATAGGCTTTTAGACAAAGTCAAAAGTAGAATCTAAAATTTAAGGAGCGTGGCAAAAGGGCTACTGAGTTGGTTATTGCATAAAAATAATAACACTAAAATAAATGTGCCTTCTCTTGCGAGTGGGGTGAAGAGCATTGTGGCAGGCAGGAAGGCTACAGACAGGAGGAACCTTTTTGGTTTATTTACAAGTAAAATTTACAAGTAAAAATGCTCAGTTATCATCACATAGTTGAATCTTTTGCAACGACAACAGTGTGGATTTGAATATTTTTAATCCATGCACATCGGTGGGATGAGTGCTCCTGAAATCCAAACCTTGATTGATCTTTTTCTGCTGGTTAGAAAATAAGCCATCTTTGGAACAGGCACCGGTCATGGGCTTAATATTTGCGGTATTTGTGCAGAGAGATCAGACCTGCAGGATTGTGTAGACATGCTTTGCAGAGCCAGCTGCTGAAAGCCTTATGCTCTGAACTCCAAAATGAAACAGGAAGGCACAACAAATAGTTGATGGAAAATGCAATTTCCCAGGCATTCAGAGTATCCACTGAGCTCGGGAGAAGGATTTGGCCTCATAAAAAGGTGTAAGTAAGAATGGAGTTATTTTCAAACCAAGATGGTTTAGTTTCTCTTTTGAAACAGTGTTTTGAGATAAACATTCAGTAAAATTCAATTACAGTTCAGTCAATAAATATCTCTGGTCCACAAACATGCTCCTGTTATAAACAAAGAGAAGCTGTGAAGTACCTTTGGTAGTTCTCCTGAAGAAGTTTGCTGATACCAATAGCTGATATTGGCAGTGGTTTTTTCTAACAGGCTATGCCAAATAAATGTCTTAAACTTAGCACTGGAATCGGAGATAGTAATTCATCACAATCCCAGCTGCCTACTCATGCAAACTGCAGATAGGAAAGGAAATCTTCCCTGCCTTGTCAGCGAGCTGCGGCTTGCTCTGAAAGCCCCAAGTTTCCTATTCATGCTGGCAAAGTTATCAGGACCTGGGAGGAGTATTTGGAGAGATTTGCAAATCCTTCTGGTGGGCAGGAGTGCAGAATGGTGTTCTTGTTAAAAATAGGCAGATTCAGATTCTGTAGGTGCTGATAAAGCATTGCTTGGTGCAGGGCAGGGGCGGGGGATGCCCTGATGGATGGGGTGCTTTTCAGTTGGATTGGCAGCTTGTCACTCGCTTGTTCAGTGAGGACAGATCGAGTGGGATATTTAAGCTGAAATACATCACCTGTCTTGCAGGAAAGAAGGCTTTGAATAACTTAACCTCATCTTGTGGAGCTAGCTTCAGATTTCTTTTTGCCTCACTTGTTTTATCTTGGTGTCCAGTGCTGTTCAGCAATATTTTTTCTGTTGCTTCTTGACACTTGAAAAGCTAAAAAAAGCAAACCAAGCATCCAGTGACAGGGGAGCAAGGTTTTTACAAGGGTTATTGTTTAAATACCTATTGTGCATTTGCTGGCTAGAGTTGCTAAATATGCATTGAAAATCTGATTTTTGTAGCACCTTTTGTGTTGATCTAGGTCATTTCATCCCCTCTCTGTGCAGAGCAGAACAAATAGGTAGGTCTGTCAGATCCTTCGAACAGACCAGGAATCATTTATCATTCAGGAAGGACCTTTGTTGTAAACCTCCCATTATCTTCTGTCAGCGCAGAGCCTCCAAACAAAACCTCAGCCTGTGCTGCTGTGTGTTGCTCTACTTCTGTCCACAACCAGCTTTGAGGTTTCTGCAGCACAGCCATAGATGCAGATGTAAAACTGACTCGGTTTGTGTCTTTCACCAAAAAAGAATGTATCATGAAAGAGAACAGAAAGAAACTTTTGGTTCATACACCACTATCACTATCTTGCAACTCAGCACAGCCAGGCCTTCAGTGAGCAGAAAATAGAAGGGAAAAAGCATTTGGGGGAAGGTGGCAGCGTGGTCAGGTGAAACGGCTTGAAAAATCCAGGAGAGATGGGTTTTTTGAAGGAACAAGTGTGACTGTTTAAACAAAAGGAGTACTGTCATATGCTTTCTTCCTTCCTGTACTTTCACTGGGAGAATAGCAGCCAGCTTCCCAGAGTCCTGGTTTAGGCAGGGATAGAGTTAATTCTCTTCCCAGTAGCTGGTACAGTGCTGTGTGTCGGATTTAGAATGAGAATAATGTTGATAACACACTGAGGTTTTAGTTGTTGCTGAGCAGTGCTCACATGAAATCAAGGACTTTTCAGCTTCTTATTCCCTGCCAGCAAAGAGGCTGGGGGGCACAGGGAGCTGTGAGGGGACACAGCTGGAACAGCTGACCCGAACTGGCCAAAGGGACATTACACACCCTATGGCATCATGCTGAACAATAAAACTGGGGGGGCTGGAGGGTGACTGGTCAGCAGGAGGTGAGCAATAGCATTGTGCATCACTCGTTTTTTGTATTCTTTTATCATTGTTATTATTTTTGCCCCTTCCTTTCTGTCCTGTGAAGCTGTGCTTATCTCAACCCATGAGTTTTGCCTTTTCTTCTCATTCTTTCCCCATTCCACTGGGGGAGATGGAGTGAGCAGGTGGCTGGGGGAGTTTTAGCTGCCTGCTAGGTTAAAGCACAACACCCAGCCTGGGGCTCAGAGGGTCTCTGATACATTTCATGCTTCTGGTGTAACCTGGAGCAATGGTTTGCCCCTGTCCGTGTGCAACAATGAAATGGCTCTGAATGGCGCAGAGCAGATTGCAGCACCAGTCTGGCCCCATAAATACAGCAATTACAGGAGTTTATTTGTCCAGCTGAGTGGACCTAGACAGTACTTCATCCAAGCAATTGCAGAAATCCAGTTTATTCCACTGGTCACTGAAATGCTCCAATGATCCGTGCAGTAAGGGAAGGTCAGAACGAGATATTGAAGGCAGGAGTGTCAGTGAACATTGAATAATTCACTGTTTCTCAGGTTGTGAAAGACACAGAAGAATCCCTTAGTTATCCATTAGTCCCCAGAATTGCTGAGCAAATGGTGCTTTGTTGTTCTTCCTTTAGGAAGATACTTTTATATAAATACCTAATTACTTGGGCTTCTCTCTACTCTAGTTTTATGGGGAGATGGTTGTGGAGAGATGATATTTTTCAGTGACTGGTTTTAAATTATGATGAAAACTGGCCTGGCAATTCACACTGGTTTTGCATATGAGCAGAAGAATTTGTTATATTGATTGTATAGGATACCTTCCCTAGAAAATGGGAGTAATTTCCAGACACCTCTTTCCAAGAGTTTCTAGTTTAATGGCTTGAAGTGCTAGCTTCTTGTTTTCCTCTTGAAATACCCAGGTTCATGATTTTCAGCTCTGAAAAGGAGACAGATGTAATTGCTGTCACTTTGACCCCAAGTTATTATTGTTCAGGGGAGAAATGATGAAGGAGAGTGTGGGTGGGTTCCTTTTGAAATCACAGAGTCTCAGAATGCTTTGGGTTGGAAGGGACCTTAAAGATCATCCAGTACCAACCCCCCTGCCATGGGCTGGGACATATTTCACTAGAAAGTGTCTGCTGGATGTGTAAATACAGATATAATTGGTATCTTAGTTATCTATGCTAAACACATAGATGTCCTGCCTTCCTTCTAATTTTATTAAACAGAGAGAATAGGACATGCTCTTTCCTTTTTAGAACCAGTGAGATGCTCTCATCTGAGCCACCTCTGGCCGTAAACTCTCCTGTATTTGGCAAACAATGCTGAAAGGCTGCTGATTGCTCATGGCACTCCCCTTGCTGCTGCTCAGCTCTTCTGGAGTTGTGACGGGGGGTGCCAGGGGCTGTCAGTCATGTCTCCATTGATCTGTCAAACCTAATTCATTATTTAAGTGGGTTCTTTTGTTGTTCAAGCAGCGTTCGTCAGTTCCCTGCCAATATATGGTAGTTAGCCACTTGAATGCTGTTTGGATGAATCATGGAAGTTTATCTAGCAAATTTGTTAAGCAGTGGCTAAGCCCACGCGCTGACACAACAGTGTATCATTGTAGGAAAGCGCTTGTCTGGCACACTCCCAGACAAGCAATCCCAAGAGCCCATAGGATTTAATTTTTGATCCTGAGGAAAGTGTATGTGTGTAAGATAGCACCTTCCAGCAAAAATCATTGCCAACAACGTAGATTAAATTGTATTTTTCCTAGCAACAGATACTAATATGAGAAGGCTTCACATCTGTGGGAATTCATAGGCTTGAGTGTTTAGCTGTGGTTGAAATCCAGCTCTGCCCCTAAGGGTGTCCTCCAAGAGTCAGTTCTGTGGAAGGGCAGTTTCTTCTCCTGCAGAGATCTAGGATGTGGGAGAGACGTGGCTCTTCATCAAGGAGCTGCAGAAGGGTTTGTTTGATCTCTTCAGCAGTAGAGGACTGGGGCCAGTTTTTGTGCTTCTCTTAAAGTTTCTTAAAATGGGGGTCAGTGGGGGGAATGCCTCTTCCAGCAACAATGTGGCCCTGCTAGCAAGCTCTTAATTGCTTCTTAGAATTACAATATGGTAAAATGGTTTGGGTTGAAAGACATCTTAAAGACCATCTTGTTCCAACCTCCCTGCCATGTGCAGGGTTGCTCACGGTCCCATCCCTGGTCTTGAACACTTCTAGGAATGGGACATCCACAATTGCGCTGTGCAACCTGTTCTGTTACATACAGCTGTAATCCTCAAGCGATGAGAAAGGTGGTAAGTTTTTCAACATCCAAATCAGAAGAGAGTAAAACTGTTCATTCACATTTACCCATTAGTGCAAAAAGAAGAAAGTGGCCCAGAAAGTTACTAGAAGTTGCTTTGCAAGTGAAAATTTCCCCTCTTGAGTGCCATTGAAAAAGCATTTTGACACTTTTGGATTGCTGAACCGTACTCCAAGTGCTGTTAGCTGTACAAGGCAAGGGTACCAAGATCTTTCTGTGATATCTTTTACTTGTTACTAATCTTACTTATGTCTCTCAGCTGGGCAGATGAAGTATTTCGAGGCAGGTTATTGGTCTCAGTGCAGCAGTAGAACTTGGCAGTCTCAATATTCTCTGAGCAGCTGCATGGAAAAGCCGTAAGACTACAAACACATCAGTAGCCTACAGTAAAAAAACAAATTACTCTTAGGGAGTAAAAGATGTAGGATCATCCACTTTTTAATGGAACTTCAGTGTAAGAGTGAGATCACAGAATCATCGTTTAAGTTGGAAAAGACCTGTAAGATCATTGAGCCCAACCATTACCCCACCACTAAACCATGTCCCCAAATGCCACATCTACATGTCTTTTAAATACCTCCAGGGATGGTGACTCTAGCACTGCCCTGGGCAGCCTGTTCTGGTGCTTGACATCCTTTCTGTGAAGAAATTGTTCCTAATATCCAACCTAAACCTCCCCTGGTGCAACTTGAGGCTGTTTCCTCTTGTCCTGTTGCTTGCTACCTGGGAGAAGAGACCAACACCCCCTGACTGCACCTTCCTTTCAGGGAATTGTAGAGAGCAACAAGATCCCTCAGAGCCTCCTTTTCTCCAGGATAAACACCCCCAGCTCCCTCAGCTGCTCCTCATCAGACTTGTGCTCCAGACCCTTCCCCAGCTCCCTTTCCCTTCTCAGGACATGCTTCAGCACCTGGTTGTATCCACCAGATTGGGGCCATGTGTGCCTTGTTTTGCTGTAATTCTGTCATGGCAGTAGATTTTTAGATATTCAGGTTCTAGTTTATAGCAAAAACATGTGTCTTTATATAAAGAGCTTTAAAACTGTAAAACAGCCTCCTTGGGAAGCTTTATGGGATATTTTATGTCAAGGTTATAGCTAGCATGTGTTTATATAAGGTTTACTTTTATTGTCATTGGCTTGATGTGTTTAAAGGAAATTATGGTATCAAGAGAGATAGGACAGTGAGTGGGAGAGGTAACAATGAAGAAGGAAATGTTATTTCATGCTACTGAGCTATATTATTTAAAACAACTGAAAATTGTTATTGAGTGAATGATACGTAAATGTGGGAAATCAACCATTATGCTCACACACAGTGCAAGCAATCACCTGACATGGTCCCAGAGGGGTTATTAGGTAGTCCTGGATTACTCACAACAACTGTATCTCTCAGGAAGCAGGAAGTTTTAATTAGCCCAGCTAGATCAGCAAATATATCTGACTGGCTAAGAATACAACACAGCTCAGTTTTATAGCGTATTGTGCTAGAGGGATAAACAAATCTGAGATAAAAGATAACCCCCAAGGTATCACACCACTTGGATGGAAGGGGCTCAGGAGATCCTTTGTGTTTGCCTGTTCTGAATTTTCAGAGAGCCAAGTGAGTGATCCAAGTCTGTCTGAGCAGAGATCCTTGGTTAATTTTGTGTACCCAGGAGATAATACCTGTGTGTGTTTGGCATTTAAAAGGGAGAGTTACCCAAGTAAGTCAGGCCAGTTGCCAGGTAGGCCCTGCTTTCAATGAGATATTTTCTGTTAAATCTCATTAATATTGGCCCAGTTTTGCTTGTAGGTAACTCCTGTGGTTTATCAACTGGAGTGGAAATTCAGATGGGCAGTTCAGCGAGGAGACAAGTTGTTTTAGCAAGTGTCCTGTTGTAGAAAATTTCAATCATATCTGTGAATCAGGCCTTAAAATATTATTTTTCATGTCCAGCAAGAGCTTTTCGTGCTTAAATGTTGTTAGGTTGAATTTCAGAACTGTAAAACTGTGTGACGTCGTCTCACATCCAGAGACGCTGACAGAGCTGGGTGTTTTGTGTTGTTTTTCAAAATATATGAAAAACCTGAGAAGGTCTGAAGTAGTACAATGTCATGTTCCTCTTGAACATTCTGAGAGCACTGAGGACTCAGCCTGCATGTCTCTCATCCTCGTTCATCTTTTCTGTGGCTTTTCTGCAAGAACTTTGGTAGAACCAGGAAAAATTTTCCGCCAGTGGAAGCATACTCTGCGTGGGAGTATGACTGCGGGTTCCTCCTTAAAGAGCTTTACCCCTTTCCTTTCCATTTGGAGGAAGGACAGGAGAGCATCCAAACTGGCATCTCTCCCCTGGGTACCTGCTGTGCATCCCTGTGAGTGCTGAGTCAAGCCCAGTTGCGTGTCAGTAGGAATATTTTGGTCATGAATGATTAAAACTAGTTTTCTTCCACTGGCCAGCAGCCAGCGTGGATTTGTCAAGATGAGTTCATGGCAAATTAATCTGATTTCTTTCTTTGACAAGATAACTGCCTAGAGAATAAAAGGAATTGAGTAGATACGATATATCTGAACTTTTAAAAAGTCTTCTGACAGTTTTTTACTTAGTGGCCTCACAGCAAACGAGTGAAAGATGATCTCAACACAGTCGTAACAAAGCTGGCGATAAGTGATTGAACAATCTCTCTCAAAATATAATCAAGGGCTTCGCTGTCAAACTTGGAGGGAATTGCCAGTGAGATTTTTGCCCTGCATGTGATTCTGTTCAACACTTTCATTAGCAGAGATGAGTGACAGAATGGAGAGAGCACATTGGGAGAGTTACAGGAAGGGTTGCAAGCCATTCAGATGACAGCATCAGAGTCCATAATGACCCCAATAAATTGGAAATGCATCCCCAAATTAGCAAGGTGAATGTCAAGAGAGGGAAATGCAATGCACCATGTGCAAAGAGGGCAAATCAAATGCATAAGCACAGTTTATGGAATAACTGTCTCTGCTGCTGTGAGGCTGAAGAGGGTTTTGGAGGATATTGGAGGGCAAAAGGGATAGGTGACTGCAGACTGAATGTAGCAACACAGCAGTGGGGTAAAACCTGTGAATGTTGCTCTGGAAAGTATCAGGAGCAGTGCCACAAACAAGCTGAAAAGACATTTATTCTGCTGGGACTAGGACTGGGTAGGCACCTTTTTTCTTTCTTTTTTAGGTACAGCACTTTAGGGAAGCTGTAGACCAGCTGGAGGGAGAGAAGATCATAAAAATGTGTTACAAGGCAGGATCTCAAGGGAACAGTTGGAAGAACTGACTTTGGCTTAAGCTGATGGAAGTTTAAGGGGAACACGAAGATTGACTTCTACCATGGAAAGAGTGTGCTTGAAAGGGAAAAAAATACTGATCCTCTGTGTTTCCTGGAGGGCAGTCAGGTCACTTGGGAGGGAAGGAAAGACTGATGGTGGAAACACGGATTTCCAACACCAGTCCACCAAAATTTTACAGCTTGGGCAAAACTTTCCAGATCATGGGCAGAGCCACCAGCAGGTTTGGTGGACTCCAGTTCATTGGTGAGTCTTGCTACAGGTATCCTTGCTCCTCCCTCAGGATTGCAATCCCTTGAGGTCCCTCCGAAGCCTACAAATCTCTGATGCTGGAGGGAGAATAAGGTGCAGCTAACAAATCCCTGTTATGTCATGCCAAGGCCAAGCTAGCAAAGCTCACTTTCTCTAAGGTGGTTGACCATCCCTAAACATTTAGTGATTAATTTCAGTACAGGAGTTCTGACTTTTTTTGGCTTTAAAACTTTTTGTAACTGAAATATAGTTCTGAGCTAAAAGTTCTTGCCTCTGGGTTTTCATCATGACTTTTTCATTAATAAAGATTTACACTAAAGAAAGAAAAAAAAAATTTATATTGGAAATTTTATTTCCCCCCCACCTTTTTTCCCCCTTGTCTTTAGTTCTTTAAAGTAAAGAATATTTCTTTTTCTTTCTTATTTATTAAGTGCTGCATCTTTTGCTATAACATACTGAAAGAGTAGTGGAAGGATGGAAATAAAATCTTCCTTAAAGACAGAAAAAAAGAGAAAATAGAAATTTGGGAGCAATTTTCGTACTTTCAGAAATTTCTCTCTTTTTCCAGGGGAAACTAAGCAAGCAGGTAAAAAGAAGAAGACCAGCAGATAGAAAAAGATATTTTTTAAAAGTTGAAGGATTAGTAAGTTTTTATCTTACTCTAGCTACATTTTTGTTGTGTAACAACATAAAGGATTTTCTAATAGAGCAGAATATTTAATTTCTTTTAAAGTGTGTCATGTAAATTAAAGCACATTTCAAAGCTCTATTGTGAAGTGTAATCAGAATTGAAATAGGATGAAGTTGATGGAAAAGGGTTTATTAATATCTGCTGCTGATTTCTGCATGTGACAATGGGAGATGGAGTGGAGGCTGAATTCCTCTGCAGGAAAAGCCCAGCTCTGTAAGAATGGCATCATGTCGAGAGAGTTATGTCAGTTTTTTCTCAGTGGAAGATGGTCACTTCTGAGGTAAAAGCCCCTTAAACTGGATTTTTCCTGAAGTTGGAACACTGGGAGGAGCAGTCATATCCATGGCCCTACAAAATTTGTGGTTTTGCATGCACATTCCAAAGTAACAGTGGCAGCTACAGAAAAATTGTGATTCTTACATTGTACTGGCAAGGTTGAACAACCTGGACTCAGCACTGGTGTCACACAGGCAAACACTGTGACCCTTTGGATGGGTATTGCACCCCTTAGGTCTCATCTCTCTTACCTCATATGTGATCAAATGATGTTAAGTTAAAGTCTAGGAGGGCAGAATGAGGTGGGATGAATTCCTGTCTAGTTTTAAAATCCATTTAACCCAGTCCTTCAGTCCTTCCTGAACTGGGACCTTAAACTCATGGTGGCTTTTAAGCACTGGAATAGTCCCACTGACCTCATTGTTGCTTAGTGAGAACTTACCTTTAAGTGTTTCTCTGGCCACAAGCCATGATGAAGGGAACATTCCTGACATTTCAGGTTTATTGGTGGATTTTCCAAATACAGGCAAGAAGGAATTAGGGGGGTAAGTCCCATTTGAAGGTCGCTAGGACTCATGGCTAAACTCCACATAGGTGTATTGCAAAAACCTCAGCATCCATTTCAACGAGGTCCCATGTATGGAAATTTTTTTTTTTTTTACATTATATTCTTGAATGACACCTGTTTGGTGAAGACATGGGAACAAACCATCATGCCTTTATATGGTGAAAGGAGAAGCTTTATTTGCCCTTCTTCCTCCTCGAGCAGGAACATTTCAAAGCACAAAATCTGATGCCTGCTTCCAGTCCCTTATTTTTGAATAGAAAATTGAGGCATAAAGAAGGTTACTGCTGTGTCTCATTAATGCAGGCATTTCCTGCTCAAATTGATAGTCCACCTTACCTAAAGGAAATGTAACTTTCTAGTAAATCAAACACAATCTTTCTGCATTAGCACTTGAAAGGGGAAAAAAAAAAAGGCAAGTCAATAAGGTAAGAAAGCAGTTCAGAATAAAGCTGCTGGCATCAGTACCATATCAGAAACTATATAATGGCTGTGAGTCTGAAATAATTAAATGTGTGTGAAGATTGGTCATGCAAGAAAAATCTTTTAATCAAATCTTCCTGTCTGATGATGAATCAAGGAGGAGAGAAGGGGAAGCCAAGTGTGTGAGATCCCTACAAAACCTGTGGCATTTGTCAGCCCTTGGAGGTTGTTGGCCAACCTTCCCTTGCCCCGTGCACGAGGTGATTTTAGCAGAGAGCCCTGCTCGATGAGGTGCCAGGCTGAGTGTGTGTGATTCCATGGGAGCGATGCTGGGCTGAGCCCCACCACGTGTTTCACTCTGGGTCTCCTGTGGGAGCTCGAGGGGTGGCACTGGCTGTTAAATGAGATGTGAAATGACAGAATTAGAGAGATTTATCTGAAACATTATTTCAAAATAATAAATCTTCATTGGCTGAACTTCCTTAGTATTTTTCAGGGGTTGCAACAGATGCACCTTATTTGTATGTATGTGTTGACGAGCTTTGGAGCAGGGTTACAATTTTACTTCATAGATCCCACAGCCTGCTTTGGACATTTTTGATAAAAGTGGTTTTTTCCCAAGCTTCAGAGTGGGGCCCAGCACTGCAGCTCTTTTTATGTTCCACCAACTGCTAAGGGAGCAAAGCAAATGAAAGCACAAGCTTAGAGCAAGTTTCTGTTTACCCTGTTAAAAACCCAAACAAGCCCAGGAATACCAGAAAGCATTAATGAATTAAATCCTAAGTGCTTTGCTAAACAGAGGACTTAATGATGAGTGTTGGGGCCCTCCCACTTCTTCCTGTCTTAGGAACAACTGAGATTTAAACTCCCCTGCGTTACAGACAAAATAACAAGAAAATTATTCATATGGTTCCAACATGGGTGTGCTCTTGTTTAAATGCTTCTTATAAGCATTTAAACAAATGTTTCTAAATGTGTGCAATATTATACGGGGTGATTAGAGGCTTTGAAAGGAGTTTAATGGAGGCTGCACCAGTACTGAACACCCACATGAACACCCAGAACAGGAGGGACAGGAAGCCAAGCTGAGCAGATTTGATCTAGCCTAATTAGTCAGGTTGTTGTTGTTTTTACAGTCTATTACTGATACACAAATATGCTGTTGAAGAATTAGTAATCTACAACACTGCAGTTTATTAGAGTTTTTAGTGGTGCTCTAATAGCCACGCTCCATCTGGATGATAATAAGAAATAATGGGCCATGGAGAAGTTATGCATCCTCACCTTCTGATCCATTTTCAGCCAGCTGAGAAGGCAACAAAGAGGATGTTTGCTGAAATATTATCAATTCAAAGGGAACAGAGTCCTCTGTTCTTTATCTCTGCAAAAGGCATTTATCCCTTTCTTCCTTTGTGTGCTGTGGATAAAGGCACATCGTCACGTCAGTATGACACAAACATCTCTGCAGTGGCATGACATCGTTAATGGTTTTTGTGTTACTACAACGAGATTGTCAGAATTAATTTTTCTCAATAAGCTCATTGTCTTTCAGGTTATAATTGCAGCAGCAAAGCATGGTCAGCTGTAATGGCAACACATGGAGGTTGTTAACTGATGTATTTTCATGTGTACATGAAAAGGAGAAGGACTCAGCTGTGGCCGCTTTTAATTGGCAGTGTTTAATATAGAAACGAGCTTTTGGGTAGGGATGTCTAAAGGTTGAGGCTTTCATCTAGGAAAGTTAAACTTTTTCGTTTCATTTCCAGATCTGACATTTGGTAGAATCATGAACTTTGGCGTTTGATAAATATTGCGGTGTTTTATTCCTCTCCAAACCCATGCTTGATTTATTGGTTTAAATGTTAAATGGTTGGGGGCAGGAACTCCGCATGTTTTTTGTGAAGTGCCTACCAAACCTCGTTCCAAGTTACAGGAAACCAAGAAAAAAATATTCCAGGAATGAAAAAAAAAGTCTGACTGCACTGAATTAATCTGAATTTTTGTAGCTGACTCCACAGAACTGTTACAGACCTTGGGTTAAATTCAAAGAGTGCAGGAGACATTTAATTTTTGCCAATCTATGGCTTAAAAGCTGAGGTGAAGGCAGAGGTAAATGTGGGATACTGTGCATTGCTCTGGCTGGTCTCATTGCCTGCAGTCAGGATATTCCTTGATAGCCAAGACTTCATGTGGGCCTGAGCTGTAGCATTTGTGGGAATAAATCAGATGAACCTTGTAGTTCATCCTAATTTAAAAGATAATAAAATACATACATTGTTTTGCTTCAGTGGATGCAGCCTAACAAATAGAGTTGGAGGCAATTCTTTCTACCAGGAGCAGTGTGTTCCATGGTAAATAGTTCCAAGATTAATATAGCCAGGGTACATGGGAACAGTACAGATTTGTGCTGAAATTAGTCCCTGTCTCATGCTTCTCAGACAAATGTGATGAACATATGTAGGCATAAAGGCAATGGTCTGATACATCCTGATCTTTTAAATTGATATAGTAGCATGTTTAAGGCAGAGCCAATATTATTTAGTAGAATGGCAAGAAATACCTGGCTCTCATGCCAAAGCCACAACAGGTATCTGCTATAAATGTGCAAAAGGTTTTGCAAGTCCCATTATAGACACTGGAAATGGAAGCTGTATGGGATAATATGGAAATATTGAAAACGCCGACAGTTTTGGGGAGTTTAATGTCCCATTCACTGTCAGAGAGATCTTGGCATTAACATCATGTTCCTGTTTTCTGTAAACCTCTCCCACTGCAATCAACATAAAACATTTCAAACTGGTTTAGGATCTGCTCCTTGCTCTCCTTGCTCTCCAAAACAACACAGAAATATTAGTCATAAAAAGGAAATGTGAGATAACAGCAAGGTTAAGATGAGCCATCAAGCCACTACTCAGAGGCCCCTGCCCTCTGAGCATGAGGTTTTGGAGTGTTAAACCTTAAGAGTAAATTAATATTGGACACTTCTTTTTTTTTTTTTTTTATTCTCATAAAGAACAGGAAATCAAGCTCCCCTGGTTTTGGTTTTTAAATTGCTTTGCACTTTCTGCTTTAGATTTTCTTGTTTTCTTGTTCTTTTGACCTGTTTCTGTCTGAAACATTTTGGATTAACCTTAAAAAAAAACCCCAATAAATTCAGTTCTACTGTAGATAGACAAATATTGGTTTTGAATGCTTTTTGTATTGGAAGGATATTTTCAAAGTTTTTATGTATATTTTATCCTAATGTGATCAATAATTGCATTGAATTTGATACGTGTGCCAATAGCTGCTGTTACTCTCAGACGTACTCCCAAAAATTAATGAAAAAGTCTGTATTTTTCATGTAGAGCTACAACAGATGAAAACCAGCCAAAATAATTTTCCCTCAAATTTCCTAGGAACATTCACCTTGACGTTGGAAAATATCAGGCCAAAACAAACTAGACTGATGAAAGGAAGGAAGTTGAGAGTGGGAGGTGAAACTGTCTCAGCTGAGGAATGCAGTGTTCAGTCTGCAGATGATAGTTTAACTTTCTTACTTTTTTTATTTAAAAAAAAACCAATGCTGAATATACTTTTGTGAGACACAGTATTGCCTTACTTCCATTTCCTGCCCCAAATGAAATTTGGCAATCAGCTTTATATTTGCAATATCCTCTTTCCTTCTTTTTATAGCCGCTTCACATTCAAGACACCTAAGTAAAAATATCAAGAAAATTAATATCCTACTCAGAAGATTTGGTTGGTAGTATCACAAAATGAGGGCAAGTTTAATTTTTGACAAATCCATTTCTTAGGTTTTGATTCTGTTAGTTCATTTCAGAACCCAGTACTAAACAGTGGACTTTACTCAATTCCATGTAGGCAGTCTGGGTGTCTTGTGGATCAGACTGAGATGTTTTGTCAATTATCCTGTTGTTATCCTGTTGTTATCCTCAGAGGCTCTATCCTCATATGCTGTTGTTTCTTGAAATGGCTTCTGTGAAGATGGTAATTTCATTTTTTCCTAATCTTTCCCCCCAAATTGCTGTTGTGGCACAGCTATGCATGCAGCTATGGAATTCTGTTTGGCAATAATTGGGATCCGGCCATCTGTGCTGTCCCAGGGCAAAGTCCTGATTTCCATGTTACCCCTGTTGTTTTGACGATGAGGGGAGACCTATGGGATCCATGAGCTCAGCTGTGCAACAATGGCAATAATTTCAGCTCACTTTTTGTGACAAGGTAGAGCATGGAGTGTGTTATCTTGGAAGCCAATTTACAGGGCATCCTTTCAATAAAACAAGGAAATCCTCAATCCCCATCTCCTTTTCCTCTCTCTCTTCTCGCTTCTCTTCTTTTCTCTTCTCTCTCTTCTCTTCTTTTTCTCTTCTCTCTCTCACCAATCTGGCTTTAGTCAGGGTGTATTTGTGATGTTGAAATGTGAAAGTGAGTATCTGTCAGAGTTATTTTTTATGGTTGATCTGTTTGTATAGGCAGAGAGTGAAACTTGTGTTTTGCATCACAGTAGAATATGAAATTGCAAGAAAACTACTTTTTTTTTCTTTTGTTATGAAATAATCCATGTGATCCCATCATGTAGTGGAAATACCATGGGAAATAATTGCTGCTGATTAAACCTTCCTGATTGAAAACCATTTCTGTAATCTAATTAGGCTAACTATGTAGCTCAGTATTGTATGGATTAGCTAATGAAAATATTTTTGAACATGAATCATGGTGAAATTAGAAAAGGTTAACATTAATTATGGTCAGGAATTTTTCTTCCTCTTTTCCAACCCTAACTATGTAAATGAACTGGGATATGAGGGCTGGCAGTGAGGTTTGCTCCCTGTGTTTTTTCGTGCTAGTAGGGGAGGGATATTCTGCTGTTGTTAGAAGCATTTATCACAGCAACAGCCATAAGTATTTTCATTCCTTTGGGAGGTGAGCGCTCTGTGTTCTTTATGCAGGATAAATAAGCTTTTTCACAGAACTACGTTGTCAAAGTCTTTAAGTACGCCAGAATATTGGAGACATTTTAAACATATATTTAAAAGGTACTTTGGGCCCATTTTGTAGCAGTCATTCTGTTTGCTTTGGCTTTACTCTTGCCCATTTTTCACTGGAAAATCTGATGCACACCTTTCCCACACAAAGGACAAACTCCCACCTTTTTGTAGTCAGTACCTACAGAGCTGTCCATTAATCAAGCACTTAGTAGAGAGTGCAGCAAACTTACTTCAGAAACAAAGGAGTCCCAGTTGATGGATCTCTATGGATTAAGGAAATACAAGCACCAAATGGCTGTGCTAGATTCTCTGAGGAGGAGGATTTGGTTTGCCTCTTCCTTCCAATGGCTGCGTTGTCAGAGCTCGTTTCTATGTGTTCTGTGCATATCCCTGAGATTTCACCTCTGCAAAGGACTGGCAAAACTACAGGCAGAGATGGTCCAAGGGAAAAGATGGCAGAGGAGTGTGGTTTTCCTCATCCAGACCTCATGGAGGAAGAAGGGCCGAGACTTTGGCATGTCAGTAGTGACCTGGATTCATGTTAAAACCTGGGGTGAAACTGGAATGGTTGTTCTGTGCAAGGGGCTTGTTTGCAGTGGAAATGCCTTCATGGAAAGGACAGTGCACCTTTGTTTTATAATAAAATAAGTGCACTTCAATTTTAAAATTTCCATAAGTAAATCAACCAACAGGGTCAGATTGATATGTTCTGAGCTTTTAGTCTGTCAGTTCTTTTATTGGCCTGAAAAAACAATGCAGTGGGGAAAAAAGGAAAAGAGGCACAGTATCCTCTGCTTAGAGCACGCAGGAGGGGAATTTCACAGCACTCTCTCCTCCTCCTTGAGAAGTTTGTTCTTTTACCTCGTGATCCTAATTCCATCAGAAATTTTATTCCTTGATCTTGTGGTTTTAATCTCATTGCTAATTCTACTCCTGGGCTCCAAGTTGAGTGGAGTTCTGTGTAAGCACATCTTTGAATCTGGTACAGTGCCTTCTTACCTTGTTTCTGATTAAAGGCTGACATGGTGGGAAGAGAATTAGAAAATGCTTTTATGCACATATCCAAATATGTTCCAAGGGACAACCAGCTATTTCTGATCCCAGAAGTTGTTGTGAGACATTTAGGGCAGGAAATGTAGGCAAGCAGTGGCAAGTTACCTTACCAGGGGTACCATTGGCTTAGATGAACATTAAACTACTCCTGTGATGAGTCCTGTAAACGTGATTATCATATTATTGCAGTGACCTCCTCTGGGAGGATTCGAGTTAGGAAGATTTGCAAAGGAGTTGGATGTTGAGGCACAGAGAGTAACAGGAAGGTTTGGGTTTGAGTGTACTTTGCCTGTATTTGAACCCAACCAGGAATATAGATCTACTGGCTAGCACAGAGCAGAGACTGAGGATGGAGAGATGAAAGCCTTTGCATCCTATAATTTTTCTCACTTCTGAGCTATTCAGCTTCCCATGATGCATCAGTTTTTAAAATGAGACTAATCTACAATATTTTAGCGCCTTTAATGAAGGTTTGTCTTTTTCCTTTACTTTTCCCTTTTTGCCAGTTATGTAAAACCATCTGCTGTTTACATTTTGCCACTTTGAGTGCTCACTCCCTTTCTTTATTTTGTTCCTTTCTGTCTGTCACTCTGTGGAAATAATCATGGTATTTGGAAAGTTGATTTGGAAGTTGCTCTGTGTTTGTCTGTGGCAAATCCTGTGGCTGGCAAGCACAGTAAGGCTTGGAGGTCCTGTGACACCCTTGTGCTCTTGATATTAAGACTTGATTTTCCGAGGGCAGAGTGGGAGCAGGAGGCTGGGAATGGTTCTGGCTGCCAGCATACACTCAAGCAGCTTTGCAGGGATGTGCTCTCGTGCAGCTGTGAACTAGAGTTGATGATCTGGTTTGTGTTTCACCTTCTGTAGGGTGTGTAGGGGGAAAAGGCTAATCTGAGTAAACTTGGCATTTGATGCTCAACTACTGCTAAGCAATTATTCCTACAGACAGCCTGAAGGCATTTTTCAAATGCTGGTTTATTTTTTACTCTTACTTTGCTGGAAAACCCACAGATTACTGCTTTACAACTTCTCTGTTTGCTTATCCCAGCTTTTGATCAGCTCTAGAGCTACATATTAAAACTGCTGACAAGATGTTCATCAAGAGTATCAAACAAAAAAGAGGAGGAAATGCATTGTCAAAATTGTTCCTCAACATCTTCTCTTTCCTTTTCATCCCGATGACTCTGTTTCCTAGAAGGTAACTTGCCTGACTCGGGATAAAATTCACCAGTGCAAATTATCATTACTATTATTATTTAAATAACACCGTTTAATTAAAAAGATGATTTTGCCTGCTATTCCTCCACCTCTCCTTTTTTTGTTTCCCTCTTCTTTTAAAAAAATTAAATGCCAGCTCTGTATCCACTCAACAGCCCCAGCAATTTAGATATGAAATACCTGACAGTACATTGACCTTCAAAGATGATACATTGTAACAGCTGTAATGCAAAAAACCCTTGTAAAATGTCCCCAAAACCAGGGATGTCAGTGCTCCCAAATTAGAGTGTCTGTCTTAGTTGTGTTTCATTTGTTAAATGCAGAAGCAGTGGGGGAGTGAAAGGCAAGAGACCTGATGCTAGACAGCCTGGCTCTTTAACCATGTCCTTGTCCACTCTGTAAAGCTGAGGGTTCATTTAACCTCTTCCCTAAGGTGATGGGGTAGACAGTGAAAAGACTGTATCCCTATTGCATAGGAATATTACAGTGAAAAGATGAGAGAGCTTTGATATGATGACAAAACCATAAATGCTGCATAACCTGATGTTAAAGTAGCTTAGATAACTTCTCTAAATATGAAGAGAAATTGAAATGGACTGTATTTGAAGTCTGATGGAAGCCATAGCTTAGTTATGCTGGAGATCTTTTAATTGCAGTTTTCCAGGGTGGTTCTCAGCCCAGTTTTCTTTACACTTTGTCTTGTGGCAGATGATTTATAGGCATTTCAGTCACTAAGGCTGCTGTATTTAATGCCTATATTACTGTTTACACAGAAGGTGTTAATATCCATAATGATGTTTCCCCTGACAAAGCCAGCAGCATTTATTCTCGCTCGTTGTCTTTAAGGTGATTGTCAAGATTTTGCTATGTTGGAGAAGGAAATGATGACATTCAAGCCACCTCAGAGTAGTAATTCCATTAGAGCACTTTCCAATTCCTTAGCTATGGCCTTGGCTTCTTTAATTAGCAGAGCAATTTAATAGAGATGTATTAGTGAAAGGAAACTAGCTTTGGAGTGTTATCTGAAGACAGAAATAAACACCCACTTTCAAGGGTGAGTAAACGTGGACAGCTAAACTGGATCCACAGGATCTTCTCCAAGGATATTTTTTTCAGGATGAACACCAGAGGTTACAAAAACACCCCACCATAACAAATCTTCATAGCACTGGCTGAAGCTACAAACCTTATAAATTCTGCAGGTGCCCTTTCCCTGCTGCCTGTATGGGAGCATGGGACAGAAGAATATGGAAATGGCCAAATGCGTTTGCCAAGGTTTCGTGGATTTCTTGTTGAACACAGTGGGTATTTAAATGTTGGGAATCCCAGGTTATAAGGCAGGATGGCTACCAGGATCCTCTGCCCACCTGAGACCCAGCTCCACAAAGGCACCTGGAGTCAGAAGTTGCTCTTTGAAAGGAGCCAGTGGTCGTTGCCCATGGCAGAGTCATTGCCCTCCCTTGTGTCCTGAGGGGGAGCTGGTCATCAGCGTATCTCCCTAGGAAAATCTCCCTGAGAAGCCATCCGTGCTCTGAGGGATTTCAGTCCCTCATCTTTCACCTTCTAGAGATTCCAGGTCACCTTTCCATGTAGTCCCTCTTCCTGCACCCTGCCCTGGGTTCCTGCCTGTTTCTTTCGCAGCTGTTCTCTCCCAGATGAACTCACCCATCTGTGGCCAAGCCTGGCCACTCTTCTTAATTCTTTCCCACATGCTCTGAGTTTTCAGCAACCTCCACTGATTGCAGGTCCCTCTGCCTGGTCCCTCCCATATCTTTGCTGAGTCTCTCAGTCTCTGCAGAAAAGCATCATTGAAGGTGACTCAGGAATATTTAGATTAAAAAGAGAAGCACCTGATGATTCTGAGTAATTCCAGGGTTAGTCCTTATTGCAGCACAGTGATGCAGGCATCAGAATTTTCTTAAACTTTTTTCTGCTTCTGTTTTTAATCTGGATCTGTTCCATGCTGTCCAAAGACCCTAACAATGATTCAGTTTTCACTTTGCAAGGCACTCATCCAAGTGAAATTCTGTGTCCTGAATGTTTATGCTGAAATACCCTGGCATTGCAGCGAAGCTGTGCCTACAGACAAGTTTTGCCTGCAGTACCCTGCCCCGGCTTCTTTTTTGAAGAAAATTTCTATGACTAAGAGCATTTAATACAATTACATAATTGCATTAGGAGAAAAAGTAAATTTTTAAGTGGAATGCTTCTTCCAAAATTGGTATTTTAAAAGACTTGAAAAAAAGCCTGCTTCTTGAAAAAAATGAAATTATCAAGATGGCATTTTTTGTGCAAATGCTTCCTACTTTTGAAGGCTTTTTTTCAACTTTTGCAAAAGCAGTTGAGTACATTAACAGTAAATGAGTACATTAACATAAAAAAATTGAAAAATATCTAGAAATGCTACAGCCATTTTATACTCCTTGTAAAGAAGGGAGAAAATGAAGAGAATGTTTTGTCTTTAAAAAGGCATACTTTTTTGCATAAGTAATGGCCTTTTATTTGTCAAATGCCTTTCACTGCATGTTTACTGCTATTTGTGGGAAAAGCAGCAGCTTATAGTACGTTTCTTGAGAAGAAAAGCTGAAAACAGGCAGCTTAAAATAACCACAGTCAGGTGGTTGTTGGGGACACAGGCAGAGAGGAGAAGATTGCACCTGTGTTTGCCATCCCAGTGCAGCTGATTTCCTAAAATCTTTGATCACACAGTTTGTCATTTCTTTTCTCAGTCAAAAATAGTGCTTGGCTAGCAAAGCAAAGCACTGCCTAAATTCTTGTGCCTTTTCCCTTTCATTTCCTCTTTACTTCTGCTGGTGCTAGAATCAATACACATCTCCCAGATATGTCTCTGGAGTTGCCTGGGGCAGAGGAGTCAGTCTGGAGGTTTGCTGTCAGAGTGGTGTGAATTCAGCACCTCCAACAATGCAGATAATGTCAAACAGTCAGGATACAGACACTTTTTGGGTTCTCAAAATAGGTGGCAGCTTTTCTGTATTGATTTTGAATGGATCATGAAAAGTTCATGTAACAAAGGTAAAAAGATTCTAAAGCCATTGCTACCAACAACAGGAAAAATTATTGCATATTTTCAGTCCAACCTCAGTCCTCATTCCTCATCTTTTACCCTTTTCCCTTCCCTTCCTTTCCCTTCCCAGCAAGGGACTGTTGAAAAGAAGTTTTGTCAGCTCATAGGGGAGGACTCCTGCAATTGCTGGACTTTGATTCTTCTGATTCCAGTTTTATGTAACTTTTTTTCCTCCAGAACGTCTATTGTCACTCTTCTCTAAATAGAAGACATTACACCTAATACAGATTCTTCTTATCTTTTTGTCATTTAAATATAAAGCCCATAAATTTAGAACCTGTTAAAAATTATTTTTAGTTAGGAAGAGAAAGTGCTGGGTAATGTTCTTTTCTCTGACCAACTGCTGGATACAAAGAGCTGGTGAACAGCCTACAGAGCCTTACAGAGCCTCGAGTTCATCAGTGACAGTACAGTATTAAGTCATCTTTTAGATCCATGCAGAGGAGAAAGCCACTGCTTCTCTTCAGATAGGGGTGCTGCCCCTGCCATGATTTTAACAAAGAGGAGTTTTAATGATTCAGTTTCTATTTGAAATAAAGTAGGTGAAACATAGTGAGAAATAGACTTGCTTCTGAAAGACTCTGCTATGTATTTTTAGTAGTTGGTACTGAGAAGTTCTATTTTTTATTTTTCTCTGAAGGAAAGTGAAAAATACCGTGTGGAAGATCAGTCATGGTAAATGTGTTCAGTAGCCTTTCCCAGATGTCATCTCAGCCTATGTGAGGATCATGAGATCAGAAAGAGAAGAGTTTTCTTCTTCCAGTAATTAAGAAAAATCAAGATACTGGCTGAACAATTGCTTTCAAATTGCTCGTAATAATTTAGTACTGGATTGTGCCACAGTGGTAACTGGCCTGAACATCCTCATGAGTTTCAATACAAAGATATTCAGTGTGGCCCTTGTGAGTCTGAATGCAAATTGGAGCATTGCAGAAATCACTTACTAGCAAATTGGCAGGTTATTAAAGCTAGTTAAAATCTTTGAGGGAGAATATTATTTCAATAGAAGAAGCTAATTTGTCGAAGAAGGAGGCATTTAACTGATCTTGCCAAAATGTCTTTTAAAAATTTCTTAGCACTCTGTGTCCCCTTCATTCCATTATGGGCTGATAAATTCCATATGGGACAAACTGACCTATCAATTCTGTCATTCAGCATCCTTAGCTTTGAGGTTTATTGTTTCGTGTTACCTAGTGGAATATAAAATAGTGCAAAACTGATTTAATTTTAATTCCTATCACCATAACCCACCCTCACCTGCCTACGGTTTTTAAATCTGAAAATTATTCTTTCTTTCCAGTTTGGACTCAAAGTCAAAGCTTCCTGAGAAGAAGAAAGTCTGAGCCATATCAGTCTCTCCATATTTTTGGGGGACAGGGCAAAGGCAAATATAAATATATATATATATGGTTAATGTGACCATGAGGGGACGTGCTTTGTCCTGTTTGCTTCACACTGACTCTTGGTGACATTAGTTTCTTCTGCTTGCCAAATTATGATGCAATTAATGACTCTGTATCTGCTCAAGGCAGGAGATTTGTAGGGTAGGCACAGGTTTGCTTACATTATCTGTGGGCCCTGTGCAGGGTCAAAAGGATCATTTCTCACCCTCCACACAGTCCCACTAAGTCTATGTTCTTTGAAATACTTGCTGTTGGCTGACTGCTTGTAGGGGATGAACCTGGAAATAGACTGTAAATCCATTTTGTGTAAATGAGATGGGAGATGGGCAAGCTCTTTGTAATTATAATCAGTAAATTGTAGCTTTTGAGAATTTTAATTTGATGTTACTTTGGTTGCAGCGCTTGGAAATGTCTTTCACAAATGAAAATAAATATATTAGTTGAATAAATCAGTTCTTGAATCTGGCACGAATCTGCCCCAAATAATAATTAAAAAATGAAACTTCATAATAGCCTTATGCCTCTGAAGTGTGAAAGGGAGATAACATCAAGGACTTCAGATACAATTTTGTTATTTGACTTTTTACTTAAGTTTTCACTAGCTTTTTTTCCTAGCCTTGTGAACAAATCATCAACAACAATAAAAGCAGGTTTTGCTCAGCAAGTTTCTTAATAATGTATAAATGAAAATAAATGGGTTTTTTCTTTCCATGAAAAGGTTGGCTATTCCCAGTCTGTATAATTTCTGCAGTATCGAGTGCATAGTTTTGAAGAGCAGAACCACAGCTCTAGTGGTGTGTGTAAGTAAAAATAATGAATATAGTTAATATTCTGTTTTGCTAGAAACATTCACAAGGACAAACACACTGTGTCCATGCTGTGCATTTCAGACTGCCTTAGGTATAAAAATACGGTCCTCTAAACTGTTCATAATTGCCCAGAGGACCGTAATTCAGCAGTGTGATCCCTGTCCAAAGCCAGTCTGCAAAATGGATTGTAGACATCGAGCTGTTAATGCTGCTTCGTGTGTACTTAACATGCTTTGTCTTCATTTCATGTTTTCAAATGAATGTCCTGATTGGAAAGGTCTGGGTCAGGAGGTAGAGGAGGTTGTGAGAAGATTGTGATTGAGATTTGAAGTGACTTAGGGGCCAGGCAGGAGGGGTTGGGGTTGTCAGAATTCAGGGAAACTTTTACCAAGGACCACTCTTCTAAGTAGGATGTCAACTTTGTCTGGAGCTCCTTACTGTGCTCCTGCTCTTTGCAGGAATTCCTCTCAATGTGGCCCTTTTTCTGTAGCCGTAAAACTCCTTGAGAGCTGCAGAGCCTTTAAAAGCATCTCAGCCATTCATGTCTGTTCTGAAAGGCACTGTCTCAAACTGCATTTCTGGAATTACAGGAAGGTTTCCTGAAAGTTTAGGGTTAGGCTCCATCTTCTTAGGCATCTGTGTACTGTAAGTTGCATTTTTTTCCCCTCAATGTTTTTTATTGATGTGAATGGTGGGGGGGGGGCTTTGCAAAAGCACTCAGCTGTGACCCAGCTTGTCTCCTAAACCATATCCATATGAGCTGCCCTGTGCTGATGGTACTGTGCCTGTGCCACCTCACTGCTTGTTGCCTTCATCTGGGTGCCCTTGGCTTGTCACATCACAGCCTATATGCCTTCACATCCTGGCTTGTACCAGCAATAGTGTGGCCAGCAGGACCAGGGCAGTGGTCATCCCCCTGTACTGGGCACTGGTGAGGCCACACCTCAAATCCTGTGTCCAGTTTTGGGCCCCTCATGACAAGATGGAGATGGAGGGCCTGGAGTGTGTCCCGAGATGGGCAGTGGAGCTGGGGAAGAGTCTGGAGCACAAATCTGATGAGGAGCAGCTGAGGGAGCTGGGAGGGTTCAGCCTGGACAAAAGGAGACTCAGGGGAGACCTTCTCACTCTACAGCTCCTCAACAGGAGGGTGCAGCCAGGTGGTGGTCAGGCCCTGCTCCCAGGGAGCAAGGGACAGGACAAGGGGAGACGGTGTCAAGCTGTGCCAGGAGAGATTTAGATTGGGTATTAGGAACAATTTCTCCATGGAAGGGATTGTCAAGCACTGGCGCAGGCTGCCCAGGGCAGTGGTGGAGTCACCACCCCGGTAGGATTTAAAATATGTGTGGACATGGCACTTGGGGACATAGTTTAGTGGTGGCCTTGGCAGTGGTAGGTGAAGAGTTGGACTTGCTGATCTTAAAGGTCTTCCACAAACTAAACAATTCTGTGATTGCACACTGCGCAATCTTGGTCAATATTAGCAGAAGAAGACTTTACAAAAAAACACCCCCAATTTTAGCCCTCTTATTCCAGTGAAATCTGCCTGCAAGGATTAGACCATTAATTATTTTTTATGGATGTGTGTGAAGGTAGGGAGCTGGTGAAGGCAAGATGTTCTGCATAAATTCTTCAGGAAGGTCCAGGAATGGAGAAATATGGAGTAATTTCTTCCAGTGTCATGGCAACCAGCTCTACTCAGAGGAGGCATCGTATCAATTAGGTTAAATAATTACAAACAACATTGAGTAAATGAAGAAAAACAGCTTCAAGTCACATCAGGTGGGAGGCAGCTAAGCTACTAAACAAAATAAAAAATAAGCTGTATCACTTCTGGAAGACTTCAGCAGAGGCTGAAAGGATATGTGGAGAGGAGGGAGAAATGGAGGGAGTTAATGAGATAGTGAAAAAAACTTGTGGTGGAAACTTATTCAGATCAAAGGGAAAGTACTTGGGAAAATCCTTAGTTTCGTTGAAAATTTATTCTTATTCTAAATTACTTATTTTGAGGAAAAGAATTGATATACACAAGGGGGGCTTTTTTACATCCCAACTAATATGTTGTTTTAAAGAGAACTGAAAAGTCCTCTCTTGATCATTCTCTTACTCTGCTTTTCAGATTTCTTTTTCAGTACTGCAAAAAAACAAGAAAAATCCCTCTCTTGGTTTTCTGCTGAAAAGGTTTTAAAAATGGAAGGAGAGCATATCTTGGTTTTTTTTAAAACTTCACTTAGATGGTGGAAAAGTGGAATATAGTAAAAAAAAATAAGACATTTGACTTATTCTTTCACTTTAGAAGATCTTCTAGAGCTACAAATTCAGACTAAGACTCAGATTAAGGTGTTACTTTTTTTTTTGGCTAAAGTTTATCCTATTTCATGGAATAAAAGCAGCTACATAACAAAATGGGGAATAGCAATTTTTAAAACCATGAGTGCTTGTCTCAATTTTATAAAATATTTCATTCTGAATTTCCTAATAAAAAATAGAACAGGGAAAACTAACATAAATGATTAAGTATGGAACTTAATCATGAATGTTTAAGTATGGAACAAAATTGAATAATTTACCTTTCTTTGTAAAATGTATGTATTAATGAGAAATGTGAAGTGGCTGTGAAATGATGATTATTATTATTCCTAATTCTAACTATGAATAGGCATGAAGAAAATTAAAATTGTGTCCCAAAGGCTTTTTCTCCTGCCTTTGGGAAATTTCTCATACAGCTTCTCTAAGGAAAATATACTCATACGTGTTTATTGCCAACCTTAAAACTCACTAACATCAGCAGCTACTTTTTATTGACCTCAGTGAATTATAGACCACAACCTCTGGGACAAATGGCTTCAGATTAATATCATTAAGAACTAAAGCAGGTTAGCTTGCAAATTTGGTTCAAAGTGTTTTTATTTAAGTTAGGTAAATGTGTTTTAATGTTATGCTTACTAATTTGTACTTGCAGGAATAAGCAATTGCATAAAATGAGAAATATGTGAAAGATTGTTTCTCCCAAACCATCAGTAGAGGAGATGAAGAGGCTCTGCTCCATAGTTAATAAATCTGAATGCCTGAAAAGATTAAAGGAAATATTTGCAATTTGATCAAACAGCTGTGGGGAGTAAGATGAACTCTTTTGGGATCGGTTTTGCGAAACTGAATAAAAAAATGTAAAGAAAAGAGCTTTGCAAAGTCAACTGCAATTAATAGTTCGGTATAAAATTAATGTACCATACTGCAGAGGCTTGGGGAGAAGCAGGCTGGAAGGCCTGAAGAGATGTGCTAATAAATGCGTTGTTGAATATCATTTTCATGGGGTTTGAAGACTCCATCCTGCAAGGCTTGCAGCAGTTTCTTACAGTAGTTGGTGGTAGGACAACTCAATGTGAGTGATACCTGCAGGTGTTTAGTTGCATTCAAAAAGCATGAATTTACTGTCAAACTCCCCATTCCGTGTGCAATGCCTATTCTGTGTGTAGTTTCAGATGTCACTGTCCCTAACAAAGGACATTATTGGCACACATGACCAGCTATGAGTGCCTTGCAACAGCTGAGAAGCAACTCAGGATGGCAAAATAAGTGGAGGGAGAGACCCTGCAGTCATTCCCTCAGCTCCTAATATGAACAAATACTGACAAATTATGTCAAAGGCAACAAGGCCACTTAAATTAACCTCTTGCATTCATGGCTGATCTCATTGGTGTGTGAATAAAAACAATTAGATGTTCAGTGTTAATGGCACACTGGGGCTGCCAGACTAGGGAGTTAAACATGTAGTTTAGAAATTCTTGCTTTCTCCTGCTGCTAAAGAGTTAATGTTCAAGAGACATCCCACCCCATAACTGTTATAACTATTGGGTCAAATCTTGATATTTTTATTCTGTCAAATCTCTCGTTTATTTTCACTGGACTTTCAGAGTTGGCTTAGTCATTCCTGGATAACATCCAAGAACAGCTTTCTCCTGCTCTGGGAAATAGTCCTATTTGTGGTAGAAAGATGATAAAATCTTTCCAATTATTGGGACCTATCTGTGATACTGGCATAAACCTAAAAAAAAATTAAAACAATTTAATTTTGCTTAGACTTTTATTTTTAACCTCATAGTTGTATCTAAATGCAGCTTAGGAGACAACTTGGGAGAAGTGTAGGAGAAAACTCCATTGTGCTGCAGGTGTGCTGAATCCTGAAATGAGGGTTGCTGGTTTGATCCAGCAATCCCACCTCAGAAGTGGTTGTGAAAAGGGCTGATGAAATTCAGTGTCAGCTCATGCAGATGAATAGGTAGCTATACCTACACAGTAATGTTTTCTAAATTAGCAGTTACCACTGAGGAATGACACCTGCCTCTAACTGCTGAGGGTTCCTGGAAAATATCGGTGCAATATTCAGTACCAGTCAACAAAAGGCAAATAGGATTCCTGGGCTGGCAATTAAAATTAATGTTGTTGCACCACACTGCACTGCTCTGCAACAAGATCCTGAAAGATTAAAAAGGGTGTCTAAAAGGTGACAAGAATGAGGCATGGGATGACGACTGGGAAAACAGTGGGCGATGGCTGAAAAAAACAAGAGTGGTGTGAAGGAGGTGGAGAGGAGCAATTACTCACTTTCCAGAAAGGGTGGCTATGGGTGGTCAGTGTAAAGGCTGGGGCAGCCAGGCTTGCAGAATAGCATGAAAAAATAATGTTTTGGTGAGGAAAAAAAAGCCCAGAAATGGATTTGTGGAGTGGTATTAGATATGCTGGGTGGAGATGGTCGGTGGCTAATTGATGGTGTGGGTGCAGTCCCTGGGCTCTCTGGGTTTGGGGAAATCTGAAAGGAGTGGCCCAGGGCAGGGATGCGCTCTGCACCCTCTTTCTTGAGCTCTTATCATAATTATCTGGAGGGGGCTGCAGTCAGGGGATGGATTTGGGCTGGGTGAGCAGTTAAGGTGGTGCTGAGTGTCACATTTATCACTGTACACATCTCTGTGCTCCCATCCCAGGCATCTTCAGGCTGTGTCTGGAGCTTTACAGCAAGAACTCCATGGTCCCAAGGAGAAACTTCATTGCAGCATCCCAGAGTAGAAGAAGTGGATTTTAGTGAAATGGGACATTTAAAAATGCCACGAAACAGTCACCAAAAAAGTCAAAGGAAAGTGATAAAATACACTCAATTATTCTCCTCAGATACTCTCCAGACATCAGTGTAATTTCATTGGCTTCAGTGAAATTAGTGTTAATGTAGGAATGGAAATGCAGCAAATCTAATTCCAGCATCTCCTTCCTGGAATAGTGAGCAAGAAAACAGAGAGGTAATCAGATAGAGACAAGTGCAGATCAGAAGGAGTTGGACAGGGAGGAGAGGAGCTCCAGGAGCTGCTGCCAGGAAATAAAGATACTTTTCCAGTCTCACATAGTCACGGAGAGTTCAGCAATACATGCACTGAGGCCAAAGTGAAAAGCCAGGCTTTTTTTTGGTTGTAGTTTGACAGTGTATGCAAACTTTTGTTGTTTTGAATATTCTCAAACTCCTTCTGCCAGGACAACATCAATGGCTAGCAATGCTTCCAGGAATGTTTTTTATTTTTGGTATTATGGAGAAGGAGTTGATGGAGAGCTGTGGGACTGGTGGAGAGAAGTGGAGGTAGTGTAAATGATACAGCATTTGGACAGCTTGTTTCACCTGAAAACAGATGTCTTTGTAGCCTTTGGAGTGCTGGTGCCCAGTTGTACATATACATTTATAAATAAATAACTATAACTATAACTATAAATATAAATATAAATACACATTACTACTTGGCTTTGTGAATCTCTGATGGACAATGTAAAAATATTTTTGGGGTGTTGCCTGCCATTTTGCCCTTCATCGGGGTGGTTTGTGGCACTTGCAAAGGTGTCTTTGCAGGACCATAGGTGTTCTCTGAAGTGCCATAAAACCTACCCAAATATACTGGAATTCAAATCAGCATTGTGCAGGGAATGAAACCCTTTCCTAAGCACATTCACCTTCCCCAAAGACCCTTCTCCACTGGTAAGAGGTGGCTTTGTGGCAGCTCTGAGTGACTGCCAAGCCACAGATCTGTGACAAGGGTGTTGGGCAGGGAGGTGGATGTGCTTTGAATACACAAAGGGTTAATTGATAATGCTGAGTGCCAAACTGAGAGGCCAACTTCTTTCCTCGTCCCAGAAGGATGCAGCATGGAGCAGGACATGTGATTTCATAGAGTATAAAAGGGGGAAATGTGCTTGTTTTCACAGTTAGGTTTCACTTGGCTATTGGCTGTTTTACAAGATAACCGCAGAGGAAGCTCTGAAGAAGCTGTCAGGCTTGGTGACAGCTCAGCATCTGCCACAGCTAAATCAATACTGCCATGAAGGACAGGTTCCCAAAGTGAATAATCAAAGTAGAGTAAAGCTAATTCACCTTGAAAGTCTGAAAACGTTAGTGTGAAGTTTTTTGGACAAAACCAGCATTATGTCAGAAAAAGAGGAGAGGTGCTGAGGTCCAGCCCTGAGCTCTGCCCAAACGTGGGAGTGGCGAGCAGGCTTCACACCAGTCATGTGTGCATGTGTACTGATAAAATGAAAATCTGGTGCTAATAAATAGGGCAAAAAGGGGTTTGGATTGGCCCTTATGGCTAGCAGTGTGCTAGGACCTCATGGGTTGGTTTTGTGGAAGATATTCCATTGCAATATAAATTGAGGGTATTTGTGAAGACAATGAATGTTCCACTTTTTCTTAGGCTGTTAAGACTTTTTTTGCATCAAAATGTGGTTTTCTTCCATTGTTCAGGTTTCTAATATTTAAAATCAAAAGACTGGGGGAAAAATGTTTTGCTGTGAATTATTTTAGTTTTATAAAACCTGAAGGTGAATTGTTTCACCTTTTGGGAAACTTTTTTTTTCCATTCATTTTAGTGCAAATGTGTCAGGAAAGAAAAATTTAATCAGAGCTAATCTGTCAGCATCAGATGGAAAATTTTGGATACAAAAGTTTGCTAAGCTCTGTCTAGAAGTGTTGAATTTGCAGGATGGCGAATTAGAGGGAAAGTGCTTCTGTAGCTTACTTAGATGAGTAAGAAATATTGTTGAGTTCAGTGAAGCAGTTTTGTGGTCATTTTATGAAGCAGAATTACTCTGAAAATAATAGGATGGAAACATCATCTCCAAATTCGAGGCTTTTAATATTAAGGGTTAAGTACTTTACTTTGTTCCTAAAAATACCATATAATTACTCTCAAAAATCATCCTTACACAGAGTTCAGGCTGAGTTCTACTAAATAGAAGCAATATTTCTTTACCTGTTCTCTGTCTCATTAATATTTTCAGACAGATACTGTATAAATACTCACTGTTATGGTAACAGGTGTGTTTACCACATCTCTCAGGGCTGCACATGGCCTGTGTTTTATAGCTGGAATAATTTCTTTAATTGTCCCACATCCATTCTTGTTATTTATGCTGAGATAAAACCGAACATTTAATTAAATGAATAAGCAAAATTAGATTTTAAAGAACTAGAAAGAACAAGCAAATTAGAAGACTCAAAGGAAAATTTGCAGCTGCAGAAATTCTGAGCCCACTGATGTTGTATGTTCACCTTTACACTGTGTATCTGTGTGTATGTACATATATATATATATGTATATATATGAGCATCTAAACCACACCAGCACACAGATTTGTACAGCACAAACTTCTGCACTGGCATACACATGAAAAAAAGAACCTAGGAGCATGCTAGAAGCATCTTTTCCTACAGTGCAGTACTTTGAAGGTGTGTTTACAAATTTTCCATTCTATTTTAACAAGACAGGCAATTTAGGTGGTGTTCCTCAGTGTGCAAGTGACGTTCTGGCATCCTGCCTCCAGCAACATTGCTATCCTGAGTTCATCTTAATGTGACAAGAACTTGGTGTCCCACTAAAAAAATTCCTTTAAAAGTATTAAAAGAAAAATAAAAAAAATCAACAAGAGAAAAAACCCTCACGGCTCAAATCCTGCACAGAGCCGTGAAGTTGTTTCACACAGTGATACTGACAGCTGCCGACTTTGCTCAGAGAACTTTTTTCTGGAGATGACCCCTTTGGTTCCTGTGCTGCAGTTCAGTGGTGCTGGAGACTGTGTCCTGTGCTTGTTATTGGTGGCAGTTTTGACACACTGAGGCACAGTGCGGAAGGCACGGGATGGTTTTGATCCTTGGGTCTTAGTTCTGGGCGGTAACAAGAGTGAGGACAGCACTCTGGGAATATTTTTTTGATGGAGAAAGGAAGGAGAAAGGTTTATATAATAGGTGGATGATTGTCTGACAGACACAATTCAGCTTTTCCCGAAATACTTGAGAGATTTGCATGGAAATGAAGCAATGTTAGAGATAATATTCAAAATGGAGAAAATGATAAATAAGGATGGAGCAAAGTGTGCTAGAGGCATGGAAGTTGCTGGAATTCATGGTGAACATAATTCTCATGAACTTCGGTTAACTTCTGCTTCTCTACTTTCCTTCTGCACCCACTGTAATTCCTTTAGGCAAGTGTTTGGTTTTTAATTAACATTTACCTTTGCACAGGACTTTGTGCAGTGTGTGAAATGCTAGATGTGCCATTTAGGAAGGAGGTGATGGGTTTCTGAAGAAATGGGAATGTTGAAGCATTGTTATAAGAAGTGGTTTCACTCATTTCACTAGTTAATTCTTATCTGTGTTTGTGTCATACTGTTCTGATAAATGGAAAGTTAAATATTCCTGCCCCGACTGTCACCATCAAAAGCTGTGACCCATTAGACCCAGCTTCCACTGCATATGAAATGTGTAAAAGAAGCCCTAATCAGCCTCTTACTTCAGAGCTCTTACAGAAAAAGTGTTCAGAATTAAGGCCTTTTCACTGCAAAATAAGGATTTTTCCAGCAAAGTGATGCATTTACCATTCAGTTAACACAGGGTACTGCTGTTTGCCCTGCTGCCTGTTGTGGTGTAATTGCCACCATTTTTCAGGCTGTGCCTTCCCATATGTTGCTTAACACCCTTGACTAATGTGATGAGGAAGAAGCAGACCCTGGCAGTCCCAAGACCTGTAAAGCTCTCCAGTGGAAAGAAAATGCAGGAAATTCAATCCAAATACCAACAGGAACCCCCTGAGCCTGTGCAGGGCTCTCTTTCTGGTGGCCAGCACTGTTTCTCAGGGGAAGGAACAAAGTAATCTAATAACCTGAGGTGGCTGTGGCAGGGGATGTTGAGCACAGAATGTGTGTGCAAACTGTGATTTGAAGCTGCTTAGCATCAGACCTGGGAGCTCTTGGCCCCTCATCCTCAGTGGGTTGAAATGAGGAATTTTGTTGTCTGTGCAACTGAATAACCTTAACCAGCTTCAGCTCCGTCCATCACTGCCACAGGACAAGAAGGCAAACACACTGATAGCTGTGGACAGTGGTAGCATTAATTTAAGACCATGTTTTGCAATACCATTTCAGCCAGTCTTGGCTTGCAGCTCTGTGCAAAAGTGCAGCTAGTCAGCTCATCACATCTGCATGGTGGTGAGGCATTGGAGCTTTAATGTAAGTATTTTCCATTAGCTGAGTGTGTTCATGGAAAAAAAAAAGCTCCCAGGTTCACCATTTAAAAATTAGTGACCGTTCAAGTGCAGTTAAAAGCCTTCATTTTAATAAGAATTTATGCATAAGGAAGACCAAATGCCCAACTACTTCCAAAGCAGCTGTCCCTTCTTCTGTGCAGCGTCCCCTGCAAGGAGAAGAACAGTGAGTGTGAGTTCCTACAGTTTACTATTGATTATCATCTAATATACATAATCATTTAGTTCTTGTCGAGCAAATATCAGTGTTAACAGGGATTTTACAGGCCTATCTTTATTATCACCATCCTCTTAATTTAGAGTTTGCATTACTGTAATTATCAGGGAGCTGCTGGGCTGGGAAAACAGGGGTGGATGTCAGCTGGACCCACAGAGGAGCCGTGCACCTTCTGTGACTGCAGTGTGAGATGTAGGAATGCCACCACCCTGCAGGGGCAATACAGGACACACATCTGGAAGTGCCCAGGCCAGGCTAGTGGTGGAATCAGGCTGGAATCTGGGATCATGGTGGGCTTTTGATCAGACACGATTGTGTACAATTCCCCCCAGATTTCAGCAGTCAGATGGTTTCGGTGAGGAGTTCAGAGCTGAATTTCATTGCTGAATCCAGACCTTTGCCCCTTAGCTTCTCCTCTGCAAGGTGGGTGTGATAATGCATTGTTGTGGCTTATAGGAGGATAAATGCATTGGATGATGTGTCATGAGATAATACAGTGATCTGGCTGCAGGGGTAATTGGAGGAGAGGAGGTTTTTTTAATGCTTTGGATGATTTTGGAAGAAAAATGTAAAAGTTAGTGTGCTGTGATGTTGGCATCTCCTTGTAAATGGGGAGCAATTGTATTTTAAAACACTGATTGAACACTGATGTAAAACATTGCTGGGATGGGAGAGGGTATTTTAACAGCAGAATATTTACTGGGGCCAAGGATTCAGAATCAAGGTTGGGCTTCTGAAGAGCTGTAAAACCACGGGGCTGTGTTGGTGCTTTCACTGGCACAGCTGGCAGACAGGAGTGTCCCTGAGGGGGAGACGTGGGAGGCTGGGGCTGGCATCAAAAAAGTGCTATAAAACAGTGATGAGGGAGGGGGCTTAGGAGGATTATTTTCTCCCAAGTAGTACACTTGGTTGAAACTTGTTGGTGGATTTGAGGAAAGCTATTTCTGTTGAGAAAGTGGCAGCTTTTTGCTGCTGCAGCATCTCAGCGAGGCTGTTTGACGCAGGAGATGGGCACTGCCTGGTGGTGCACCAAACAGGTGCACCAAAACTGCAAAAGTTTTGCAATCTGAGCCAGCTGTGTTAAGGTGAAGTGGAAAGAAATAGCAGAAAACTGCTCAGCTTTAAAAATTGTGAGTCAGATATTTGGGTACTGGGCCTTCTCTCTGTATTTAGTAAATTGTAGTGTGTTGACCCTGTGTGGGTGCCAGACACCAACCAAAACCTCTCTATCATTCCCCTCCACAGCTGGATGGAGAGAAAATATAACAAAAGTTCATGAGTTGAGATAAGGACCAGGAGAGATCACTCACCAAATACCATCACAGGCAAAAAAGACTCAAATTAGATATTAATTGAATTTATTACTGTCAAAATCAGAGCAGGATAATGAGAAGTACCTTAAGACCTTAAAAACACCTTCCCCCCATGTTTTCCTCCTTGCCAGCTCTTCCTCCTCCCCACCAGTGGCGCAGAGAGATGGGAATGGGGGTTTTGGTCTGTTTATCACAGGTTGTTTCTGCCACTGCTTCAGGAGAGGAGTCCTTCCCCTGCTCCAGTGTGGTGTCCCTCTCACGGGAGATGGGTCTCCATGAACTTCTCTCATGTGAGATCATCCCATGGGCAACACTTCTCTCCAGACCGCTCCAGAGTGGGTCACTCTTCCATGGAGTCAATCCCTCAAGGATGGACTGCTCCAGCGTGGGTCCCCCACAGGGTCACAAGTCCTACCAGGACACCTGCTCCAGTTGGGCTCCTCTCTCCATGGGTCTGCAAGTCCCTGCCAGGACCCTGCTCCAGCACAGGCCTCCCACGGGGTCACAGCCTCCTCTCAGACATCCCCCTGTTCCAGCATGTGTCTCCTCCTGGGGCTGCAGGTGGATCTCTGCATCCCCATGGGCCTCCATGGGCTGCAGGGGCACAGCTGCCTCCCCATGGGCTGCACCACGGACTGCAGGGGAATCCCAGCTCTGGCATCTGGAGCAGCTCCTGCCCCTCCTTCTGCACTGACCTTGGTGTCTGCAGAGCTGTTCCCGTCACATATTCCCATCCTGCTCTTCTCTGGCTGCAGTTACATCTGCACAGTATTTCTTCTTCTCAAATGTGTTACCACAGAGGTGTTACCATCATTCCTAACTGGCCCAGCCTTGGCCAGTGGCACATCCAGCTTGGAGCTGCCAGGGATTGGCTCTGCTGGACATGGAGGAAGCTTCCAGCAGCTTCTCACAGAAGCCACCCTCTCAGTACCACAACCAGGCCATGCAAACCCAGTATGCAAACGAATGTTGGAGTTTTTATCAAATCTCTCCTGAATGATAGAACTTTAATAATACTGACCTAAAAATCTTACAGGAATAACTAATTTCAAAAATTAGTTGAAGAAGTTGCAGCTAACCTCAACATGTAGAAATGAAAATCTATATTTTTCCAGGATCATGGCCTTGTAGCATCGTTTAAATTGGAAAAGACTTCCAAGGTCCTTGAGTCCAACCATTAACCCAGCACTGCCCAGCCCACCACTAAACCACGTCCCCAAATGCCACATCTACACGCCTTTTAAATCCCTCCAGGGGTGGTAACTCCACCACTTCCCTGGACAGCCTGTTCCAATGCTGGACACGCCTTCAGTGAAGAAATTTTTTCCTAATTTCCAATCTAATACTCCCTTGGCACAACTTGAGGCCATTTTCACTTGTCCTGTCACTTGATATTTGGGTGAAGAGGCTGGTACCCACTTGCTAATCTTCCTTACAATTGCAGTTTAGAGGAACATTGTATATGCTTGGATTAACACTACTCTAGCATAGAGCAGGACATAAGGAAAATCAGATCTCTCAATTAAGCCTTCAGTTCCTTAAGGCAGATGTTCCTATCTGGATGTGTTCAGCATATGGTCAGGATAATAAGAGATCTGAAATGCTTTGGGATTATTTAGGTAACTCTGAGTAATTTTTTTTCCGAAAGTTCCTTATTTTTAAATAGGTTAAAACATTTATGTAACACTATGCTAAATCATTCAGAAATGTTTTATAAAAGTACAAATATAGTAACAGATTTTATATGTAAAAATATATAGTACTTGGGTTCTTGTATGTAATTTTGGGGAGATTTGCCACACTGAAGAGAAAAGATAGAAGCTAACAGTTGGACCACTTACCTCACCTTTAGGACTGAGAAAAAATATTTCTGCATCATTACATCAAATTTATCTCTATGAAGTTTAGTGAAGACTGTTCCAGTTTTACACAGATCGAAAAACTGAGTTGATGAGTGTTGCATGACTGTAGGAACATAACAGGAGATGTTTGGAGAAATTCAGGTCAGTAAAGAGAAGGTGAATAAATGCAGTTTGACCTAAGTAGTCCTTTCATGAAATTGGGTAATTTCACCTTCAACCTCATCTCTCCTCTTTACTGTAAACTGAGAGACTAAATGAAAACCATTAAAGTGTATGAATACCTTTAGAGATTTCTTTAGAGGTTGTTTAAATACTTCTACTGTAAAGAGAGACACAGTGTTTTATTTTCTTTCAGAACCTTTTGCAAATGTTTTTTACTGCCAATTCCACCTGCCAAAATAATTAAAATACAGCAAAAGTGGAATGCCCTTGGTAGTGCTCATCTGCCTTCCTTTTTTTTAAAGGTGAGGGGTAAAACTCACACTTGTCACTTCAACATTTGCTCATTAAAATGGGATTCTCCGAGAAATCTTTGCTTGCTAATTGTGGACACTAAGGGTTATTGATGGAGAGCCTTAACCCTTTGAAGGTGACAGCAGCATTAGATGCTTGTCAGCGTGTCTGAGCTTCTGTTGCATACCAAGACCTGCAAAACAGTAAAAATCAGCTTTCTGTAAGTGACCTCCTTTTCTAGTTGTCATGTAGAGAACAGGGATGGGTAGAGGATTTACAGAGAGAGGTAAATTATGAAAAATCTTCTCTTCCCCAAAAACCTGCAAACTGGCCTCAGCAGCTACTGGTGTGGGCATGGGGGAGCAACATGAGTGAGGAGAGCCTTTAAGGCACAGCTTCAAAGCTGTGAAGATCTAAGTAGGTTCCCTTCAACTCTTTGCCAAAGATCCCCCATGCAGTGACCTGTGAGAGAAGTGGAGTATTTGGCTGAACTCAACCATTTTTACCATTTCCAGTTCAAAAGGAAGGCTTTGGTTTCCAACAGGGAGATAATGCTGAGTTTCTCTGTGCAGACTCCACAGCCTGGTGGATTCTGGCTTAGCGAGGTGTTGCTGGATGGTGTTTACAGGGATTTTGTGTGCTTGATCCAATGATTTATTTACCCTTAATGTCCCAAAGAAACATTTTTTTTTAAGTACAGCTTTTCCAGGAGCCTATATTATGAGACATAGAACTAGAATTTCTTCTCCGGCCGTGTATTTTTGTACAAATCCTCTCTGCCAAGAGGAGGTAAAGGGTTCCAGTTGCTTCAGACAAGCTGTTTTCACCATGGCATTCTTAGCTGTTTCCAACCTGGCAGGTGACAGAGTTGAATCTCTTTGTGCCAGTTGTACAGGGCACATTTTCAATCAGCCTGTGTCCTCTGGCTAGGTCTGCATGGCCAGTTGGGTTGTAGGCACTGGATTTGCAGATGCAGTCTAGTTGTAGTTAGAGGTTGTAGAAATTCTACCTCTGAAGAAAGACAGCATTTTGGGGGCAATTAGGGCTTCTCTAGGCATTTATATGATTTGCAGTAGCATCTAACATCAGAGATATTGTGCCCTCATGTACCCGATGAGATGAGTGCATGATAAATCAGCAACTGTTCAGAAGAATGAGGGATGTTGCACTTAAGAGAAGTGATATTTCATCAGGTTTGTCCTGCTGCAAAAGTCCAAAAGAGCAGAGAAAGCTAAAGAAATAAAAAAGTCATGTGGCATTCATCCATCTGAACTTTCTTATAATCCATATGCTTGTACTCTTAAGTGTTGATATATGTCTGAATGGATACGGAGGTACAGAAAATCTTTCTGTAGCTCGCAGATATGATGCAGCAATCAGAAAAGCAAGGAAAAAACCTGCCCTTGCAACATCTCACAGAGTATTATTCTGCTGTTTTTTCTTAAACAGAAATCTTGTGTTCATTTGTGCTACACATTATTGTGACCATGTTTGATATGATCCTGTATATGTGATGAACTTTGACATCTGATTTCTATCTGGACATAGAGAAAACTCTGTGTGAAATGGAAGTATAATTCTTCTATTAGATAGGTTTTAGGAGAGCACTGTGTTTCTATAAAAATGCCACCTCTCACGTAGGGGTGATGAACAATAGTAAATTAGCGTGAAACAAAGTGAGATTTCTGGAGGTAGAAATGGGTGTTGTAGAGGGAAGACATTATGCACTGAGCGATGGAAGGCATTTTTTCCTTTCACAGTGGCTTATTTCTTACCATTTGTAGGCTGCAGTTGGTTTTTTTTTTTAAAAAAAAAGCAATATGGAAATGCATAGCTGAATTCTGCTATAAAGTACCTCTGAGCAAAGATTATTAAAAATGACAGGCACATTTTTGTGTATTCGATAATGTCAAAAACAGAAGTAATGCAGCACATTGGTGTTATGAGATACCAGAATCTCTTTTCTGCCAAAATCTGTAATATCTAATGTAAGAATATAATTTTGGGCTAGTTTGCAAGTGTAATTACATTGTGAAACAATAAGGCACCTAAAACTTCCTTGACTTTAAAAGCGTGGTTTAATCCAGCATTGTTCAAGACAGCACTAGCAAAGGTGTGCATTTAAATTTTGTCTTAAATGCTTTGCCAAATTAAGCCTTTAAAAATTAACTGCTCTGCGTCAATTAGTATTTGCTGCATCACATTCGTAATGGTACGCTGAGATTGATGACTTTTCAGTTGGAAAGGTTTCCTTAAAACATGTGACCTTCTCAAGTATGGCCTGTGATTTTTTGGGCATGTTTGGAAAGGGGAGAATCAAACCAGAAGAGAACTCAGGAGTGGGTTTGAGGCAGTACTTCCCAGTCTGCCATGACTTCCTCCTGCCCCAGCCATGTGCCTTCAGCAAAGGCACTTTCTATTGTTTGCTGGTCCAGTTTTTCTCTCTTCAGACTCATTTGTGGCTGGCATCTGGAGCTGACATCACACAGCCATGCGTGGTGGAGCTCTCTGCGACATTAGACTGTGACTGCCACCCTCAATCCTTCCTGTGAACATCCTGGCCATTGACACAGGACCCCATTTGTATCCCTATCCCCTTGCCAAGTTTCCCAGGTTCCTTTCTTCTCCATTTTGTTTCATCTTTGGGACTGAGGCCATTTTCTGCTCATAGCATGTGGAAGCTGAGCCAATCTTACAGGAGATCAAGATGATTCTTTGGGCAGTGCCTTCAAAGTTTACTGGCAGGCTGAAGCTACGTTTGAAAATTAGTTTGGATTAGCATAGGGTAAAAGACTTAAAATGCACCGGCTGTTTTTAAATAACTCCATGCATGGACATGATCTCTATGATTTTGTGAATGAATGCACATGGGGTGGCTGTATGAGCTGTATGAGGTGTATGGGTAAATTCAGGAAACAACTCTGTACATGTACGTGTGTGAGAAGGTGTGCACAAGTAGAAATTCTTAGTTTACATCTACATATTTGCAGTAATTTGTAGACAAGCATAAAATTCTCTGACATTAGCCTTGAATTATGATTAGCATTGACTAGAGCATACATATTTATTTTCAATTTTTTTTTTTTTTTCCAGCTCTTCTTTATGCAACTATTTTTGGAAACGTCACCACCATTTTCCAGCAAATGTATGCCAACACGAACCGGTACCATGAGATGCTGAACAATGTGAGGGATTTCCTAAAATTATATCAAGTCCCAAAAGGCCTTAGTGAAAGAGTCATGGATTATATTGTCTCAACCTGGTCCATGTCTAAAGGAATTGACACAGAAAAGGTATGAGTACCCGAGGTAACAGTTTAGATAGCAAGAGTTTGTGTTCAGTGTGTGCTTTCTTAGACAGTGGACTGTATAGCAGCATAAAATTTACTAACAAATTCTTAACTGCACGCTACAACTTTATTATGTTTGTGTTTGGAACAAAAACTGCTTGTTTTAAAAATGGACTGTTTTGCTGCTTTGAAAGTATGTGTTTATTTGTCATTGTGGTAAATGTTTTCTGCTGTCCAGTCTTAGTTTGTCTAAGTACTAAATTATTTTAATGTACTTAACTATTGAAATCAATGGGAGATTGGTCTTCAAATTAGCCTGAAAACATAATTTAGTGTCTAAACTTCACTGGTATTATCCTGAGAAGTATTGGCATCTGTGCCAATGAGATGAGTTTGATTGGCTTGGACCTTTTGCTGATGCCCAGGATGTCGGTGTATCCATCAGCATAATTAGTATAGGATTTAATGGCAGTAGACATTGATCTCCCTGAGCTCAAATCTCTGGACTGGCACTTCAGGCCTTTGGTAGGAAGGTACAGAGAGTGTGATACCATTGGCATCCATGCCAGGGTGGAAGTCCTACAGGACTTTAGCCCTCAGAAAGGACTGGTCATTTAGGTTTCTTCAAAAGCTGATTAAAGAAGGTCATCTTTGGAGAGTGATTGATCATTTGCCAGGACTGACTTCATGACTTGTCCTCAAGACCTCTCTTTTTCCACTGGATGTGCAGTGAGTCTGTCCAGCTTTGGCTATTTCAGAGAGCTGAAGTCAGATGAGGGAAGAGTTCCACCTGCAATCCCTTGAGTGTAAGGCAACATAAAACAGTTTTAGGTACAGATTTTTGTTCAGTGAGGATCAGCAGTGCTCCTGTGGCTCCTGTGGACCTGGTACACATCAACTTAAATTAGGTATTCAAGCTCCAGTATCCATGATTTTCCTCCTAACAACTTAAAAGCCAAGGGTCTGAAGGAGGGTGAGGAAAAGCCATGACAGATTAATATCTTGAACTGTGCTTGCAGAGCTTTACAGTTCTTTCTTCAGTTGAATCTCTGGTGCAGTATGGGAGGGTGATGCAGATTGTTCAGGTATGCCAGGATGAAGTCTCTGCACCGAAAAATTTAGTCTTACACCATGCTGATGCAACAGCAGTTCTCTTATTTATCATCTGCTGTGAAATTCAGTTTACCACCACAAATACAACTACTTTAAGTAGCAAAAATTTTTATTTCTTATTTTTATTTTTATTTTTTTATTCTTAAATTTTTATTTTCTTGTTCTTATGCTTCAGTATTCCACATTCTTTAATACGTTAACTTCTTATACACTAATACCCTAACTTCCTAATCCTGATTCACATGTGTTAAAAGTGAGCTTTTATATTCTAAACCACTGTAAATGCATTCAGTCCTATTGTATAAACTTCAAACTACATGAAAATTCAACTTTCATTTGCATTTATCTCCTTGCAGTTAAGCCAGAGTTCTGTGTTACTCCACTACAGTTTCATTAGATTTTAATGATGCTTTGCAGTTAATTAGGAGAACCTATGCTTTAATTACTGAAATTTCCTACCATAGTTTCCGCATGTCCGGTTTTACAGATTATAAAAATGCAGTTAGAGCCATAATCTCCAACTCATGGCAAGCATTGTTCTCTGGTCTGGAAGATGGAGTGGCTGCTTAGCTAGATAATTAATTTACCTGTAAAATCTGTGACTTAGGTTTTTAACAATTTTCCTTTGGTGAAGACTTGCCTAAACGTAGGCCTGGATCCAAACCCAATTTAGAACAGTGGAAGGATTTCAGGGACCTCTGCATCTGGACATCAGTAGCTGCAGCTAATCAAGCTTCCCAGAAAAGCCCATGTTACAGAAGAATAGAGACAAGAAATGTAAGAACTTGAGCACTGGGTTGGATATTTTGGTGTTTTGTGTCCCTTACAGCCTGCAAGTCTGCAAAAGCAACAGCTCCAGTGGCCTGTAGTGCCTGCACAGAGCATCCCAGGGTCTGTATGAGGGCAAGGATCAGGCAGTTTGCTTTCTGCTGCAAAAACCTTGTCTTTAGCAAAAGCTTGGAAAGCTGTTTCATAGCCAGTCTTTCTACATTCATCTCCACTCAGGAAGGTGTTATGATGTACTTCACCCAAACAAATGAGAAAAAGTTGTAAATTCCATCTGAAAAATCATAGAAACAGTGGTACAGTCCTCGAGACTGGTCATCTAGGGTGGATGGTTTCTCTTGCCTTAGGTCCTTCATTAATCCTTCAAGCCTTGCTGTAAGACTCTCTGCACTTAAATTGCATCCATCTGCACCAAACCTAGAGCAGCAAGGGGATGGGAGCATAGGGACCCCCAAGGTACTCAGTGTCAGCTCAGATTTATTATTGTGGATACAGAGGGGCTAATGGGATGCTCTGCACCTGCAGCTGAGCTGCTGAGTCCAGACAGTGCTCCAGTTTGGAAGAGGGGATTATTGTTCCAGGTCTTGGATTGCTTCTCTGCACTGCTTTGTTTGACAGCCTGGACCTGACCTTGGAGGTTTCTACCAGTTCTGTTTTCAAAGCTCCAGTAATGACATTCTGAGCAGTCTGTTGTGAGGATATATTTGCATCATGATTTCCCATTTTCCTTAATTTTTATGAACTTTTCATTAAGCTTCTTATTATCCTGCAAAACACATGTACTCATGACACAGGATAATTATTGAGGAATTTCAGCTTTTCATTTCCATCAGAGAGATCAGACAATTTCCATCATCCAGGGATGTTTTTCAACCTAGTATATGCTATTACATCCTAAATTGTTCCAAATATATCTCCACTGTCACACTGGAATGTGTTTTGCAACATCATTTGCCCCAAATTTGTAATACATTTCACTCAGTCACTCAGTATGTTGAAATGCCTTTGTTTTGAAACCTAAATTTAAAGAACAAGAAGGAAGAATGAGGTTTTTTTATGAGTGTTCCAGTAGGTTTCTATGGTATTGAATGATCTTAGCATTGATGGAGCAACAGTAAACACATGTGTTTCTTTGATAACTAAAGATTTTAAATTAATATGCTTGAAATCAAAATGTAAGTTAAAAACTTGATTGAAATTACTACTGCTTAACATGTGTTGATCTGTTGCCTCAGATACTTATCCCTGAATGACACGTTCAGTGTGTAGTCCCAACAAAGATCTTGGCTAAAACTGATAAGGATGGGTGCTTACATGAGAATTGAAGGCAAAGTGGAAGTTAGAGTGGAGGAGGTTAAGTGAGGATCTAGTCCTTGCTGCCTGTGTAGCAAGATGTCCTAAAGAGAATTTAAAGCCTCTGTGTGTTTTCCTGGTATGGGGAAGAGGACTTGGTCTCCCACAGTGCATTGACGGTGCTTTAAGCTCAGAATTTTGGCTTCCCTGATCTCCTTGGGAATAGCTCATCTTCACATCCCATCTTCAGACCATATTGCTTCAGCCTGTCTCTGTGTGCTCACAAACAAGGAATTAACAATGACACTAAAAGCATTAGCATATTTATTATTATTACCTAAGAGGAAGCAAGTGGCCTCTGATCCATAATCTTAAATCACTTAAACATGAGAGCCCTCCTCTGACAGCTGGGATGAGATATGTAATACATGGACATTTATTTCCTGGTGTAACAGTGGCTAAAACAAGATGGGATTTATTTTTTTATTTTTTTATGTTTAGTGATACAGATTTCAGGGTTACTCATCTAATAACAAGCAGGGTTAAAAACATGAGAAACTGAAAAGTCTTTATATATTAAACAGTATCTCTTATCCATCAGAACCTGGGGGGTTTTTTTTGTGAGAGGTAAAATGAGGCAGTACTTCATGTGTATATTACCATTTTTAAGTAGATTAAAAAAATCTTTGCAGTAATAATTTGATATATGAAACACACAGAATTCAAATCTCTTAGTTTTTATTAAAATATCCAGGCAGCAAATGAGAAATTTATAGATATTAGCTCTTCTGTAAGAAATAGGTCATTATCCAAGAAAGCAGAACAACCATTAACTAACATGCAGATGTCTCAAGGTCTTATCTAATGATAACACTCTGAAATGTCTGTAAAAACCCAAAGATTTTCCATCTTGACCTCTGTGCTGTTGTATGGCTTACAGTTTGCTCAGAAAGCAATTAAATAAATGTCTATCATGTTTTAACAGTGGTTTCCTTCAGAAAAGCCATAGGTTGAATGAGAAAAAAAGGCATTTTATTTAATTTTATTTATTTAATTTATTCAACCTGAACATCAATGGCAATTGGGATAATGAAAGCCAATTCCACATTGCACTGACTGAAATGGAAATCACAGGAACATAACACTGTATTAGAATTACTCACTGCTGGTCCACTAAGCTTTCATAAAGGAGATGGGTTTATGGTAAATAGACACAGGTTGTAACTTCATTAAACATTAATCTACATGAGGACAGTGCAGCTTATCCATGTTTGTTGTTAACAAGAGCTTCAAGAGCTGTAGAAATAATTAGTGATACCCTGAGACAACAAAGAGGAATCAGGCTGCCATTCCTGCCATGTCCCATCACATTGAGGTGTCCATAAGTGCTGGCTGGATTTCCTTGTGGATGACCAGGAGTAGAAGGCTGCCAAGCTTCGTGGCCGGAGAGAACTTCTACAAAACTAGCTGTGACAGCTGCACACAATTCCCTGCTGGAAAGAGCAGGTAAAAATCGTTTGGACAAGTATTTTTGTTCCGTTGTAGAGGCTGTAGAGGCTATTGGTTGTTCCTTGCAGATTGGGACGAGGTGAACAAGTGTCCCTCACCTCACAGAGCTGAGCTAGGAACAGGTACATTTGGAATCCAGGGGTCTCTGGAGAGCAGGATGCAGGAGAGATGCTCAAGGTCTCACTGTGCTTCCCATGGGTCCCTGAGCGGGGCCTGTGCACCAGTGGGGCTTTCTGTTTCCCCTTTATGGATTGTTTGCCTCCTGTATGCACTCTGCAGGGCCAGCGAAGATTATCCACAATTATCTCTGCCCCTTGGATGTAATATCTTGGGATTGAGACAGAATAAGAGGTGAACTTGTCATGCTTGAGGAGATGCCAGGACTATGGAGCAGCTCACAAGCTTAATTCCTGGGGGAATAAGTCCCTGAGTGGATGGGCCAGGCAATTTCCTGAGCACTGCCACTAAAGGGATGGAGCAGACAAAGGGGCTGTCAGTTCCAGACCACATCTCAGGGAAAATCTCCACATCTGTTTTCATCCTTCATTTCCTTGAGTGTCTTTACATAATGGTGCATGTTAGAAGATAAAGCCACCTCCAGAAGAAAATAAAATAAAATAGTGCACAAAATAAAATAGTGCACAGAACTATTCCATTCTTCCAAGGATGACCTTAGAGCCGGAAGCTGTTGTGATTTGAGAAATTCTTTGATGTATGACATATTCTTTCTGATGTTTCTTTTTCTTCTTTTATCTAAAAAGCTGGTTTTTCATGATAAGATTTCCCTGTAGTGTGCTATCCTGTGCCCCATTAGAAGGCCATGCAATAATTTTGCTTGCTGTAGATATTACAGCAAAACTGAAAAGAATAAAACCTTTAAATACGCAACCTTTAGGCAACGTAGGATCTACTACTTTGGGTCATCCGTGGATGTTCTTAGTGTGCATTTTTCAGTGCATCAGACAAGCCAGTGACCCCTGTGCTAGTGAACCACTTGATTCCTTAAAAGACATGGTGATGCCTCTCATCTTGCCCTGATTTTCAAACCCTTGGCCAGATTCTCTCCGTGTTGACAAAACTGAATTTAATTGACTCTACAGCCAATTTCTAGGGATTTTTTTAGTGTCTCTAACAGGTCACTTGGTTAAAAAACAAGTTGATTTTGTTACTATACCACTAAATCTATCCATTTTAATCTCTGGTTCAGTTAATGTATTATTAATAAGAAAACAAGCCAAACTCAACTTAGATGTGATTTTCAAATCTCGATTTCTGAGCATGTAAATCCAAATGACCTTGGATCTTACTGCAGTTAAAACAGAGCACACCATTGCTGCTGACGTTCAGTTCTTAGTGCCAAGATACTCTGTGATGTATTAAAGACTACCCTAATGCATGCAGGGTTAATTACTGCACAGCTCCATGCATCATCTTTGAGATCCTTACAAAATTATCTGATTATTACAGAAAAATGCTGTGATTTGCCAATCAGCTGCTTTCTTACCTTCGTCTCTTTGGCCTCCATCCAGTGCTGATTGTAACACTTTTAGCCAGGCCTGAAAAGGAGTTCCACACTCAAATGAGCCAAATCTTCCTAAAAATCTGAGTAACTTCATCAGGTGCCTAGTGAGTGTTGTGGATTTTTTGGAAAGAGCTGACCTTGATTCTGACTGCTGAATATGTCTGAAAACCCAGAGGGGCCTTTTTCCACAAAATAAAAAGAGCTGTGCGTGGCTTCAAATGGGTTTGAGGTTGGAGGAGTTTATTTTCTTTATTTTCAAAGCTGGCATTTTTAGTATCTCTGATATTTGTTACAGTTACTCATTTAGGAAATGGTCCTAGTTACTACACCACAGAATGTCTAAGCTCTTGGCTTGGTTATCAGTCAATATGTTCCCTACCTACAACCCCCAAAAAGTGGGAATTCTGTGTGCTGAAAGGGGATTGATAGCTAATGTTCATGATTCACTAGCCTCTGCCCTTTTTGTTGACAAGTCTTAACAGATTCTGTAATACCTGCTAAGCCATCATGTAGTGTTTTCCAGCTGGGGAAGATTTTTTTAACAAATACTTAAACCTGTAAACCCATTCTAAAAGATATTGTTTGGATGTGCTCTTAATCTGTGCAGTTTTTGTTTTTATTCATTTGCTTTTGTTTGAATTTTTTATAATCTCTGCTCCCCGTAGAGCTCTTTGAGCGGTTCAGGAGGCTTATCATGAACTGCCTGCACATGCTGAGGAAATGGATGAGAGACTTAAAAAATCAGATGGAACCTCCTGGGGAGTTTAATTCCCCACTCCTACAGATCTCAAGCTGAAAGGACTGTGAGATGTTTTGTGCCAGTTCCCTGTGGGTCTTCCAGAGCAAGTTCCAGCCTTTCCCAGTCTCTAGCAGCAACCACAAGCCATTCTCTCACTGTCGCCTTTTCCATATGAGATGATCTAGAGATGGTGGTGGTGTTGACTCTTTGTTTTGGGTGTTGTTGTGTTGGGGTCTGTACCAGCTGGGTGCCAGGTGGTGATGGCAGAGCTCAGCAATTGCCTTATGCTGACTTAGAGGAGGTTTAGTTTTCTGTGCAGAGAGGGAAAGGGATAAACGTTATTCTGTGCTTTCCTTTCTCCTCCCTCAGCTTTGTAGTGGCTCGGATCTTTGTGGATACCTGTGTGCTGTTCAGGGAGCTTTGCACCTTTCCTGCTAAAATCAGTTTATACAGCCAGCAAAGATTCTCCTCTGGGTAGAATTCAGCTTTCTCCTCTCATTTTGCACTGACGTGTAGCAGGTTCTGTTCTTTCATGCTGCCTGGATGCATAGGGGAGAGCTGGCTGCAAAGTCTGTGGCTGCAGATTTGTTACAGAGCAACTTCTGCAGCAGCACAAGCACCTGGTCTGGGCAGACTGCCCCCTCCAAGTGCTCCAAACCCCTCACCTGGCAAAGCATTGCCATCAGCAACCTGAATATCCTGCCTGCCTTACCAACTGCGGGTTTCACTGCGAAAGGCCATGGAATCTCCAAGGAAATCTCCTCATTAAGAAATTTGTCTTGGTGGCTTTTGCTGTGCTGCTGAAAGAACACACAGGGTAGAACCAATGTCCCAGGTGAGCTTTGGTTCTGTTACCAGGATGTGTTGGAGGCATTTCCTTAACAGTGGAAAAATTGACTGAGCTTTGCAGGATGTCCTCTCCCTTCACCTGAATTTCTTTTTACATCCATGTGTGTGCATTTTTACACAATATGGACTCAGGGACAGCCATGGTGCCACTAGTTTGTATCTCTTTAGTTGCATGCTGCCTTAAAAATGCTGAGATCTCAGAGAGAGGAATTCACACTAAGAATGTCCCAAGTCTTGTATTATAAATAAGGGGTCATTTTCAGGTGAATTCATCTAAATTTGAAGTCCTCATTTGAAGAGCATGCAGTAATCACATACCTGAATGTTGCAATTGTCTATCTTTGCTCTCTTATTTCCCCATGTAGATCTACATTTATCTTTAGCAGTCAACAATGCCTTGCCAAATCTTCTAATATTAAATGTTTGTTTTAGTTGTCATCTGTTTCATTCCCTGTTCTTAATGTCTACATAGCAGGCAAGAAAACTCAAATGAAGCATATTGTTCCTGGCTAACTCTTGGATCATTACTCATTTACTGCTGTCCTAGTTGATAACTGGTATCTCCATATATCTCTGTACAGTGATTTGTCATTAGGAGAATCACTTTATCGTGGCATCAGAAAATTCCTGAATTATGCTTTCCAAGACTGGCTTTTTTCTGTGCAATGGATTTTTTTTCTGTCTGTTCATATTACAGTGTGTAATGATAGATATGCTGCTCTTTTTATAGATATGTGTCTATACAAAGAGTAATTCTTTGAGTGTTGGCTTTTAATACTCTGTATCTAAGTCTGTCTTTGTGAGGAAATAGTATGCTGCTTTGCATCCAAGTGGCTTTTATTCTTGAGGGACACAACTGTTTTACATTCCAAACAAACAAGGGCTCCTGGAACATCTCGGAATCTTACAGGAACAACCCCTGCAACAGTTTACCCGATTTTTCCTGCAGTTTGGAAGCTCAAAAGCTAAAGTTTGGTAATCAGTCACGTATGAACACAGACATTTTTCTTAAGAGCAATGTTCGAGAATTCCTAGCTTGTGGCCTTGTTAAGTCAAAAGCACTTAAATTTCTGAAAGTATTAAAAGGACATAAAAAACTTATAACCATGATTCAGGCCCAAGAGTAGATAAAAATGTTAAAAATCATCAATCATGGTAGAAAAGAAAGCAGAAATTTTCATTAAGTTGCTCTTGAGATGAAGAAAGATGGCATGTTTCTGTTGTATTGTAATAAAGACAAACTTTCTGTTTGATCCAGAAGTGAGGCCGAGGTGAAACAATCACTCTGGAAAGTAATCTTTGTTTTTTGCTGAGGAACTAAGGTATGCCCACATTTCTAATGGTAAATGGAATGACTCAGGTAAATAGAAGTTTGTAAAATTGACATTTGCCCCTACTAAATTATGGAAATGTGATACAGAATATGGTCTACAGTGACTCAGACAAGATATTATTATTTATGCAAATGATGGCTTGTAGAGAATATGTCTTGTCAAATGTGTTTATTACTAATTTTTATGATAAAACATAATTATGCAGGGGATTTTAGTGTGTACTATACAACATTTTGTTACAGAAAAATATCATTAACCCAAATTGACTTACTCTGTGTTAACTAAAACAAACACTAATTATCTGGTAGCTCTGGGAAGTTGGTTGCAAGTGAAGAAACCTCATGCAGGGGGAAGTTTCCAAAAGAGCTGGGCTTCGTAGAGTAAGGCAGAAAATGCATCATCTATCACTCTTGTTTTTTCCAGATTGAGAGGTGACCTGATCATATTCTATGAACATCTACATGTGGACGAGATTTCTGATTATGGCATGTCTTTTATCTCAACAAGATGATAGATTCAGGCTGTTGGCTGAAAATTAAAAAAAAAATCAGTTCAGAAACAACATCCAAGCTGTCCATTGGAACAAATACCCTGTATCATTTGAAAACATTAAGTCAAGGCCTTGTAGGCTATAATTTTACCAGGAATTCTGGGATTGATGTGAACATTTGTAGTGGAAGAGGTTAGTGCAGATGGTTGCAGTAGCCGCTTCTCACCTCAGACTGTCACAGTACAGAGAATGGGAGAATGACTTCTACTTCATCTTTCTGTATTCATTATGTCTTTGATCCCAAAGAAACTTTGATCTATTTAAATAAAAAAAAGAGGACTAAATATTATTATTTAAATAGGAGTTATTTATTCTTTTCACATTCTATGTTTTAGGAGCTTTGGTAATGCTTTGCAGTAACTTGTTTTATACCTCTCCTGCATTAAACAGAAATTAAAATCATAGCTTGAGTTCATTAACACGACCATTTGCCTCAAAGCTTAGTCAAGGTTACCAGTCTCCTTCTGCTATTATTCCATGATAGTCAACTCACTGACCCAGTGTCCCTGTCTCCTGCACTGTCTGCAGAGCAAGCTGCCAGATAAATTCCATACCATGAGAAATTAATCAGTACTATTGATCTGCAGTCTTCTTGATATGAGACTTCCTGAGTGCTCTTAGTCTCGTGCTCTTTTCTATCATTTATCCTAGAAACACATTAAAAGGTTTTCTGTGTTTCTCAGTGCAATTAGCTACTGTGCATCTTTTGGGCTATAAGGATGTTAGTGTGTTTAGGAGGGTGTGCAAATATTAAACACCCAGTTTACAGACCCAACAAGACCCACAGGTGTTCACTTTCTTTCTTCAGGTGTATTTGTGTTACTGTTTCAATAGGGAAAGCTATTTAAGGTAAGAAACTAGTTGAAGATCTTACTTAATTGATCTACAGTGAAGATGTCTTCATGTTCACAGGACATTTTATCACTCACCTCTACTTTACATTTCATGAGGTGTTATTATACTTCCTTTTTCCTCCAATCTCTTTAGATTTTCTAGTCTGTATGCCCTCCTGGGCAGGTAATTCCTTATTTGTCTCACTGAAACTGAGCCCTGGGTGTGCTTGGACACGTGTTGGTAAGTGGTCACCTACAGCAAGACTTCTGAAAGCTGGGTTTTCTGAGTCTGAACAAAACGTGGTGTTTTTCTGTTGTGGATGGTCTGTCTTTGCATGTCCTCGAGCTCCTTCAGCTCTGTGTGTCCGATCTGTGCTCCTGCAAGGGATTGAGCATAGCAGCAGGCAGATCATCTGGGCACCAGGTCTGGAGGGATGCCCACAGACAGGACAGAGCATTTCCACCTGCAGCTCTGGAAAATGAGTGTGAAAGCTGTTAGGAGTGAGCACACTGTAACAGAACAGTCCTGCCTTCCACATCACACTTTCAGCTGAAGTGAAAGCAGTAGATAGGTAGGAAAAGACTACCCCAAATCAGTGTAAAACTCCCACCAGAAGCTTTCTGAAATAACTGGATGGATGGATGGATGGATGGATTTCAAGATCCCCCCCAGGCACATCTTCAGACCCATCTATCTGGTTATTTCATACAGCAGTGGCCCGGTGTCACATCTCCAGCTGATCCAGCTGATTATTTTTACATCTTTTCTTTTACCTAGGTCCTCTCGATCTGCCCCAAGGACATGAGAGCAGACATCTGCGTGCACCTGAACCGGAAAGTTTTCAACGAGCACCCTGCCTTCCGGCTGGCCAGCGACGGCTGCCTGCGAGCCCTGGCCGTGGAGTTCCAGACCATCCATTGCGCCCCGGGGGACCTCATCTACCACGCTGGGGAAAGCGTTGATGCTCTTTGCTTTGTGGTCTCAGGATCCTTGGAAGTCATCCAGGACGACGAGGTGGTGGCTATTTTAGGTACTGTGATCTCTGCTGAAATGCTCGTGGTTTGTGTGTATTTTACTTTTGCTGAGGTTTGAATATTAAATAGTCTTGCCTAACATCAGCTGGGACTACGGGAGGCTAGGAGTTGTCATAAGATGGAGATACTGTGTCTCCAGAGATCCTTCTCCAGAAGCAAATCCTTCATCTTTTGTGCCATTGGGAGTGCTGTTTCTGCCCAGTATGGCTCACTGGTCACAGCTCCAGTGTCTCTGAGCAGGAGAATGGCATCTGTGTGCTTGATATCTTTTAAATGGCCTGCTGGAGGAAATGCACGTTGTTTTATGTTACTCCCTCAGGAGGATTTCCACATTAACCTTCACACTGGGGTTTTTGTTTGTCTGTGTTCTAGCCCAGAATAACACCTGCAAACAGTCTCTGCAAGAAAGCAAAATTTTTTCTTGTAGTGAGCTGGCTTTGCAGGAAATAGAGTCTGATCTGACTTTGCAAAGGGATGGGGTTACACCATGTATCAAACCACAGTCATGTCGAGTCTGAGTAATGGGGGAGCTCCAGGTTAATCACCTGTCACCCCACTGTGCTGTCTGGTTTGCCAGCAGTGGGCGGGAAGGGGCCCAATGCAGACCCTCGTTAGCTTGTATGGGATTGGAAGGGTGTGGCACATGGCAGGACTGGTGGTCAGCACTGGTGTGGAGGCAGGAATCCTCCTCAGAGGCAGAACCATGTGGAGGAAAAACTGGTGGCTCTGCAGAAGAACTATCCAGTGCCTGTCTTGCCTGTTTAAAATAAACCCATTTATTGTAGGACTCATCTCCTGTTGAATATTTACCTTCTCTTAAGATGGAGCTTCACTCCCTGAGGACAAATCCAGTGGGTTCCTTGTACTAGGGGACCTGTCAGACCCCATTGAAGCTCTGTGCTCCTTCTTCCCTCTAAGGGTGGTCCAGAGGGCTCCTGATGTGTTTCCCTAAAAACGTGTGTGTGTGTGTGCCTGGGACTGGGGTGGGATTGGGAAGTGTGTGGACGGGGCTGCATGGAAACAGCTCCCCCAGGGCATCCCTTGGATTCTCCTAGCTGGAGTGTGAGCTCAGGAAAATGCACATCCATGCTCTTTGGAAGTACCTACTGCACCTTACTGTATTCTAGTACACACTAAGGTTTTGAAAAAGAGAGATTTAATGTAAGAATGAATCTGTTTCCGTATTCAGATGTGAAGTAATTATGATAAAAACTCCTAAACCAGCAATTTCCATAGGAAATTATTCCTTGTATTCCAGCTCACTGGACCATTTCATTTTTATAATTAATCTCAGTGATGATATTTTGTATTTGGTTACAATTATTTAGAAAACAAAAGGCTTAAGAAGAGGTAGCAGTATTTAAACAAATAAACAGTTTTTACAATGAAAACTGTAAATACGTGATTTACTGAACTAAGAGCTATCACTAAATGGATTACATGCAAAACTTGATTGCATTTATTAATGAATATTGTGTATTTGAAATGACATCACAGCAAGAACTTTTTGTCTCTGCCTTGTAGGATCTAGTATTTATATTAATCCCCTTTTGACCAGAGGGACTTTTAACCATATCTCGTTAATTACCTTTACTTACCAAAAGTGCCTTCGATTCTTCCATGACTCAGAGCTACGTTCATCATGTACTACAGGGATTGGCAGAATGTGTAAATGTAACTTAAAGCAAGATAAACTGCTTCCTCTGGTCCTAGAACACACTGAAGAGTTTTTTCATGCTCTGACAGATTATTTAGCAGAATAGTGAACTGAGTAATTGTGGGATGTTGTGTCCTAAAAATTCGCTTGTTGAAGAAAATCTCTCCCAGATGTAGTTGCAAAGACATTTCTAGTGCTGGCTGTGACACCTGAAACAGCAACTGCAGATCAGACAGTGAAAAACATAATTTTTATTGATCTGTTCTGCCTTGAGAAGTTCAAGCACAAGGAACGTGAATCTGCCTAAGGGGAGACCAGATTTAAAAAAATTGACTAATGGGAAAACCTCAGTAACTGCTTTGAATGCTCCAAGCATCTGCTTCCACACTGGTTTTCCCAGGGAAAGTCATCTCTCAGGATTGTGCTGCCAGTCTGTCCATCTTCTCCATCCCCCAGCAGTGACCTAGAGTGGAAACCTAGAGGAAATGTGATAAGTATCCTTTGGAAACTTGTCCTCATTAATTTCCTCTATGAGAGCAGGTATGAACAGGACATGCTGTCTGCAGCCTCTGCTCCTTGCAGAGGAAATAATAGTGTAGTGTGATTTAATACAGTAGTGTGTTATTTGCCTTGCTTAAAGAAAGAGAGAGGGAGAAGGGGTGTTATTTTTTTTTTTTTTTCGGCCATGCTCACCTGCAGATGAATAGTTTGATGTATTTTTAAATGTGGAATATCCTAGAAAAGAGAGTCAAGTAGGGACATCAAAACAGGTTAAGAACCATCATCTCCCATCTTTTACATTCATGCTTCTGTCCGGAGGTTTTATCCTCCCTCAGGTCCTGGCATAAATCACTCCACAATCTTCCTGCTTTTTCTCTTTGTCCATCTTCCCTTATCATGTTCCCTTGCCTTGCAGCCAGGGTGAGTTAGCACATCCAGCCTTCCTGCTTCCTGCCCTCAGGAGACTTGGCATCTCGTCCAGGTGCTTTTCTTTTCTTCCACCTTCATGGAACAACCATCCTTTCATTCAGCAGCATTTTTCCTGCCTCAACAGCTGCAGCTTTGGTGTTTTCTGTGCTTGAAATCAGCTGATTGACAGGGCAACTTGCAGCACTGTGACATTTTGCTCCCCCCTGGTTTGATTTTGTTCTCATTTGTGGATAATTAAATGCCCAGCTGCTGCAGTAATCAGCATTACAGAAACACTAACAGTAAGAGAATGACTCCAACTGTAGACCTGCAGTTTTTAGGACTCATTAATGGAGATATCCGGGTGCCCCATTATGATCCACTCATTAGTTACCTCCCCTTCTCGAGGCCAGTGTCCCACCTTTTGCAGGTCCTGGCTGTAGCAGGGAGCACTCCATGTGCAGCACTGGGGTGCTGCTACACTGGGGAAAAGGAGACACGGTCGTTTTAACATAACTCATCTGCAGTTGCCAGGAGAATGGAGAAGGGCAAACAGTCTTGTCTCTAATTATCAAAACTTTCCCAGCAAGCGAGGTGACCCTGAGAAGGCACGTCAGTAATTTTCCACCATCTCAAGCAGGAGTAAACAATTTAACTGCCACTGCTCTGCACGGGGAGGTGTTACAGCAAAGGATCTCAGGAAGGACCAGGGGTTTGGAGTCCCCAGGCTAATGAAAGGAGGCATCAGCTACCAAAGGGCACCTAATAATTCACCCTGCTGCAATTAACCTGAATTTGCTCCTGATGAGGAGTTACACATCAGTGGCAATACCAACCAAGTGGCTCTGGAAGTTGCTTTCCAGCTCCTGCTATTTGCACAGCTGGCTGCAAGTTGTGCAGTAACTTAAACTGGGCATATTGATTAACAAGGTTTAAAGAAGTTGTTTTTTCAGCAGAAAAATAATGGCCCACTGCGTTCAGATGTTGATTGTAGGAATTGATCAAAAATATTGCTCAAGCTGCATAGTGATAAAAGTATATTGAGCAGTGAAATCCTGGTGGGGGTTGCTGCTGAGTGAACTCAGTTTTAATAGTCAAGCCAGAAAGAATATAAATTTAACAGTTCAAGTTTCAGCCACACTTAGGGTCCTGATCCCATATGTATTCAGTTATTTGTCTTTATGTGTTGCATGTTAATTCTCAGCATGTTCTGCCTATAATTCCAGAGCAACCTGTTGTTTATTGTTATTAGACAAACCAGACCTTATTAAAGGCCTTCTTCATTAATTATTTCCAAATGTTTTATCTGGGAAGGGGATATGATGCAGTATCAGAGGAGTAGAGGAAAGCAAGTGTCTTCTTGAGTTCGGTATGGCAGCTGAAAATAAGGATGAGTCTTTTTCTGCTCATAATGCTACTTGTGTTTGGGGGTCAAAAGATTGAGTCTCCCACCAAATCACACAGAGAAAAGTTCTTTGGAGGAAGAGCAAGCAGCAGCTCCCATCTGCGTGAGCAGGAGGCCCAGGAGTTCCATAGCTCTCATCCATGGGGATTAGCAAGATGATATTTGGTATCCACGCATCAACACTTTGAATTTCCATGCCTAGGCAGCCAGGAATGTGCTTTGTACAGGACAAGACTGACCGTATGGGATGCACTTTGTGACATGAAAACCCGTTAGTCCAGTTCTGTCTCATAGTATTAGTGGCTAATTCCCTGATTTTAATTAGTTTAGTTGCAGCTTGGGTTTCTTCTCAAGTGGAATGAAGGTGGCAGAATTGGCCCCTCTGTCAAATCAGCTCTTGTTAATTTATACTGAACTTTTGTGTTGTTTTCAATGTGACGTCAATCAAGGCAGACTAATTGTGAACTGTCCCCTGTGTTCCAATGAGTTAAAGCTCTAAATTAACTAAGAGGAAAATGATTCATAGAGGAAAGGGTTGTTTTTTTTCAGCTAGCAGAACTGAAATAATTAACATGATTTAGGCTGGGTTTTAAGTGCTGAATCTCAAAGTATTTTGCAAAATACTTGAAGGGTTACTGGTCTGAGAACGGGTGTGAAGTGCTGCACTGTGCAGTTCTTCTTAAGTGTCTTGGAATCAGTCAGATCTTGCAGGTCTGGGTTGACATCTGCAGTACCATGTAGGATTTAGTCCTACTGATACTTGTTCAAAAGTGTCATTAGCTCTTACTGACAAACCTGAATTTTCCATATTATTTTGTAAATTTAATATATTTTTGTGTCTCTCTCTGCATAATGGTTAATTATGATAAGAAACATCAATCTTAATTTAGTGCCAGCTAGCATGTTACAGATTTGATCCGCAGCCTCCAGAGTCAGGAAGATTCCTTTCTCTGAATTGATATGTTTTTGAGTTAGACCTGTATGCTTCACTGCCAAAACTCGAAAGTCTTGCCAGCACAAGAAAAGGAAAATTATTTAAAAGTTGTGTGATACAGTTCTTTCAAATTAGACTGATAGTTTAAGGCAATCTGATTTGCCTTACAACTTTTTAAGGTGGTAGGAATGGTAATGCTCTCAGGTTTATTTCCTCAGTCAGGAAGGATAGAAACCTATTTCTGTGTAAAATCAAGATGGAAATAACTTGTCTCCAGGAGCTGGGGTTTCTAGAAAGATGTGAGGCACTATGATACTTGCACTAAAAAATGAAAGAGAAAAGGAGAGAAATCTTTCTGGACCTTGGGCCCTGCTTGCAGCAGTCCTGAATGCTGGAAGAAAGGTCAGTTCCTTTGTGTTTCCAGGTGCAGATGGGGAAGGTTGCACTGTGTTAAATAATGCAAAGTACCTTTGCCAGCATGGACTTGGATTGTGGCACAGCTCTTGTCATTGCTGCTTTACTGACTTCTCTGACAGTGCTTCAGAGGCTGGAAATGCTGTTTTCTCTCCTCATTCTGCCCTTTCACGTGTTCATGTGCAGTCATGTAGTGGTGGATTTATACGTGGCTCAGTGATCAGCTTTGATCTGATTTTCAAGGAAGTTCTGGCCCTTCTGGATGCACCAGAAAAAGCCTGAAGTTGAGGATAAAATATTCACAGGGGCAAGAAGACCTCTCTCACAGTTCAGTATCATTTCTGCACATCTTGGGCTGTGCTTGCAGTGATATCCCAGATGGGAAGTGCACCTGGTGGATTTGCACCACTGCACCACCCCCAGCTTCTCCAGATACCCTCTTTAGGCAGAAACAGCTGTATCAGCTAAGCCCTGAAATCCAGCCAGCCCAGCAGCCCTTCTCCAGAAATGTTCAATAGCAGATGAGCAGGAGAAAGTAGGAAGGTGAAGTAAGGAAACTGTGACGCTTCCCCAGAACATTTCCAACCCTCCACTGAACTGTATTTCACCCAGAGGGAAGTATTTTGTGTTTAGTAGCCACAGATGGATTTTATTTCATGAATATATCCCATCATTTTGCAACCATCCCCAGTGTGCCAGGGTAAGGAGATGCAGAACTGCTCATCGACCCATCACGGAGCTGCTCTGGGTGACAGGAGCTGGTTCACTCCCTGCTCATTGGGTTTCTACATCAGTTTGAAGAGGTTTCCCTGCAGATACATAGATACAGGTGTATTTGTGTGAATATAGACACCAATATTTGTAATTATGGCCACAGGAACATGGTGCTTGCTCACTGACCTCCACTTGTGCCCATGTTGTCATCCCTTCTTCAGGGTTATTGGTACTTGAGCTGATTGGATGAACGTTTTCTCTCTGTGATCCAGTTTTACTGATTCTCAAACAACATCAACCTTTGCTTTTCATAAGCAACGTAAGATTTGAGCACATCATGATGGAAAGCCAACATCATTCATAATGTCTGGTTTGTGCTAGTGTGATTGATGAGGCTTTGGAGATATTTTAAAATGGTTAAAGGGTAGCTGGTCTATTAGCTAAGACTGCACAGAAAAACAACTCCTTAAGGAGTCTTGGTTCCCTTTTTGTGTTTTTACCCAGTGCTATTTCCCACCAAGAATTTATTCTTTAGCTGCCTGCCTAAACTTTCTTCCAAAGGATCCATCAAGCTCTTATGTCTGCTAGGATATTTATTAGCTCAGTTTCTGTCACCATCTGAAGAAAGATAAATTTTGTCTTTACATAAATACGTGTGTGGGTTCTGAGATACTGTTTAAAAAGAGTGTTTCCGAGTTCAAGCACTTTTTCATTCCATCTGCAAGCTCCTCGGGGGGTTCCATGAAGCCCTTAAGAATTTTTCCGCCTGAAAGGTCCAGGCATGAACTGCTGTCTGACACACTGGCAGGTCAGTCTATGGTGTAAGGCTGCAGAGAACATCTTTCCCCCCCACATCTGTTTTGCAGGGTTATCAGAATATAGAAGATAGAATAGTGCATAGAAATATCCTGACCTATTACACAGCTGCATACCATATGATTGCCCCTAAATATATTTATGTGAATATGCATGAATAGATATGTGTATTTTATGTACAGGCACGCACACATACGTAGTACCCTGTATTTACAATTATAGCAGTGTAGCTATTTCAGCAAAAATTATGCCTGCCATAAACACCCTTCACATGTCCTCTTGTTGTCCATGCTCCTTTCAGCTGCAAAATCCGAATTTTTATGATCTTAGCGGTCTTTTCCAACCCAAAGGATTTTATGATTCTGTGATGTGTAAAACGTATGCAAGTAGTTCCCACTCTAATTTACAGCATTCCTTCTTCCAGCGATGCTTTGGGCACCGTGAGAGCAAGGGCAGGAGGGTTTCCCAGAGCTTCGCCTCCATTCAGGAGGTGCTCAGGGCTGAGGACAGGGCAGATTTGGGAGGTAACATGCTGAGGCCTCAATAAATCTCCAGAGAGAAGCTTTGGAAATTATGCAGGCTGCATCAGTATCTCTGCATTCCCAGCCCAGCCTCAGCAGCACTTTCCCTGGAGCTCTGAACATCCCCTGCAAGTGAAAAATACTTGTATGTGTCTCTGGGTAGCTGTGTCAGACCTACCCAGTTACATTTTCTGGTTTGCAACCCTGAAAATTTTGCTTTTATTTAGTTGCAATGTGTAAAATTAACCTCAGAATCATAGAATGGGTTGAGACACCTTCCACCAGACCAGGTTTCTCAAAGCCTAATCTGGCCTGGCCCTAAACATTTCAGGGATGGGGCATCCACAGCTTCTCTGAGCATCCTGTTCAGTGCCTCACCACCCGCTGAGTAAAGAATTTTTTCCTAACATCTGATCTTGTCCTGAGTGAATAATTACCTGTCTCTGCACAGTGAACTACAGTTAATAGGGATGAAGTATAGTACATTAATCTCTGTATTTATGAAAAAAGACGCGTTGTTTTGGAGAATCTGGTGGGTTTTGTTTTCATTCTGTGCATTCCTTAGCACATTTATAACCAGCAAACGAGCTCAGAAGTGTGTGTGGGAAATGTCAAATTCAAGAACCCTTAAAGGCTTCCAAGATTTTATACATTCTGAAGAGTATAAACCACAATGTAAGAGGAGTTCAGAGTTTTGCCCTTCAAATCTAGTGAGTGATGGCTCATGGAAGAGTGAATAAGTTCAGTTCATCATGTCCCAGCCTTTAGGTCCCAACCAGTGCAGTTCCCTGGCACACTGAAGACAACGAGAAGATCTTCTCAAGTTTATGAATGTTGGTTTCATTTATCCATGGTTTGTGTACAGATTCTGTAACACACTGTTGTGCTGAGTTTTGGGGTGAGCATCCACTGCTTTCAACCTCTTGATTAAATTAACTACGTATTAGCCTAAATTTGAAAGGAGAACAAGCAGTTTTCTCACATTTCAGTGGTAAAACCAGTGTGTTTTAACTGCACTCTGCACTGAATGCCGGACTCAGTTCTGTCCTGTGTCCACCTCAGAGAGCAAATCCATTGAGCAATTTTCTGCATTTCAGAAATGGTCTGTTTTCTATAAATTATGTAACTGTGCTGAGTATGTCTGTAAACTGGGTTTTGAACTCTAAGTATAGACAAGGACAATTAACTGCAAAAGGTAATTTCAAAACAGTACGTTGGATAAATTACAGTGTTACTAGAAAATGCTCTGTATTAAGGAAAACATTTAAAGCACCTTGTTTCATAAATTATACCAGCTGTGTTATGTATTGTAGTTAATTTTAATTACATAAAAATATGTAGAATTAAAAGCAGCTCAATGAGATGCAGTTATAACCTTTCTAAGGAATGATTCTGTTATAGAGACATTTGTTAGAAAATAAAAACAGAGAAGGGAAGGTAAGGACTTGAACATTTTATTTCACTCTTGCTGAGAAATGTTGGATATGTTTTACTGCATACAATACCAAAAGCAGAAATGGAAATAAGAGAAATAGAGCTTCTGACCCCCAAAAGTAATAAGGTTGGATAAATTACCCCTCTGGTCTGTGTTTCCAAAATAGAGTGGAGTGAAATGTTGAAAGTTCTTAAAAGAGAAAATATGAAAATGCATTACCTTTTTTATGCCAAAAACTGCAACATCTTTAACCTTCACCAAGGGGCTGCTTGAGGTGCCTGAAATCAATAGCCACTGACTGACTGATTTGAGTTCCCTTTTAATAGCTGCTAAAATAAAGAGCTGGGCTATCTCTGTGGGTCTGAAACAAAAAATACCCTTTATACCACAATTTCTGCTTCAGAGTTTGAGGTGTCAGCCAAGCACCACACACCGTGGCCCTTGCCCAGCCCATGGCCAGGCAGCAAGAGGCAGCTTTTGAATGTTTCAGTGTGTCTTGTGTTGCTGCCACTGCCTCTTCTCAGAACAACCAGAGGGTCCAAACCTGAAAGGATATCTCCAATCTGCATCCATGCTGGGGTTTTGGTCGGGTCAGAAGTGTGATTTTGAATCTGGTGTCCTCATCCTCTTGTCCTTTGGTGTCTAGCACAGGTATGGGGGGTGTGGATTCCTTGCAGATGAAAGATAACTGGGATATGTCAGAGCACTTGCAGCCCCTGGAGCTCCTCTCTCCGTGGCACTGGACTACAGCTAGTCCCAAGTCCTCAGTCAGCTGTTCTGCTACACTGCATGCCCGTGCAGAAGTAGCCTTCAGGTGTAATTTCCCCCTCTGGTTGAAGGTATTTATACGTGCCGGTGTCTGAGGTGTCAAACCCTCTCTTACTCAGCAAACATTGAAGTACAGGCTTAAGCCTAAGCCTCTACTTAAATGGATGAATTTGGGTTTAGAACTGTACTTTTGGATGTGTTTAAGATTTAGAGGTGGTTATTTAAAGGTTAGAAGTCTCAATGAGGCTTTTGGTGGGTTTTCCAGAAGGAGTGTTACCACTGACACTGAATTAAAAATGTTAAAACATCCTTTAAAACGGGGTCCGCGGGCCCTGGAAGCTGGGTCCTGCACCTCACTGTAGAGCCATGAGGATGAAGGAACCTAGATGTCAGAGGGTTTTTGTAAGAGCGGGGCTCCTGAATCACTTGGGAACAGACACCTGAAATATTCAATCACCTGAACATTAGTTAAGTGCTCATAATATTCAGTAGCCTTTGAAAAATCCATTACTTGTATCTTCAGCTACCTTTACAATCTGGTCCTTATGCTTTGTGACACTTCACAGAGCAATCCATAAATACCTTAAAAACCTGGGGCTACTGCTAAGGGTGCTCAAGTGCCTCAGCTAATTTTAAAACCTTCACCCTTGTTAGTGTTCATGGTTGGGGTAATTGGGAGCATAAGACAGGTAGTGAAAAAATCATCTACGTGCTGAGAAACTCTGCCTAAGCATTACCTTTTAACAAACCTGCCCTGGTGTTTTTCAGGTAAAGGTGATGTGTTTGGCGATATCTTCTGGAAGGAAACCAGCCTGGCCCATGCCTGTGCCAACGTACGGGCCCTGACATACTGCGATTTGCATATAATTAAGCGAGAGGCCTTGCTGAAAGTGCTGGACTTTTACACCGCTTTTGCAAACTCCTTCTCGAGGAACCTCACGCTCACCTGCAATCTCAGGAAGCGGGTAAGCTCTTGTTTTCCTCTTTCTCTCACCTGCACGCTCCTGCAGGTGCTTGCAGTGTTTAACAGCCCCCATTTCGTCGTGATGTTTTCAGGTTATCGCAGATTGAGTGGCCTTCCAATAAATGCTGTCACTGTTTGTAATGATGGCTCAATAAAAGTTACCTGTAGATTTGCAGCTCTGGAGAGCAGTCCTAGCAGGATGACACATGAATTGCATTTCTTTTCCTTTTCTTCGTAGTTGCTCGTTTTCATTTTGTTGGGTTTTTTTTATCTTTTCCATCCCATCGCATAAATGTATAAAGTTACATTTTATAGAATCCAGATTCTGGATTCCTCAAAGGTGAAGTCTCTAAGATACAGTTCAGAGGACAGCCTGATGAATCTCCATGGCATAGACCAACTAAGAAAAAATTATTGATGTTAAATAAATAAAATACACTCATCAAAGGTACTGTATTAATACCTGCTTCTCACATTTGCATAGTCTAGAATTTTAATATGGCAAGGTTAATAAAGCTGGGTAGTGATTTTACATCTTCTTAAACCCTCCTGCTCATTTTATAATCAATCAGCAATGCTCACTATCCATTAGTTCTTTCAAAGAACACTATCTAAAAATTATTTAGCTATAAAGACGTATCTTGAAAACAGGTTAAGGGATCCTTTAATTCGCATTGCGGCTGCAAAATTTCATCTTTATGATTTTTTTTTACGATTGATGAGGGTTATATAAATTTCATTTGCATAGAGAAATCTCATAACAATGATTTATAGATTACTGAGCATTAGCTGTGATCCTCTAGCTGCTGAAACACATTTTTCTGCAGCTGTACCTTGGGCATCTCACCTGATAATGTACCAAGGCTACCTCAGTATTTCACAAGACAATTTCAGCCTCTGCAATAACAGGAGTTCAACACAACTAGAATTTTACTTTTTAAAAGTCTGTTTTCTCTCTAGCCACTGGAGCTGATTTCAGAGGAGGTTTCAATTTTTGTGCATTGCTTGTGCTCATTAATATCCCAAGTATGGCACAAAATACCCATGGCTGGAAGCAGATGCAATGGGATTACAGTGCCCCTGTGTCTGTGCTGGAGCCTGAAAGAGCTGAGTTATAATCAGGTTTGGTTCCAGCTTGTCAGCTTACCTCTGACTGGAAGGTTGTTAACTCCACTTCAGACCTGAAGGAGGGCTTTGGGGCTTGAAAGCTGGTTCGTGGTTTCTAGCTTATCACTTCTCTGTTGATAAGAAGTGCTCCAAGCCTCGACTCCAGCATTCCCTCCCTTGCCATCTCACCAGCTACAGCCCTGCGATGACAACTCTGCTCAGGCATTGCTGATGCTGATTTCATGGGACAAGATGATGCCACATACATTGTACCAAAATGTATTCTTTCCTTCTTAAATCCGTGAACCTGTCACTCCAGCTGGCTTCCTGAGAAAAACATGGACATTTCTGTTCCTGACAGGACAGTGTGCTGGAATTGAGCTCTGCAGTCCAGGGATGCATATGGGGAAGTAGCCTCCTGGCTGAGTTGTCGTGGATTTTCTTCTCTCTCATGCACCTTTTTTTAAGGAAAATTGGTTTCCCTGCAGGGCCCTGGCTTGGGGAATCACCCAGGTGGAAAAATTCGTGGAACTCAAGTTCCCAGTAGAGATACCTGCTGTTTAGCTCAGTGTCTGGCACACAGACTTTGCCATGGGGGCAGTGACTCCCAGTGAGAGGGAACAGCATTCCTAAAGAAACATTAGGTTTTGCAGAAGTAAAGAAAATGCTGTTTGGGGGAATGTGTGGGCAGTACGTGAGAGTGGATGAAGGGTCAGAGAAGGTTCGTGTCGATGTGGGACATGCAGAGTGGAGTTCATTTCATTAAAAATTGGGTGATGATGTCCAGGGTAGTCACCAATCGCCTTCATAGCCCATGAGGAGTGGTTCCTCTAGGAGAAAAGCATCTGGCCCCTCTTCAGTGCCTAGTCTGGGATGGGAAAACCATCCCCTTTTTTTCACAGAGTCCACGGTCACTAACTTCTAAATACCTCAGGCACATCAGATGAACTCCACCCCTCTCCTGCAGTTTCAGTCAGTAACTGTTTTGGAAGCAGCCTGGCATTGCAGTCAGATGTGCTGAGCCAGAGCCTGCTTTGCAGAAATTTTGTGTTTTGTTCCTGGGCACAAAATAGATCATGCTACATTCAACACCAGGGACACAACCTAAGTCCTGTTACATAAAGCTATTCAGGGGATTGTTTCAAACCTCCTATCTGCTGGAAGGATACGTGATTGCCTGTTGGGAATCAGAGAAGTGTTTGGTGGTGAGTTCATCCCTGAGGAGAATCGGTGCCATCCAGGAGGGTTCCATCAGGTGAACAAAAAGCAGTTGCTCAGGCAGTGAGACTGGGCTGACAGCTGCACTGTGCTGCAGCAGCTTGTGCTGGGGTCATGTAATCTAAATGGAAAGAAAGTCATTGTCTCCTTTAATTGATTTCTATAGAAATATATACTTAGTACTTTTTCTACATAGTCATCACTCACAAGGTTTGACATTTAATTATAGCATAAATACACTCCTTGGGGTTTTGTGCGTGAGAAAATGGCTGTTCTCACTGTCAAAAATGTATAGGCAGAAGTGTTCTTGCGCCAGGGCTGCTCTTTGAAACACACATCCATGGATTTGGGTGCACACACAACGTGTTTGTGCTGCCCTGTCCCTCAGCCAGCACTTTGATGTAGTCCACAGACTGCAAAACATTTAGACATTCAAAAGGCTAATAAATTAATAATAGTGCTGAGCACAAAAGGTTATTTCCACATGACAGGGAAGCCAAAGTCTTGTTGAAGTGGGAAAATAACGTTTTCTCACTCCCAAATAGCATTTAGAGCCTGGCATGTTGAATGAGCTCCTTAAGGCATCTGCTCAGGAAAAGTATTGCAGCATATCATGTTTCGTGCTCTGAAATCTTTACAGCATATCTAAGATCACTAATGCACACTCCAAGGCAGAACCAGGACTTTGAAATTTTTTTTTTTTTTTCCAAACAAGGCAAATAATTATTCTAGAAAGATATTCTTTAAAATCACAATGAGATTACACAGCCACCTCTGAGGATTGAGTAATAAAGCAGGGTTTGGGATGAGTCTTCAAAGAGTTAATTACTGCCTTCTGATGCTGGAAGAGAATATTAATAATATCTAATTCATTAAGTGCCTCTCAAGATTTCACACAGCTGGAGGGGGGCCTCTCTGCTAGCTTCAGCCATGGAGCTTGGTCTGAGGAGGGGAGCCACGACTGATTTCTAGGAGGCTCTGTGGCATCCCACCCTCAAAGGGAAGTGAGCACCCAGGGTGGAGATCTTGGGTCGAAAGGAACAACAAAAATCAGGGGGTCTTTGGAAATGGTTGCAAAGTTTCATTAGTAAATTACACACTTGGCACAGGAATTTTTATGAGTTAGTCCCTGATCTCCTTGTGCAAGCACACAGTGGGTTTGGGATAAAGGAGTGGGGTGAAAGGGAGGAGAGAAAGAGAGAGATGAGTGAAAGCAAGCAAGCAAGCAAAAGAAAGGTGAGGAAGAGAGGTCACCAGTCCTGGTTCCAGCGTTGCTCCTGCTGAGGTGTCCAGGGTTGTGGGGTGCACACATGCCCGGGCTTCCTGGAGGTATCTCTTTGTAGATAGGTTTTGCCCATCCCAGAGATAAGTTTCATTTTTCTATGCAAATTGGTTAGCATGCATAATCAGTTCTTCCAGACCTTTCTGGAAATGGGTTGGAAGGCTTGGAGGGTCTTGGGTGGTCTTGATCCCCTGCTACTGTCCATGCCCTCTTCTCGACCTCATTCCTACACTTGTGCTGTGGTGTGTTGTGTTTATCTCCATGAGTGAGAACAAGGATGTTTGTCCTGGAAAAGTGCTGCCCTACCTCCAAACAGCCCCTGCTCCAGCCACATTCTGGGTTTGGCTTTTTTTCCCTTTTCTCATCATTGCTTCCATTTGCACCAGCTAATGTACCACCTCCACTGAACTGCGAGCCCAGTACAGCCTGTGCAAGTGCAGGGAAAAATCCAGCTGAAATGTTGTCCCTCCTGAAATCACAGCCAAAATTCTCCTGTGTTTCAGTTCAGCAAAGATTTCACTCACAGCTTTTAAGGCACACAGTCACATCCTGCTGTTTTCTACTGTGGGCAGAATGAGCTGTGTTAAAGGAATGAGTCAGGAGCAGCCAGGGAAGAGGACAGTTGTCCATGTCTGACCCCTGGTGCGTTTGCTCCTGGAAGGTGTGCTGAGAGTGAGCCAAGGAGATGTGAGGAGAGATGAGTGCATTTAAGGCAGAGAAATCCCATTCGGGGAGGCTCAGCTCTTTTCCCTGCGATGCTCTTAATGCCAGGGACAACACTGTAAGCAACTGATGTTATCTAATACCTCCAGCACGCTGAATCTCTGGGGCTTTTTAGCCAGTGAGACCATCAGACTGTGTTAACACACACGTCCTATTTTCCTTTTTTCCTTCAGATTAGAATAATTTCTTTTTAAATTGCCTTCGTCTTCTTGCTTGAGGTTTTAATGCATCACATGCGGTTTCTTGCCTGAATCACTCGTCATTTCTGTGTCACGTGGTTTTTAGAAAAGCTTTATTTGAAGCTGAATCCTGCATTCACGTGTCCTAAAAGTGAAGGTTGTCCCAAGGTTCATTCACCACCCCTATTTTCATTTTCAAGACCCTCCCAATGCTGTGCTGTATTAGTGAGTGTCCTGATGCAGAAGCAATGCGAGAGGCAGAGAGCATTGTTTGGCATATCAGCCCTTGCCCCTGAAGGTCACCTGTGTTCTGGTGCACGTGGGGACTTCCACAGGTTTTGAGGTCTGAATTAAGCCATTCACAATTGCAGGAGCTTATTTCAGAGCTGTTTGCACTTCACCAGCTGGTGCTCACACTCAGTCCTCATCAGTCGTAGGGAGTGACTTGCTTACATGGAGAGGGATCAGAGCATCATCCTTGTCTCAGGCCTTTTCTCTCCCTCTCTTCTCTTCAGTTGTCTGGGGTTTTTTTTCTTTCATATGAACATGTTGTTGCAGAAAATTAGGTCCTATAGCTGTAGTTTACCTTCAGTGGCTCTTCAGCATGATTACAGAGCAAATAAGTAATACCTTCAAAAATCAATTTGGTTTTATTTTATTCACATCTTAGCAGACTTTGCAGCTGCCATTATGCTTGAAAAGACTTTCACTTTGGGCAGTTTTTAAAGGTTTTTATTTTTTAGCTTTACTGCATTCCCAGCTCTCTCCAGATATGTTAATAATTGCAATATTTCCTAAAGGACTGTTTCACTGGTTTACATCTAATACCACCTCTGATGGTGTCTAGACTTGTACATCAAATGTGCTTGGGTGAGAAGAGCCCCCTCCAAGCCTTCAGATAAAGTGACCTTTTCCAAAGTGTTGATTGGTGGTCCTGGTCTGGAAATTTCTTGAGAAACTGCTCAGGGATCTGGGCCAAGCCCATGTGAGGAATTTATCAGTACAGATAGTGCAGCAATTCCTTGTGTATTTGTAGCTGTGTGGTTACAGACAGCCCAGCACAGGCCATCCTCCACCTTCTGCCACTGAGAGCCCCACGGATCCTTCCAAGTGAGAATTATGGATCTGAGGTGAGAGTTTTTCCTGCAGCTCTTCTTTCCCATCTCCTGCTCCCCTGAGCAATTCTTTGTGTCTTTGCCCCTCTTCAGGGACATGGGGATTTGAGTTTAAGGCATTCAAAGCAAGGAAGTGAGTCCTTGGAGGACTGTGTGTGACTTTGCTAGGTAGGAGAGCAGCACAAAAATTGAAAGGGAAAACTGCAGCAGCTTCAAGTTCAGCCCCTGCCAGACGGCGTGGGACAGCTGTCGGAGCAGAGTGAGTGCTGCAAGAGCTGGCGTGGGTTTGCTGTCTCACTTTTGTAGCTGTGAGCTGGACTCTTTTCTGTGTGCCTCACTCCTTTCCCTCTCCTTTATGCCACTTCATCATCTCCCCTACACTCATCTCTTCTGGGCACTCTTCAGGTCATACTGACCCTGGGAAATGAGGTTCAATTGCACCTCTGAACCCCCTACCTGGAGGACCAGAGGGAGCACTGTGGTTTCCTCTCGCTTGGCTGTGGCTGCACTCCTGGCTAAGAGCAGAACTTGGTGATTAGTGTGAAATCTCTTCAATGCATCCAGGGCAACAAAGCTGGGGAAAGGGCTGGAAGGAGAGTGGGGAGCAGCTGAGCACTTTGAGCTTGTGTAGTTTGGAGAAAAGGAGGCTGAGGGGTGACCTCATTTCGCTCTGCAGCTGCTTGAGGAGGGGAAGGGGGAGAGAGAGACCTGCTGATCTCTTGTCCCTGGGTCCAGTGACAGGACATGTGGGGATGGTTCAAAGCTGCTCCAGGGAAGGTTTACACTGGAAATTAGGAAGCATTTCTTTACTGAGAGGGTGGTCAAACACTGGAACAGGCTTCCTAGAGAGATGGTTGATGCCATCAGCCCGTCAGTATTTAAGAGGCATTTGGACATTGCCCTTAAGATCATTCTGTAACTTTTGATCAGCCCTGAAGTGGTCAGGCAATTGAATTAGATGATGGATGTAAATCTCTTTCCACTGAAACTCCTGTCCTGTCCTGTCCTGTCCTGTCCTGTCCTGTCCTGTCCTCTCCTCTCCTCTCCTCTCCTCTCCTCTCCTCTCTGACTGTTTCAATACTCACCTGAAACCCAGGCACTGAATATCCCATGGGATCTGTGGGAGGCCTGGGGTACTATGGATTCCCAGTCTGGATTAGCACTTTTTACCTTCAGACTGCAGGCAGATGCAGAGATCAGCCAGTGCACTGCCATCTTTAGTAGTGTTTTAGAGCCACACTCCCCAGGTGCCAGCAGGCCAGTATTCTATTCTGGATATAATCCCTGAGTTAAATACTTCCTCAGATGTCCTGACCATGCTTCTGTAGGAGCAAGAGGCAAATCACCAGATCTGTTAAAAGCAGGACTGAACCCAATTCTGATAATCCTTTGGCATTACAGAGGTGGACTTACTCTTTTCCTGTATGTGTAACTTCCCTCTCTAAATCTAAATCAAAAGGTCATTTTATGTTGTTTGTCTGCTGGTCTTTATTGAGAAATTCCAGGCAATTTAGCACACTTTTCATTCAAGGATCTTTGAACAGCATTGTCTGGCTGCATAAAAAAGAATCCTGTGTGCTGATGTGATGCTTTCTGCACGCAGGGACTCAGCAGTGGATACTAAAGGCACTCAGCTGAGTTACCCACTGAAAGGTATGAGCAGCCCTTCTTCAGGCAGGCAGTGCAATCTGGGTGATTTGTTTGTGTGTGGAAAGATCATTGAACAGAAATGTCAGGGATGGGCAGCATCCATAGGGAGACAAAAATGTGAACTGGCTGTGTTAGAGTGAAGATCCATATTGATGATTATTTGCTGTTGTGCTTTCTGTGAATTAATACTATTTTCTTCCTTAGAAAGCTGCCATAATTAAGATATTCTCCTTGGTTGACACAGAAAGCATTCTGCAGGCTGTCTGCTAATACCAGTTCAAGGCAGCATTGCTTGCACAGGACATGACTGCTAATAAAAAAATAAATCAAAGGTTTGCTATTTTTAATCTTGTAAATATTAAAAAATAAATATCTTGTGTTTACCTCCCCTCATCGATTAAAATTGATGCTTTTAATCTCTTCCCACTGCAAAGAAAGGGGAGGGAATGTGCATGGTGCAATGGGATGGAACATTGCCATTTCATTTTTGATTTCCAGTTAAGAAAGTTTTTACCAGCAGGCAGGATTTGCACAGAAAGTGGGGACAGACGTGTGTTGTGTTACCTCACACCCCTCCAAGCAATTATTCCAGAGCAATGGATTTCTTCTTACAGAGGCTGCTGAGCCTAATTCCTGTGCAGATCTACAATTTTTTCAATGTGATAACTGCAAGAAAAGGGGGAAATGTTAAAAAACTGAGATGATTAATTCTGTCATTGCTTCCTGGAGCTGAACACGAGACATTTTAGCAACAGCACAGTGTGACTTGCAGGTATAAAATGAGCTTCTACCCCAGACTTCTCACCCCCTAAACCTTACTTCTGCCAGACTGTGAATGCTTGTAGAAATGCACACAAAGCCATGGCTGGGGAAAGAGAACTTCATATCAGTGGTTCCCCATGGGCTTCACAAGGCACAGGCAGAGCTTGAGCATTCATCCAAGTGGGCGTTGTCTGGCTGTGCCCAAAATGGGATCCATTTTGACCCATCTAGAAATGATCAGTAACAATTTCACAGCAGTTTTGCAATGGAGACAGTACTGATTTTATTTATTCTTCCCCTGTACTCTCTGAACAGGTTTTTGCCTTGACTTGAACAGAAAGGCTCCTCAAAGAAATAAATAAATAAATAGCTTCTCAAATACTAAATAAAACTCCCTGTATAAGGTCTTTCTTTTCTGTGCAAGTATAAATCCATTAATCTATTATTTTTCAGCTCACACTTCACAAATGCAGTAATACCCAAACATGCTGGTTCAGCACATAACAAGCATTGCAGTCCTGCAAATCCTAGATTTTCCTTACTTTCAATGGTATTTTGGGGCTGCTTTCTACAGTGCACGTAGGAAAGTATTAAATTGTAAACAAAGTGCAAGAGGAACTTCATGGAGAAGTTTGCATGAATCCCACTAGTTTTAGTTAAAAAAAAACCCCATCCTGTCACTTCCAACTTAATGATGGCTGGTTGTGCCTTTTTTAATTGTCTGCCAGTGGCTGTGATTAGCAAGCTGGCTCAGTTTAGGTCCCATGCAAAGAAAGTCCGGAGGAGCAAATTTAGGAGATGCTTAAATAGATGCCAGAGGTGGGCACAGCTGTCAGGAGGGACAGGGACATTCTGAGAAGCACCTGAAATAAGCTGAATCCCCTATTATTGCAATTCTGGGTAATTCTCTGAATGCCAAAAATATTCTGTGTGTTTAGGAAGGATTATGTATAATTAATTCAAGGGTTTTTTCCTCATATTTTTACTTCTCAGAGTTTACAGCCCTTGCTCCTAGTTTGTTTCCCTTCCTGAAGATAGCAAAACCATAATATAAATTTTCAGTTGTAGGTTACTGTTAAAAAAAGGAGCATAGTGTGAGCAGTTATAAAAGCCTCTGACTCTTTTAACTCCATTAATTAAACTGTCAGTGATCTTTTGATATTTTTAACTTTGGGACCTCCCCTCTGACTTTTAGGTTTAGGAATATCAGATTTTTTATTAGTACTCCACAAAGCTGTCTCAGCTGCCAAAAAGGTTCTATATACTGTTTCCTATACTAAATTTCCATCGGTCACTGTACCTCCAGAGCAGGGGGATTTACCTCTCCGTGTTCTGTGAGTACATATCCCTTTGGAAGCAGTCCATTGTCCTCTTTTTTATATGAACAGCACTCCTGTTACCGCAGGAACAGGCTCTGGCTTTTTCTGAGAGCCTAAAGCACTTCACACTCCCTTAAAAATGTGAAAATGGGGACCTAAGCAACCAGCAGATGACAGCAGCAAAGAACAGCCATTTCTAATCAGGATATTTCTAACTGGTCAGATAAAATGAAGCCTTTTTATTGTGTTTAAATTTGCTTTTCCATTCATGCCCATTGCTTCCCTCTCAGTGCACAGACATCCAGTTTTCCTTGTCCATGTCCCTGACCTTAACAGAGCATTAACAGTAATCAATTTCTGTGTCTAACCTCACTATTTTTGCCAATTGTGCCTTCCTTGACTCCAGTAGTGAATTTCCATCGCCATTGTGTGTCTGAGGCAAATCCTTTTTTAAATGGAACAGTTGTTGGTCAGAGCAGCTCAATTATGAATGACCATCCTTCTCCCAGGCTGTATTAGCCATCCTGCCAAGGAAGGCTACACTAGAAATGTAAATGAATGAACTGAATCATGCATGTTTTTCATGTGTGAATAATTGTCCCTGTTCCCATTTAGTGAAGGACTCCGCCAACAACCTCAAGATGTTCTACAAAAGTACATGAATAATAATTTACAAGCTCAGTGCAACCATGCATTAATGTACCAAACAGATGCCTGACTGAGCCCTATGAACCATCAGCCATAACTTAAAGCATTTGTTAGAACTTCTGTAGTATGTGTCCCATGAAGAGCTTCCTGCCAGACCAGTTGGGCTCAAATTCAGTCCAACATGTCAGACAGCTGCTAATAGGGATGGTAAGGAATCTGCTGGGACAGAGACTGGATTTACAAAACCCCCAACAGCCTTCTTTAGCCTTGCTGGCCTTCTTGAGGGCAGATGCTCTGACCCCACGGATCAGCCTTGCCCCATGGTGGAACCTAAAATTACAGAATCACAGAATGGTTTGGGTCAGTTTGGCTTTAAAGATCATTTCCACACCCCCTGCCATGGGCAGGGACACCTTCCACTAGAGCAGGTTGATGCCATGAAGATTTTTTGCCTGTTCTTTTATACCCCTGTTATACCTTTTTTACAACTTCTGTATTCTTAGTGCGTTTTGCCTACATTCTTGGACTTGTTTGTCAAGTTAAGAGACTAAACATTTTAGAAGCTTCATAGCTAGGGATCAGTGTGCCCCAGACCCCAAGGTCCTCTCCAGAACACATTCTGTAAACCAAGATAGAGCCATCCAGGGGAAGGCTCCTTGGGGAGGGGGGCTCACTCGAGCCTCTCATTGGGGAATCTTTGATAGATATGCTAATTAGTAACACCTATAATGTTATACCAGATCTTTTGAGGGTGTGCATTGCAGTGTGCATTTCAGTGCATTTGACCTGGATGTGTGCACCTAGGGATCCTTAAAGTAAATACCAAGGTAAAATCCCTTTCCCCTTCTAACCATGTTTGACTCTTGATTTTAAGACGAGGAAAAGACATCAGGTTGCTCCGAGCCCCGTCCAATGAGGCCTTGGACACTTCCAGGGATGGAGCATCCACAGCTTCCCTGGGCAGCCTGTGCCAGTGCCACCCTCACAGGGAAGATTCCTTCCTTAAATCAAATCTAAACCTGCCCTCTGGCAGTTTAAAGCCATTTCCCCTTGTCCTGTTACTATGTGCCCTTGTCAAAAGTCCTTCTTCAGCTCTCTCGTAGCCCCTTTGGATACTGGAAGGGGCTCTCAGGTCTGTCTCCCTGGAGTTTTCTCCAGGCTGAACAAGCCCAACTCTCTCTGCCTGTTGCCGTAGGTGAGGTGCTCCAGCCCTCTGAGCACCTTCATGGTCTTAACATCCGACACAGCTGCACATTTGTAGGCATCCCCCAGCATCTAAGGCAAGTGGCAGACCCCACTGAGGAGTGTCAACCTCCTGGACAAGACCTTCCTGGGAGAAGGTGACTGAAGAACTGCTGTCTTGTGTGGGAGGCTTAGGGTTAGCTGGATTTTTTCAGACATCAGAAAAAAGTAATCAAACCAGAGAAAAAACAGGGAGATGCTTTAACCAAAGTCTCTGAGCTCAGAAGGACCTCTGGGAGGGAAACACAGCATCTGAGATGGAAAATAACAGAGGTAGAGATCTGTACTTTTGTGTAGTGTCTTTCTGCATCCCTGCAGCAGTGTTTATCCTGCACCAGATGGTGTTTCATTAATTGTGTGTGCACAGGGAGTGGTAGAAAGCAATACAAACTGTGTGTAAACAGGGTGAAGCATGGCCACAAATAGGGAAATACAGAATTGTCAATGTTACTGATTGCAAAGGCCTGTTACTTGTGCAGATACAGGGTTTTCTTCTAGCATCAGACAGGAAGAGAGGTTTGACTCCAATTTTACATGAGGAGGTAATTTCTGATCACTTTTAAAGCCAGATTTGCCAGAGTATACAATACTGAGGTTTACAAACTCATTTGTTTAGGTCTGGAGCAATGAGATAAGCTAAAGCTGCAAAAACAGCAGGCTCAGCCCCTACGGAGCATCCCACGCCAGTGCTGAGTACAGGGATGGGAAAAAAAGCCAGTGCTGGTGAGCTTTACAGAGATCCACACCTAGCAAAGAGGCGATGGCCGTGATACAGATATTAGGGAAGATCACCAAGAAGCACATGAAAAAAATGGAAGGAGCTTTCCCCAAGAGCAGATTAAGTGTGGAGACCCAACAGAGTGATACCCACAACTAGGGTATAGTCAGCTCGTTAAAACCCTTCACAGCACAGCCTTAGCTTATTGCCAGGAAAGCCCAGGCATTGATTTAGTGCAGTCAGTGTGCAAATGGGAAGGAAGTGGCTCTTCACCACACCATCTGTTCGTGCCATCCCCATAACCCCACCAGCTAACTCTCCTGTGCTGCCTCTTCCTCCTGCAGATCCCCTTCAGAAATAAATGCCAGGCTCTTGCCAAGTGCCTCAGTCACATCTCCTGAGCTGGGAAAACCTCCAGTGGTCCCTTTGGGGACAGGGAGAGCACTTCATCCTCACAGGATGGAGTGTCACATAGGCAGCTCCATGGTGCTGTCCAGGAGTGGCTCTGCCATGACTGTCATCAGCGACTCCATCTCTGCACAGGTGGCTTCAGGGAGCAGCACACTGAGGTTTCATGTGGCTGGTGCGGTGTTTCCATGCTGTGGTAGAAACCTCACAAGCTGGTGAATAGCTCTCCTCCTGCCTTTCCTGTCTCTGGGTGATTACCCTTGATGTTCTGCCCCAGAAAGGAAGAACTCTTCACTGGTGCACATGCAAGTATGAGGAAACATTAGCAAAATCATTGAAATGGGGTCTTTGCTCTCTAAAAATTAATTTAATTTCATCATGCCATAAATAGAAGGCCCCTGCTCTGCTGACAATTACAGATTTTTTACTCTAAAAAACTGTAGTTCCTTCAGTCTCTTGAGCTAAAGCACCCTCAGTGGCAGAGCTACGCCAGCCACTTAAGGCTAAAGGGAGAAGTTTTAGGTGAAAGCACATCCTCTTCATGGTATATTTCTTCTTGATAGCATGCTCCTTAATGGTAGCATGCTTGTGTCTTGGGTCTTTTTTTTGTCCCCAAGTGGCTGCTCCCCACTGAAGCAGTGGCTGTCATCATATTACAGGCAATTACAGTATGTTCCAACAGCCAGCACTCCTTAATCACGCACTGCCAACCGAGAGCTCCCAGCTGGGAAAACCTTAACTCTTGCTGGGTGAGATGTTTCACTTGAAGAATCCCAGGGATACTTTTTAAGGTTATTTCACCAAGCTTCCTATAGTTAAATGAAGTAGATACTAAAAGTTTAAATAACCTTTTGGTCTTCTTTGCCTGTCAAATTTGGATTTCCCCATGGTTTAACTGAGTTATTTCACATCTATTGCAGTGGGCTGACCCTGTCTTTCAGAGGTGTTAATCCTTTCCATGTCTTGATTTCAAATTAAAAGACTGCCAGGTCACCCTGTCAGTGGATTTTGTGCTGTGTCTCTGAGTTGAGAAGCAGAGATGTGAGTTCTGAATTGCGCCAGCTCATTCTCTCTGGCAGCATCCCTGTGGTTTTGTTTGCAGGGTAAGGAAGGCACTGGGTTATGGTCAGTGGTCATTTGAGCTTGGGTTTCATCCAAAAAGTCTGTAGATAGGGAGTGAGCACTGGCAGAAGTGTCCTGACTTCGGTCCAGACAGGTTCAATCTTCTCTGATATGGCAATAGGCTGTATAGGAAAAGGAATAACTGAGGTAATTTTGGCATGGTTGGCTGGCTGAGCGCAGAACCACAGTGCAGTGTGAGCCTTGGTCTTGAAAACAGGGACAGATGAGAGCAGTTCTGAAAGCAGCCGAATCAGAGAATCCCAGAATCCCAGTATGGTTCAGGTTGGAAGGGACTTCAGTGGGTCAGCTGGTCCCACATCCCTGCTCAAGCAGGGCCATCCCAGAGCACACAGCATGGGATTGTATCCAGTTGGTTCTGGAATATCTCCAGTGAGGGAGACCCCACACCCTCGCTTTTCAACCTGTTCCAGTGCTCAGTCAGTGCACAGTAGGGAAGTTCTTTCTCATGTTCAGCTGGACCTCCAGTGCATCAGTTTCTGCCCATTTTCTCCTGCTTGGCACCACTGAGAAGAGCCTGGCTCAATCCTCTTGGATCCTGCCTTTCTACAGGGGGACACTGCTGTGGGACAACAGGAGTGCTGGTGCCCTTCCCTGTGGTGTGATATAGGCAGGCCCTCACTTTTATCCCTAAAAGATCAGGTCCTTGACTGGGATCTAGAAGCAAATGGGAAAGAAACAAATGACTGCTTATCCACCAGTCTAAATCTGCTCCAGTCAGCAATACTGTAATGTTTTTGGGTTAGCTTGAGTTTGGAGTTGGTGACTCTCTCCACTAAATTGGTCTCTGTTATTAGCCCTGATTCAGGTGAGGAATATCTGACAGTGACTGAGCAGCATGTTTTACCTCCCTAATTTGTAATACAAGGTGGTGTCTTGGTTCCTCTAGGTACAGAGGCTGCCTGTTTTCCCTTCCATTTGAGTTTTTAAAATTATTTCTTCATTTCTGACTTACCACTTGATGGTGTCCTACATCGCATGGCAATGGAAGTGCATTGTTTTAATTGAAGCTCCTGCTATAAAAGCTTTTCAATAAATCAACAAAACCTTGAAAGTGATGAAGTGAGCAGAGTAGGTGGTGGCACATTCCATATAAAACCAAGGTTTCTGAAAGCCAGGTAGAATGTTCTCAATGCCAGAGGCAAGGCTGATAGCAACGGGTATTATTTTTTTATTGGACCAGTGGATATAGCTGGAAAAAAATCAAAAATCTTTCAGTTGCAAAACATTTTTTCAGGTCTGAAGACCTCAGATTAAATTTCAGGCACTTTATAGTCTGGTACAGTAATATTTAAGTTAAAAAAGAAAGCCATAATGTTTCCAATTAATTTAAATTTCCACTTAAAGCAGACAGGAGAGAATAGTACATTTGCAGAACAATTTGCAATTCTTTTGCTGATGTATTACTCTGTAAATGGAGAGAGCCTCTTAGGCATTTAGTGAGACCATTTAGTCTTCAGGCAAAAAGCAATAAGAGGCAAAAACACAGAGAAGAAAACACGAATTCTGCAAATCCTCTGTGCCTGTGTTCTCTGTGGCTTTGTGCTGGGGATATGCAGGAACTCTGGGTCTGCCACAAGCAGGGCTGGCCCGAAGCCAAACATGAAGATTTTGATATTTTTCATTGGAATAAAAGCATGACCTTCTGAAAATTGTCACGAAATAAACAGAAATAGTTCTGCTTTCCTCCTCACCCCTCTCCCAACACAAACCTGAGCAGCAGTAAGTTGTCCTGGTCTGGATTTAATTTCAGCAATTAACTGCAATTAAAGCTGAGCCCTTTCCATTATTTCAAATCCAGAACTCTACATGCCAGACAGGACAGTGGTGAAGAGAAAGGTTTTTATTATATTAATCATTTTCTTTTACTTCTAATAAATATATTTATGTGTTTAATCTTTTTTTCAGTATGGGTTTTCCTACTATAGGGGCTCTGGGCTGGAAACCTTGGTTCCATCCCTCCAGCCCAGCTCAATGACCCTTGGCAAGTGATGCATGAGCTCTCTGTGCCCCGGTGCTGGCCTCTGGCACAAGTGGCAGCTACGTAAATCCAACTTCCTCCAATACAGGGAAAGGGGAGTGGTGGATTAGTGCTGCATATTATTATCGATGATTGATTTTCTGCTCCAAGTTCAATCAGGCTGAAGAGCAGCTTGTAAAGTCTTTTGGCACTTTTTCCCCGTTTCTGCAGTTCACCCCAAGCTCAAACCACCCAGCTGTCATCTGGAGGCTTTGAACTGTGTTTGCTTATCCCTGCCCAGGAGCGTATCCCCCATATGAGATCCTGGGAGAACTGAAGGCTGTTTTCTTCTTTTAATCATCTCTGGTAAAATGCAGAGACAGGAACTCATCTGCAGCGCAGATGAGCGTGGATCAATTGGCAGTGCTGCTGACTGACATTTCATTAGGCCAGTGCCAATAGCAGATATTGATCCAACAGCCAATTGATACAAGTTTGCAAGGACCCAGCCTGCCTGATCGAGCTGGAAACTGTCCTGTGGAAGGGGCACTGTCTGGCAGTGAGCACAGCACCCCTCAGCTGGGCTGGGAGGCAGTGGGGAGCTCCCTTCAGCTCTTGAGCCCTGGGGTACCCAATGGGATGTGCTGGTAGGATTGGTGGTGACCGTGTGGTCGTAGTGCACCACGTGGTGCCACATGTCACCATCTCTTTACATCAGTGGGGTTCTCTGAAAGTCCCAAGATGGGCTTGTTGGGGTGGGTGGAGGCTGTCTTTGCTGGGATTCTCATCCACATTCTGTGAAAGATCTTGGGTCTAGTGGGCGTGGATTTTTAGCTATCTGCAGGGCTCCTCCTCCCCCTCTGTAAGTACCTCAGCTTCCCTTCTTGCAGGATTTCCGTGCTATATAGAGAAAGAAACATCTGTAAAATGGAAAAAAAAAGAAATCCTGGCAAGACAAGTCTGCTCTTCTCTCTGCTTTAATGCCAGACAAAGAAATAGGAGAAATATCTCCCTTGCCCTTTGCTCTCTAAGAATTGCATCCACAAAAAAGGAAGGAGACAGGGGAAGGAGAGATGAATATGTGATACTCTCCATCAAGAGCACATCAAGAGCTTATCCACCAAGTGACCAATCCAGGTTAGACTTGTTTACATGGGAGAGTTGTTAGGGAGCGAAGGAAGGTGTGAGTTTAAATCCCAAAGGGGGTAAACCAAACCAGTGAGAGGGAACAGGGATCCCCATGAGACGCTGCTCAGTAATAGTTACACTGCAGCAGTTATACCCAAATTGTTCTCTGCTCAATTTCCCCATGTTTAACCAACTCTGTGTTATATACAGAAAACAATTTAGACTCTGATTCAGTGTATTATTTCAGCTCCGTGGTCCAATTTAGTCTTTTTATTGAGTTCAGTGTAGGATTTAGGGTCCTGAAAAGGAATTAGGAGGCTAAAGCTGGGCTTCTGTGCTCACAGTTGTTGCAGGAGCCCAAGAGAGACTGCGTGTGTTTGGACCATGGTCACAGTCCTTCTGAGACCACACAGATCAATATTTTACTGTGCAACAGACTGACCCTAAACAAGGCCAAGCAGCAACAGACCCCAGTTGAAAACCACCATAAATTCATAAAAAAAGTAGCCTTTTTTTATTGATTGAAATAATTTTGTATGTGGAAGGTGCATTTTGCTCATTTGGATAGTATTGGAGAAATCATTCTGAATCTGGCTGCTCTGCAACATGCTAAAGCATCTGCTGTTTGGTTACAGCAAAGAAAGCAGAAAATAGTGAGGGAAAAATAAGTGATCAATTCCAATTTCAGAGTCTCATTTAAAAACAGTGGCAAAGCTCCCCACTTCCAACGATGCACAGGGCCCTTCTTCAGCCTCGCTTTCCAAGCAGCAGAGCCCAGCAGACATCAGAGACAACAGCTGAACCTGCAGCCCCAGGAAATCCATGAGTTGTTTTCCCCTGGGATATGAAAAGATGGAGGCATCTCTGGGCAGGAGGTGCTCAGGCCTGGGTGGCTGAAAGAATGGGAGAGCTCCTGATTCAGGAGACTGAGCTGCTCTCAGTTAACACTCTTTGTGGTTGGTGTAAATCTGTATAATTGTGCCAAGGGAGGAAAAGGTTTTGGCCTTTCTCTTGGAAATCTGACTCCTTGGCCCAGCCCACACTTCGCCGAACATGTAATCACACATGTTCAGTGATTCAGATGATCAGGAATCAGGGGATTGATGTCTCAGGGGATGAGGACAGGACTTCATGTAGCACTGTACATCCATCGTGTACTGCCCTAAACGTCTTAGGGCAGCAGTGCCTTGGGCCCTTGATCTTGAGCTGAAACCCTGAGAACACCTATGTGTATTTTTTCAATGACTGCTTTTTTAATGAACTGCCTCAGTTTTGGTAACAGGCCAGCACAGTGACCTCTCTCTGCTGTCAGCTGTGGATTTTAGTGTCTCAGTTGTAAACAGTTAGCAGTGACAGAGGGATTTCCAGTTAATTGGGGAAATGAGGGCAGTGTTATTATCCTCTCTTACACTGGTGGAGATGGAGACATGAAGAGGCAGAGTGATTTGCACAGGACTTCCCACTTGGCTGAAGGTCAGGCCAGCAGGATGATCCATCCCTGTGAATCCCAGCCTGGTGCTCTGTGTGTTTGGCCACGGTGCTCCGGGGAAGTGACAAATGAGACTTGGATCTCTGCCTGCTTCTCTTCTCTTCCTTCTTCCATCCAGACATGTTTTAAATGAAATCAGGATGACCTCAGATCCATACCAAGTATGAAGTACATGGGTCAAACTCTCAACCACTTTCTTCTTAATATTCATGCTTTTTCACAAATGCAGATCAGCCTAATTGGCTGCCAGCATGCACAGATGTCTCTCTGCAAGAGTACTCAGGTACTGTGAGAATTGATTGTGAACACAAAATGGAACCAGATTAAAATTTGACCTACAGTAATCAATTTCTAAACCACAGGGCAAGCAGTAAAGAGATGATGGAATTTCTGGACTTTGGAAATCAGTTATTGGCTGCTGTTGTGCTCTTCTGAAGGGTCTCTCCCTCATTACACATCCTGATTTTTCTTTAGATTAGCAATTTGGGGGACAAAGATCTTTATTAAGTCATCATAAAAGAATGAACCTCTTCCTTGCACATAAAATGCCATCAAATATCCCTTAAAAGGGCTTTTTCAACATCATGGAAATAATTCTCATTTTCTTGAAGCAACATCACTTTGTTACTTGGAAATCATCACATCTTTTACAGGTCAATTCTATAGTTGCTTAGGAAAAATGTATGCGAATACAGTTTCTCCAAAGCAAAATTAAAATCTGCTTGGTAGGAAGCTTTTGCTGTAGCAAGCTACCGTGGCTGTGAAGTCAGGATCAATGGAAATTTGCAGAAAGGCTATTATTTACCATTTCTTTCAAGCAGCCGGAAGACTGACCTACAGAAATCTTCTTTTCCTCCAAAATCCAGCATGAAAGACTGTTTAGTGAAACATCCCTATCCTGGAGATTAACTAATTGCTCAGCAGTCAGTCATTTTCACTGCACAGCCAAGGACAGCGATTCCTGTCTCACACACAGATGGAGCAGTGGTTTAACACAAAACAGTTCCTGGGACAGGAGGATTAAGGGGAATTTACTGGAGAGCAATTAAAAGAGTTGTTAGAGCAGTTTGTTTTTGAGGCTGAATTTCACATCAAAGTGAAGCTATCTGAGGAGTGTACAGAGCAGAAGAACAATAAAGCCATCATTTCAAACCATCTATTCTGCATCCTTGGAGTGCAGCTTTATAAAGTGAGCTAAGAGTTTATGGAGATTTGCAGGAGTAAATTAGGGGAAGCAGCCTAAAGGCTTGTGTGAGGTCATTTCCTATTCATCCATTTCTGTCCAGTCTTTCATAGTTTAACTTTTTAAATTCGCATTTTAATTGATGTAAATCAAAAGGAAGATTTTTTAACATCATGGAAGTTCTGTTTTGTTTTTTTTTTAATCTGAAAAATAAGATTTAAAATCATTTTAGAATTAGGTATTAGTAATTTCTTGGGAGGTTTTTGAAAAAAAACTGAAAAATAAGATTTAAAAGCATTTTAACATCAAGTATTAATAGTGAGTCATGTTCTCTGAGACCTGCCTAGATTTTAAAAGCACTTGGGTTTTGGAGCAAGCCTTTTCACCAAGGGTTATACATTAGAAATTGGGCTTGACTGGCCTAGTTTTCATAATATCAGAAAAGAGGATTCCAGATATGCCTTGTTTTGACAACTAAAGGCTCCTAGAGGGGAGGACTCAGGATGGGTCAGGATGAAGCATCCTAGACCCCCCTGAGCCCATCAGAGCAATGGCCTGGGAAGGGTTTGCTGGGTGTGTTGGTGCTTAGTGCCAGTGGTGGCAGTGATCTAAGCAGGATCTATCCTGCGACATCTGGGAGTGGGATGAGGTTTGCAGTGCAGAAGGGTGGGTGTACAGGAAAAGACACATTTCAGGTGGTCTCCCATTTCCTAGGGGCTGTGGGCAGCTCCATTCCTGTGCTGCAAGTTTGCCTGGGAAGTCTAGTGAGAACAAGGGTGGCTTTCCTTTCCCTGTTAGTGGTTCATCCAGCTGCTCTGTGCAGGCAAAACCATTTGGTTTTCCACAAGCTCTCACTGAGAGCCACCAGTCTGGCAGGGTCTCCTAGGCAGTTGTGGCTTGTCCTTCCTCTGCAGCTTTTAAAATAATAATAATATTTGTCTGTAAGGACTGGCTGGGCCTTGAGGCTGTGGGGAATTCATCCCGGCTGGGAACTGGCAATACCACAACGTGCTGGGGGGGGATAAAAATAGCATCAGATGAAGGGTGCAGAACACTCACACATACACAGAGAAAAACTTCACAGGAGGCTTTTTACACAGTCTGCACCAAACCCTGACATTTGCACTGCCAGAGGTAGGGATTTGAATCCTCCATCCCCACCATCTGTGGAGGATGTCTGCACACAGGCGACAGGCGCGGAGCTCCCTGTACAGGCACAGGGGACAAACAGGCATCTCAGGGTACAGCTTGTCTGACCTGCTTTAACATCCAGCTGCAGGTGAAATGACTCACACCTTCCAAGTGCTTTTTTCTTCCTCCCTCCACTGTGCAGGGCTCCTGGAGGGTGAGTTCAGATGCAGACAGAGGCTTTGTAGGTGAGCCCTGTTCTGAGTGTCTGTGCTGTGGAAATTGGGTGTATTTTATGGAGCAGGAAATGTATTTATGTATTATGTATTTTCAGGACCAGGAAATAGCACACTCGTCTGCGCTGGGGTATCCTGTGTCTAAATCCTGGATCTGACACAAATCTGCCTTCCACATTAGCATGACAAAAACGTAAATTACTTTTGTACAGTGCACTCCAAGATGGGAAAATTAATAGTATTTTTTGCAGACGTCTTTACAGAAATTTCTGTTGTACAGCCTTGTAGCATTATTTCCAAGAAAATGAGATCTGTGTTGTTGCAGTATTGGATATTGGTTATACCACCCAAAACTTTAAAATCCATTTGCCAGCTTCAGCTAAGCTCGTGTCATTTCAGGCCAAGGAGGCAAGGGAAGCCAGCTCTCTTGTTTCAAAAAAAAAAAAAAAAAAAGCCTATATAAAAGGGTGCCAAGACCAGCACACCTTGTGAGGACACTCTAATTGCCCTTTTTTCTGGGAATTAGACATTTCTGGAGGAGGTGGACCAGTCCAAATCCTTCCGGTGGGATGTGAAAGCTCGTGAAGGAGCTGCTGGGTGGGTCTCAGCCAACTGCAAACCAACTGCCAGCTCTGCAGTGTGGTCCAAGGAAGGGTGCATTTCCCTGAGATCCTGCCTCCATCACTTGGAAAGCTCCAACTCACTTTGTCCACTCATCCCACTTGCTCCATCTGCAGTGTTTCCAAGTACAGCTCTGGATCTGTGCTGTCAGATGGGTCCAGGTTAAAAAGCGCCCTGTATTTCTTCAAATTTATTAACCTCGTTCAGACTTGATGATCTTGATTCCAACCTTAACGATTCTGTAGTTCTGTGATTCTTATCTTGCTGATCTCAGATGCCTTCTAAGGTGTTGCTGTATTAAATAGGAACAAAATACAGGGATCTGAACAAATACATCAGGTTGTGAACAATCAGATGCAAGGGAGATGGGGCTTCTACAGGACATTGTTGCAGACAAGATAGTTACCCCGGGAACAAACTTTTGAGAGGTGACCAGCACTGACATCAGCCTGGTCTGTGCTTTAATGAGAGTGGCCTGTGGGTTACTGAGTGGATGTAGCTGTGGGGAGTGTTGTGTTTCTGCTGCAGAAACGTCCAATGAGCTGAGTCAAACCGGTTCTCCTGGGACAGGGTCTTCACACTGTGAAAATCTTTGCTTTTTGATGGCTTTGTGTGGCTCTCCCTCCCTCTCAGAGGCTGCATCCATCACCATGACAACTGTGTGCCCTTTGGATGCATTGCTGTCCCTTCCTGCGGATTTCTGTGGAGAAGAGCAGGCACACATTGAACGCCACTAACAACAGCATGGGATGTTCAGGCACAGGACAGGATGATCCCTGGTCAAACACCTACCATTTTCTGTGAACCTACTGTAATTCTTCAAGACTTTTACCAGTTCTTTAATCCCTTCACCTACCTGCCTTGGAGTTACTTATTAAGGGATCTTTGTGTGGATCTCCTGTGTGGAGCAAGGTCATGGAGGGATGATTTTCACAGTACTGGTACAAAAAAAGACAGCAGACAAGGGATGCATTTCAAAGCACCTGAAAAGGCCACAGCTTTACTCATTAATTCAGTGTGTGTGTCTCAGCCTTGAGCTGGCTTCCTGACTCCTCATTGCTGTTGTCCTCATCTGCACTTGGCTTTGGGGCTGGTTATATGAGCTAACACCTCACAGGAGCTGCTCCAGCAGTGACATGTCCATTGCCAGCACCTTTGGTAAGGTCCCCCTTTGGAAGGGATGGAGTTCACACTCACATGAGTTACCTCTTGGTATGGGAGGCAGGGAAAGGAGGCTGAGGTTGAGATCAGATGGAGAATCTCAAATTACTGTTGTCTCCTCTGTGCCTGCCTTGTAAATAAGTATTTCAGTCCCCATGGCTGGCTATCAGTTAACTTCTGCTTCATCTTTGCCAGCTCAGTAATTAATGTCACCTCTGTTGCCCCTTCTTTCCTAAATAAATACACTAAAAGAAAAACAGGAACCTGTTCCCATGGGACAAAATTTGTGTCACGTGGAACATTCTTTCACAATCTGATCCATAAAAGAAATTAAGTTCTACACTTAATGTCTGTCACTTTACTGAATTTGGAACTTGGTTTGAGACAGGAGTGTGGCTCTTTACTACTTGAGATAAACTGTACACACACTCAATTCAGCTTCTTCTGATTAAGTCTTTTGAAACTTCTGTCTGTTCCTGGGACATACATTTGGGCAGGCCTATGTGTAACATCTCTGAAAAGGGTCATAGACAAATGAAATAGCTCATCCAGTTTAAGATTTCAAAATAATCCTTTCCCAGTCTGCAGGGAAATGTCAGATTGCATGAGGTGTTTTTCTGTTCTTATTTATAAGGAAAAATAGCTGGTAATAGTTAATGGACATTAAAAGAATGAAATCTCCATGTAAACATTTGTAAATGTAAACACATTTTAACTATTCTGGCTTAGTTTAAACCACTGTGGAAGTGGTGGATTAAATCCAAGCTCATGACAAATTTCCTAATATGGAAAAAATGGGTAATGAAAAGTAACTGTTGCTCTGTTGGTGCTAGAATTCACATCTCATTTTTTTTCCTCAGTTCTTTGTCTGTATAAGATCTTTCTTTTCTTTTACTTGCACAGATTCTACTGATCTCAAGTACTCCTGACCAAAACTAGATCCTTGCTGTGCTAGGGATATGCCTTCCTTGGTTGAGGAGAAAGAAGGAAGTTCTCCATGGGGTGAAATGATTTCCTCCTGATGGCAGAGTAGTTCAGTGGGGTAGTGAGGACCAAGATCTCAGTCTCCATCCCAAGTGACATCATCCCACATGGTCAGTTGGGATGTGAGGGTCTGCTTGGTTATGTATTTCAGAGTGAAAAAGAAAATAGCAAACAGCTATGAACACACACAGGTTACACGAGAAAGCCAAGGGGGAGAGTAGGCCCGGGGCTGTGCATCAGCCCACCTTTGCTCTATTGGAAATAGGGCTCCACTGAGGTAGATGAGTCCTGAATTCTTGACTCTCAGCTAACCCTTGGACTGGATTTCCAAGTCCCTGGGCATTTTCTGCACTAGTTCAGCATTCAGCAGACCTGCTTCTCCAAGGAGCTGCCCATAACCATTCCAGGCTGTAGCACTTTCTGTCCCAAGAGGAGAAAAGGGAAATAATTCATTGAAGGGCTCTGTCATCCTGTGTCCTGCAAGAAGCTGAAAGAGCATGTTCTGAGGAGGTGACAGCAGGAATTTGGGTGTGTGTCTTCTCCACTGCATGGGCATAAAGTGGGGGTAAAGCTCATGGCTGTGGGTGGTTAGTGGGTCCTTGGTCTCACACAGCCAGACCAGTTTTGCACTGTGTATCTGATGACATTTGCCACCTTGCCCCCCTATCCCTTTCAGCTTTTCCCAAAGTGTTTGCTCTGCTCTGAGTCACAGCAGTGCTCAGGCTCAGACCCCCCTGCCACTGGGCTGGACCCATCCGAGTGACACCTAGCCATGTGGTTCTGGGACAGAAAGCTCTGCAGTCGTTTCCTGGCTTTCATAAGGACCCACTTCAGGAGTATGAGGTACAGGTGGTGTCAGATTAGAGAGGTTCTGGCTTTTCTTCTGCCAAATCCAGCAGCAGCAGTCACTGGTAGTTATATTCTGTGCAGGGAGATAACATCTGTCTGGAGAAGGTTTGAACTGAGTCTAGAAAAGGGACAAAAGAACCAAGATTGGACTGGGGTAAAAAAGGAGGAGAGCGTAGTTTACAGTGAAGTGCAAGCTTTTGGAGAGGAATCAAAAGCTGCTGCTGTGGTCTTTGTTGTTGTCATTCTGGTCTTTATAAACATGCAGCAGGACAGAAGTTGTCAGAGTTACCTCCTGCCTTTCCCAGTGGCATATCCAGTGCTGCCCTGGCCAGGAAGGTGCCACAGGCCCATGCCAGGCTGCTGGCAGCTGCCTCCTTCCAGCATCCCCCACTGCCTCTGGACAGCAGCTGCCAGGCACAGGCTGGCTGCAGGAGAGCAGGGTGCTCAAGCTGTGAAATAGATTTGTGGCCAGAAAGCAGGGGAATCATAGAAAGATAGAATGGTTTGGGTTGGAAGGGACCTTACAGATCATCCAGTTACACCCCCCTGCCATGGGCAGGGACATCTTCCACCAGACCAGGTTGCTCAGAGTCCTGTCCAGCCTGGCCTGGAACACTGCCAGGGATGGGGCATCCATGGTTTCTCTGGGCAACCTGTGCCAGGGCCTCAGCACCCTCAGTAAATAATTTCTTCCTAGCATCCAGTCTAAATCTACAGTCATTTTGAAGTCATTCCCCCTTGTCCTGTCACTACACAGCTTTTAAAAGCATTGGGTAGAGGATGTTTTCCCCACTGCAGATGCTTTAAGGGACTCATCACAAGGCAGAGCAGCACAGCCAAACAGGGACACCAGCAGAGGAACCAGCCATGTCCCCTGGGACACACCTTGGGGACACAGCCTTGCAGCTGGTTGCTTTCCCTGTTGCATCCTGTGCCAGAGGTGCTGCGCTGCCCTCTGGGGAAAGAGAGGCACAAACAAAACATCACATACAACCCACCTTCCAAATCTGCCTTTAGAGAGCGTGGCTTCAATTAAATGTCATCACCCAACTTTGAATCAACAGCAACTTCTCTTTCCATTATTTGCTCTCCCCAGTGGTCTGAGACAGAGAGAGTAGCTCCATGAGGGCAGCTGCTAATGAAGGGGAGCCTCCAAATGAGGGAATGTGGTGCTGCATCCAGGTCAGAGGAGTCGGATGAAAGTAACTTCCGTCATTGTCCCTTGGTTTTGTTTATATTTTTTCAACTGGGCTTCTAATAAGCAAGTTAACCGAATTATTAAAAGCAGCTGCATCTATCAGCAGCAGGCAAGGATGTATCTACTGCATTTGAAAGCTCTAATGAAGCTTTGAAGTCCAGCTCATCCCAAATTCATGCAGTGAAGGATCTGTAGCCATCGTGGCACTTCTCTGATGACTTCAGAAGATGCGAGACTTGAAAGTAAATAGATACTAAAATATGGATACTCCAGTTGATATTTCAAAACCTACAGCTGACTGACACAGGGTTTTATTTGTGTATTTCAAGGGCTTTGTTTTCCTTTTCTTACCACACTATCCCTTCGCAGTCCGTATTTGTATTTAATCATAGGCTGCTTTTCACAGTGTTGTCAAACAGAGAACGTTTCCCTATCCTGCCTCAGTCCCACATTCAAGAAAACTGGATGAACCTAAAAGAAAAATAAAATCATATGAGTAACATGCAGAAAATCAACAAAAAGGTTTTGCTCTGTGGATCCTCCCCCAGCCTGAAGCTCAAATTCCTTTTTCTGTAGCAGCCTGAGACATGCTGCAGGGCGAAATAACTCAGCATTAAATGGCATGGCATGATGGGATGGTGGATATTGCTGGGTTTTATAACCACACAACCCTCGTACACTGCTTCTCTGTGGTGCTCCCACTTCACCTACACATATTAGACATACTAACTCTGCAGTAAACACTTGCAAAGTGTGTGAAGCCACACATGTGGCCCATGGGGAATCTACTTGCACCCTCCAGCCACTTCTACATAACCCTAACAGCAAAACTAAAAAGTATTGAGCACATTAAGATTTTCCAGCCTCTGGAAAAATGGGTGTGTACATTGAATTAATCTTACAGCTGTGTAGTCCCCACTGAATTACTGTTTCCTTTTGATCTGTACTAAAGACAGTGAGGGAGCAGGTATGAGTGTGAATAATGGGTAGGTTGGCATCACGGTGTTTGGGTTCTTTGTCGATTCCTTTCTTCTCTTTGTTCAGTTTCTTTCCTTCTGTTGACATCAGGATATTTTTAGTTCTTCAAGTAGTAGTATCTTCTGCATCAAGAAAAAAGGTGAAACCCACTTTTGATGTATACTTTTAAGAAAGTGTGTGTGTATGTATGTACGTTATCTATAGTGGCTAATCTTGAAGTTAGTATGTCTTGATCTCCTCTGTTTGAATTCACTACAAAAGATTAAGATGGAAAGGAAGATCAGAATTAAGAATGAAGAGAAAAATGGCTGTTCTCAAGACTGTTTACCCATCTCAAATTAATGTTTGTATGTAATGTCCTTTGGGTCCTGACTATTGTGGATCTATCCCCCACAGATCATCTTCCGGAAGATCAGCGATGTCAAGAAGGAGGAAGAGGAGCGCCTGCGCCAGAAGAACGAGGTGACGCTGAGCATCCCTGTGGACCACCCTGTGCGGAAACTCTTCCAGAAATTCAAGCAGCAAAAGGAGATGCGCAATCAAGGCTCGACCCACATGGACCCGGAGCGGAACCAGCTGCAGGTGGAAAGCAGGAGCGTGCAGAACGGGGCCTCCATCACGGGCACCAGCGTGGTCACCGTGTCCCAGATCACCCCCATCCAGACCACGCTGGCGTACATGAAAACCAGCGAGGCCGTGAAGCAGAACAACCGCGACGCGATGGAGCTCAAGCCGAACGGAAACGGAGACCAGAAATGTCTCAAAGTGAACAGCCCCATGCGGATGAAAAACGGGAACGGGAAAGGGTGGCTTCGGCTGAAAAACACCATGGGGACCCACGAGGAGAAGAAGGAGGACTGGAACAACGTCACAAAGGCTGAATCCATGGGGTTGCTATCCGACGACCCCAAGTCCAATGACTCGGAGAATGGTGTAAATAAAAACCCACTGAGGAAAACAGACTCTTGTGACAGTGGAATAACAAAAAGTGACCTTCGCTTGGATAAAGCTGGTGAGACTCGCAGCCCCCTGGAGCACAGCCCCATCCAGGCGGATGCTAGGTGTCCTTTCTACCCCATTCCTGAGCAGGCCTTACAAACCACGCTGCAGGAAGTCAAGCACGAACTCAAAGAAGATATCCAGCTGCTAAGCAGTAGGATGGCTGCCCTTGAGAAGCAGGTGGCAGAAATTTTAAAAATACTGTCCGAAAAGAGCGTATCCCAGCTCTCTTCCCCCAAGTCTCATTTATCACCCCAGTCCCCCCCCCAGATACCCTGTCAGGATATTTTTAGCGTTTCAAGGCCTGCATCACCTGAATCTGAAAAAGATGAAATCCACTTTTAGCATATACCTATGTGTATATATGTATACAGTATATATGCAGAGGTGTATATATACCTTTATACATATATATATGTGTGTGTGTATACGGTAAATATATATACATATATATTTTCACTTGCATCCAATATGACTTGAACACACCAAGGATTTTGATATGTAAATATTGCATGTCCAGCTGGATTCTGGCCTGCCAAAGAAAGCAATTATTAACATAGATATAGCTTGTATAATATGCAGTTGACTGCATGCACACTTTACATTTATTTATAATCTCTATTATGTAATAAAATAATGACTTTTGTTTAACAAAGGCAATGTACTATTTAAAGAATCAGGGTCTAACCTGCCGATATTGCCATGACAGTTTTGATCTCAGGCTGGGTGAATTGAGCTTTTACTTTCTCACTGTCTTTTCTGCCGAGTTAAGCAGTAGATTAATATGATGTGAAGGACATGTTCAGGCTCCTGTTAGTATTGTTTCCTGGTATCATTCCACAATGATATACTGTATATTTGGTGGTGAATTCCCCTACTCCTTCTAAAGGGAGGGCTCAGCTCAGTGGGCAGGGAAGGGCACTGTGCCTGGTGCTAGGGTGGATCAGTGGAATTTACTTGTGTGGGTATTGTGCATGCACAGCCTTTTATTTCAAGTATCCTCCTGCTCTTTTAACATCGTAAGTAAGAAATAATAATAATAATAATAATAATAATAATGGTGATTTATGTAACAAAATGAAACTAACAGAAACTCTCAGTTGCGCTCCCTGAGTGTTTGGGGGTAACTTATTTCTTGAAAGCCTCCTTTTACTGATGCCATTTTTACTGAACTGTTAGAGTAACATTATGTAAATTCTCTTTGCAACACTCAGTGGTGGTGTCCAGTTCTGTCAGTATCTTCATTAGCATGTCCCATTTTTGTAGGGTTGAGGTTGCTCTCCCACTGTCCCCCCAGTTGCCCCTGGCAGAAAGACTTGGCACGAGGTCTGAGCAAGGGAGAGAACACTCATAGTTCAGCTTCTTGGGAACCACGTGAGCAGGTTTGAAAGCCTGAAGTTAAAAGGCTGTGGTTAACACCCCTCCACTCTCCTTCACGAGTAAATTTATCAGTCTGCAGCTGCCTTTAGAAAGAGAGAAAATAACTGGTCAGGATGAAATTCTCTTTAGTGCAAGGTGCTTGGGTGATGATGTGTGTGTGGGTGGGAGAGTTGTGGGTGTGCTGGGGAGGTGGAGTCCTCCCTGGAGTGCTGTTCGTGCCTTGGGCTCGTGGAAAGTTTCAGAGCATGGAGGGGGCACATTTCAAGAGCAGGTTTGCAGTGCCCACACAGCAAGGTCCCACACGGACTGAGTCCCTCAGGTCTGTGTCAGAGGCTCTGATCCTCCTCTTAGCTGACTCCCATTGGCATCTTCCAGCCTTGGACCATGCTCAGACCCGCTCTCCACCTCCCAGCCTGGAGCATTGCTCTCAAGGCACTGCTGGCTTTGCAGGGCTGCAGCAGGGCAGGCTTTGCACTGGATCCTGTTTGATGTCCTCTTTGGAGCTGAGCTTTTGGACTCTGCCTGGGTCTGCCCCTGAGTGTGGTGGGGATTTTTGCCTCTCTATTTGCTGTGGTTTGAGTCCAGGTACACAAGATGCATAGCAGAAATTGCCATTGCAGCTTCAGAGCTGTTACCTGAGGTATCTTGAGGCCAGCCCAGCAGAGCACAGTGGCTCCTTCAGAAAAGGACTCCCCCTGCCTCTGACTTAAATGACCTCTTGCATCGAAATTCCATGTTTTCAGAAGTGCCTGGAGTAAAACATGTATGTACCACAAGGCATCACTATGAATCAGGTATATCAAATACATGGTTATAATTAGTGAGTATTCTAACCACACACCAGTGTTAGATCCATTTTTTAACATTAGAAAACTAGACTAAACGAAATCACTTCCTGAAAAATTAACAAAATCCCTAAAACCTAAGCAAACCATCATTTGTAGTAGTGGCAATTAGGAATCTACATCTTAGGGTGAACATATCTTCAACTGTGAAATCCAAAAATCCAAACCCATAAACCTCCAAAAGCTTATAAGAAAGCCCAAGAAGTTATTGCTTCTGTTGTGTCAACTCATGGAGGCTTTTTGGGCGATGATAGTTTTTTCTGTCCTGTTTCTGCCCCTTTCTTTAGGAAATTAGAGATAGCAAAAAAAAAAAAGAAAAAGAGGGAAGAATAAAAAGCCACTGTAAGGGACAGCTCTTCCCAAAACCTGGTGATCAGACCACTTGCTCATTATAGTTCTCCACAGCTGCAGTTGCCTCTGTCAACATTTTCAGCTGCATTTTGCAGCTGCTATTCTGACACAAGTGCAAGTCCATGACTCTGCAGCCGCGGTTTGGACTGCAAGAACAGCCTGCACCTGCAAAACAACAGGACCTCCCATGTCCTGTTATAAATCCCACCCTGGGACTCTGGAAGAATGGGGTGGGGGTCATGGGTTAGGGAGTTAACAGGGTTGCTGCAGGCTGCTGGAGTCTGCACAGACCTTGTGGGTACAGTTTAAGTGCCAAGATTTCATGTGTTGAATGTTCTTGCCTGACTTGGTCTGCTGGTTAAGACAGACACACAGCCACTGCCCAGGGCTGCCTGGTGAATAGCTGAGTCACATAGGCTCAGTCTGGGGGCCAGACTTCGTTAAAATTCCTGGAATGCATGAACCTGCCATGAAGTGATGCTGCAAAAGAGACAGCAGGATAATGGGGGTTGGCTTTGTTAGAAAGCTTTAGCCTTAATGGCATTCCTCTGCCTTTGTGACAGACTGCTTTTCTTTCTCTGTAGCTGATGTTCATTCTAGGTAGAACTGCATGGCATGCAAAGGGATCTCTGTTTAGGTTTATCTTGCAAGTCAGGTGTAACTTTGTGCCACTTTACAATGAGAGAATGTGTTAACAGGGTTAGTCTGACCTTGAAAATCATTTGGGCGGGCCCAGAATGTCTATTACAGTTCAAGTGCAGCTTGAGTCGTTCAAATGTGTAGTGGCTAAACAGTGTAAAATACCAAGTTCGTGAAACAAGTACAGTGTCTCCAGGTCTGTTTCTAGTGCTGCTTTGGCTCTGATATTCCAACACCGTCCATTGCAAGTTCAGTGGAATGAGCTTCTACCTTGCAGAAAGCAGTGGTGTGGCGTGATGGGTGTCCCGCAGGCACAGTCAGTGCAGCCTGTGGATGGGCTGTGTGCTGGGAGAGGCCCAGTTTGTGGGGTTGACTCTGGCTGGTGCAATTCTGAAGGACTTTGCCTCCGGAATCCATGTTGGGAGCATTACATGTTGTTTCGTGGAGTTGTTAGCAGTTCGTCTCTCCTGTCCCCTCGCGCTGTGCATGATATGATGAGTGACTGGGGCATTCCTTCTCTGTTAAAAAGCATGAGTCAGTCCTGTAGTTCAGGCTGGACTGAAAGTAACTTCCTGTAGTCATTAAGTGCAATAAGGACACCAAGGTGTCATTTCCACCCAAGCCAGTGCTCAAGCAGTGACGCACCACACGGAGGGAGCTCTCAGCTGCATGCTTTCCTTTTCTTTCCTTGAAGAGCTCCAAACCTGTACAGATGTTCCTGCCAGACGCTGGGAACAGCATCCTTAGCACCTCCCCTGTGCTTTGTGTGTCCAGAGCATTTTGCGTACACACAAGTGGATTTTATCTTTCTGGACTTTGGAATAGAAATAAAACATGTACAGAAAATGTGTACAGAAGAGTAAGCACTTCCCAAAGCAAAAGAACTAGAGTACTTTTAATAGCTTTTTTTGTGTAATGTTGCATATAAGAGATAGAACAGCACTTCAGGATAATTACTGAAAAAAAATTGTTGTAGTGAGGATTCAGTTCTTCTGAATTTGTATTTGTAAGTCGTTTTTTTTCTGTCTTTGCCAGGGCATGGGGGTTAGAGCAGAGCTGATTCTGGAAGTGACAAACTTAAGCTTTGTCCATTTTTCTTTTCCCTGTTCTGCAGAAGTAGCACAACTATAGGGGCTCGATGCTGCTGGCACCAAAGTTTGGGCTCATTGCTAGACTCAAGTTCAGTCTTCATTTACCACCACATGGAGAATAACCCTGTTGCACAGGTGTGACCTGAAGGTTGAATCTGATAATCTTACTGGACTTTAATATGTATTTTGAATCCCAGGACAGTTTCAGAGGACTGGCAGCTGCAGAAATAATGTTGTACTCTTTGCGAAGCTGAGAGCAGTCGCTCTGGAAGTAACAGACCGTTCCACAGACGTCATCATTTGCATGGGTCAGAAAACAGATGTTGTGCTCATGAAATAGCTTAGAGGCTTTTTGGGGAAAAGGATGTCTGAACTGGAAGGGAAAACAAAAAAACCCCAAAGGTTTAATGTGGAATTTGGGAGTGAGGACATAGAGGGATATATTGTGAGAAATTGACACTTTTTTACTTGGATTTTGAGCATTTAGAAAACCCAAGCCTATCTTTTTGGATGTCAGAATAGGACAGATTGTTTCTTAAAATAAATATTTTTTTCCCTAAGTTAGGTGGCGTCCAAGTGATACCTGCTTTGTTTTTTTTTTTTAAAAAAAAATCAAATACCATTTTCCTACAGAGGAGGGTTGAATGGATTTTGTTAACGTTGCTCTTAATAGGCTGTAGGATGAAAAGTTTGATCCATCTAGATTTCCACATCTGGGAATATTTTTTATAACTATCCCTTAATTTTTTTGGTACAAATGGATAGCACAATCTCTATGTGTTTTACTGGGTTTAATATGCTATGATGCATTTCCAGATGAAATACATTCTTAAAGCAAAGTGCTGAATGGAGCTAAAATTGACAAAAAGTCCACATTTCTTCTGGTAGAAAAGCAGTGAATGTTCTTACTGACATAAAGAATATTGTGCAAAGATCAGTGCTGTGATATCTAACAAATGACGAACAAACTAAAATCATCCTTCTGGGTGCATTTAGTCAGGCAGAAAATTGACCTTGTAGTGCACAGTGGGACAAGAAGGCACATATTGATTTTGAATACTCAAATGGCAGAAGCATTCGAAAAGGGCTTGACCAGGCCATGCTGAATAAATTGTATTTATTTATTATGTTATGTTAATTAGCCTCATGATGCATGGCACGTGGAGCCAGGAATCTGGGGCAAGATTCTCACAAACTTTTTCATCTGTTTTCTATAAAGCAGATAAGTGCTTTTCATCATTATTTTCTTCTTGGAGATGCGAGCTTGCTTGGCCCACAGTCTGAAACTACTGGTGTGCACCCACTCTATGTCTGGCTGTCTGCCATGAATGCATCAATTAGCCATAATTAAAAGCCCTTTAAAAAGGATTTTGTGTTAGGTTGGGCTCAGCCCTCCCCACTCCAGTGACAAGACTTTATGTTGTGTGGTTGAGAGCAGATTCAGTTCAGACTGAGCAGTAGCACAGTATATTTCTGCCTGTTGGCAGAGGATGTGTAGACACACCATATGGATCTATACCTACCCATTTGGAATGGGAATTCAGATCTGGCTCGTTCCAGGCAGGTGTTTCAGACAGGTGGGATAAATCCTGCTCCGGAGGTGCCAGTCTCTCATCATTTACTGCAGAGTAATAACTTCAGATTAGACACTTGATTTGTAGCCTGCTAGGGGGTAAATGAAGTTAATCCAACCCATGATTCAAGCTCCCAGGCTGATGTTGTTTGTATAAAAGGTGTCTCTAAAAGGGTCTGCTTACCATCTTGCCAGCACAGAAGCACTTTCCTGTGGTTGTGACTAACAGTAAGGGGAGCACTGAAATGTCTCAGCATGCAGCCAGAAACAAAGTGTTCACATCCTAAATTGTTAATGAGATCTCCATAAATATACTCAGATGCTCAGTTCTTGGCTTGTGGTGATCAGATTTTTAACTTTTTACCTCAATACCATGACAGGATAGTCCATGAACCCTCATTTTCACAGGTACGTAACAGCTGAGGTGCTCTTCATCGTGATGTGCAATGCCAAGGCACAGAGGGACACCATCAGACAATTTTTGGGCAGTGAAAGACTGACAGCCATTTGGGATCTTTGGCTGCTCTGGGGTATTTAGGATTATAGGAGTTTTACCACTGAGCTGTGTCATGCAGTGGACAGAGGCCAAGGCTTGGAAATCCATCGAAGAGAGATGTTGTACCAAAGAGCTTCCAGGGCAGACAGAGGTGGTGGCCCAGGCCACAGCAGAGCCCTGGCTCTGTGCTTGCAATGGGAAGAGAGAGGGGAGAGGGAGGAGAAGGTTCTAAAGAATGCTGTCCAAAAATGGTGACAACATTCCACTGAGGCCAGTATTGACTTCTCTCTGCATAGTGGCTGTTTCTGTCCTCATAATTAATTTATTTGGAAGTTGGCAGGCTCCTCTTCCTTCAGGTGGTGTGTAAGGATGAGGCTGGCAGACTTTTTGGGGGTGACAGCTGTGGGACAGGGAAAGGCGGTTAGAGGATACTCAAATATATGCTGCTAGGGGGAAATGTGGGCTTCAGGAGAGCCAAAGCTCTTCCAGTGTCCCAAAAACCTACTGGAAAGGGGCTTATAGTATCTAAATTATGTAGCATCAGTGCATGGACTCTGCAGCTGGCCCTATTGTGAACAGAGGGGGTTGGACCAAGTGGTTTCCAAAAAATCCCAAGTTGTGTTGTTTTATTATCTGGTGATTCTGTAGATTTTAATAGCACAAACAGGAGGTAAAATTTGAAGGTTCTTAGTTATGTCCTATTTTTTTCTGGTTTTCAGTTTAAATACCATGCTGAGGAACGTGTAGCCAAATTTCAAGATAATAGCTGTGAGAGCCAATACTCATCAAACAGACAGCAGAGAAATCTGGCATATTCTAAAACTATGGCATATAAATAAATTAAGCCTTTCGTTGGGCATCAGCTAAAATCCACACTTGGTGCCAAACACTGAGAATAATGTCTCAGTGACTATGCAGTTTCTGGAAGCAGTGGGCTGATATGGATACATCAACAACACCCACACCCTCTTCCAGCCTCCTCCCCAGTCCAGTGAACGGTGATTACAGTGTCTGAAAATGCTATCACAATATCAGTAGCATCTGAGCTGTTTTCCAGTGCTGCCCTGACAGACATGCACATCTAAGGCTGTAGGAAATGTGTAGGTTTCTCATTAGTGGCTGGGTCTGGAGGTGGTTCTCAGCCCTATGGATTCTCATCCCTCTGGATTCTCATCGCTCTGGATTCAGCCTGCTCCTCTCACAATGTGTGGGCACCATCTCTGAGAAGGCCTGGGCTTGTCCAAAGGGTCTGGGCACATCCATGGGTCCTGTGTACATTCCTAGGGTCTGCCCAAGCCCCATTCCCAGGCTTATTCCCTACTTGTCTAGCCCCATTCAAAGGTTTACACCTGACCCTATTAGATTATTAGATGTTTTTCCAGACTCTGTAACCTCTTCAGTCTCTGTGATGGCTCACAGGGCTACTCACAAAATCCTTTGCAATCTGTGGCTTAGCAACAAGTCTCCAAATTAAACAGGAATAACAGGGCAAGCCTTCTGCCATTCTCAGGGCATTACTTTATTAAACAAACCTTTGATTTTGTTTTATTTTGTTTTATTTTATTTTATTTGTGGCCATTTTGTACACTCTTGAGCAGCACAGTGTTCCACAGAATGGCAGGGACTGGGGTGTTTGTGGGTTTTAATGAGCCAGTTTGAGAAGGGGAACTCAAGTGAGACACCACCTTCTGCCATGTGTGTGATCATTCCCTCTGGCTTCCTACTCCAGCTACACTTTGGGTGAACTTCACCCCCAGCAGCAATTTGAACCAGTGCCATGTAGTGATAGCAGAAGTTCTCTGTATTTCCTCAGCCAGACCTAGGGCTCTGCTCATCGTCTCCATGTGTGCTATGCCAAGACATGTGGGCACTTTTCCTGTCTTGGACTTGTTTTCAGTAGAATTTCCTGAGATGTTCCACCTCTTTTATCTGTCACCACTTCGTTTTACTAGAAAAAGAAAAAAACAAATAGCATTTTCTGACTGATCACTGGGAATTCGCTTGCATCCAAGGCTGCTGCCAGGACCATTAGTTGGAGGTCACAGTTCAGTTTGTAAATTGGGTGTCTCATCTGAGCTCTCATGAAAAAAAGCATTTTTTTTCCCAAGAAAAACAAAATTTCTGCTCTGCTTCTAATTAGTCCTCTGTTGTCCCTGCAGGATTAATTATTGCCTTCTTCACTCGAATCATCAAATGCTGTTTGGCAACAGCTTCTTTTTTTTATTTTATTTTAGGTGTAATTAGGAGTCCTGGCATTACAAACAAGCTCAGTCAGGTTGTACCTTAAAATTACAGAACTGAAATGTCACCTAAACTAGTAGTTTAAACCCAGCTTTTGAATACCAACAATCCCATTGCAGTCAGTGGATGTTTAGAGCTCATTCCTTTGGGGTCATCAGTAGGTCAGTGTGAACATCCTTCTCCTGAAATCAATCACAGAAGGGGTGGTGGTATTCTGCAGGGTCCTCCCACAATGGGACTTTTAGAAAAGGAATTTGGGGGCAAGGATGCAATGGCACCTCCCAACCCTTCCTACTGCCTGTTGATGGTCTGTAGATTCCCAGCCACATCTCTTTTCTATTTAAAGCAAGGTTGAGGGCCACCCACTGCCTAATTCTATCAAGTGGTAAATTGAATGTATCGGGTGGGAGAGGCAGTAGCCAGCAATAAGGCAGGATTTGGGTGTTAAAAATCTTCCTGGTGGGAATTGGGCAAGCTACCAGAAAGACAATAAAGGATTTATCTGGCAATGCATGCCAAAGGAATGCTAAACATGTGAGCAGGACAATTTATTGATACCAGTGGAAAAGCTCATTAGCGTTGAAGTGCAAAACAGGTCTGCAAATGTACCTTTCAGCTGTCCCAATAAAATCCCTGCACTTGGACAAGGGGAGCTGTGGCTTGTTCCCGTGGAGGGTAGAATTGGCTAATGAGCTTTCCCAGAAAACTTGCACACAAACCGAGTTTTCTCAAATGTAATAGTTGGCACTATTTCCCTCCTGTGGGCACATTTCACAACTGACCTCAGTGTCAGCCTCCCACTGCCTCTGCTTTCACAGGGATTCAGAGATGCTCCTAAAGCTGGTACTGCAGCATTTCTCCTAGGGCAGGTTCATTCCCCCCCTTACTTGTCACTGATTGTTGATTATTTGCCCTTTGAGAGATCAGTGGCCCTGTAAAGGATGTAGGACTCCCCAACAAAGCTGCGGGGAGCTGTGGTGGAGGTAAAGGTTCACCATATTTTGTCTGAAAAACATGCCAGCCATAAAAATACTCTTGCTAACTGTTTAAAGCTCCAATGCCTTATCAGCACAGTTTATGTAACAAAATCCCATTAGTACTGCCAACCATTCTCACATGAATTAGGACATGATATGCTTCATAAACCTTACATACCTATTGACTGTTCTTATTCACAGAGACTTTGCTGGGCTTTTATGTGCAGGTGTAGCTGCATATCTTGGGTTATTTTCTGTGTTTTGAAGGCTAGGTAATATGAAGCAGGATATTTTCCACAATGAATTGCAGTGTATCCCTTCCTTGTTTGTTTGTTTATATCTTTTCTCTTTCTCTCTCCTTCCTTCCTTCCTTGTTTTCTTGCCTAGATCATTAGGCTAGCAAATTGTAGAAATGGGGAGATTGATTAAGTGATGTTGCATCAGCAGATTTAATGAGATAATGATTTGTTTTGCTATTTGTGTTCAGAAGAAATAATATGCCAATAAGAATGGTAGCAAGCGCTGATTTTTTAATGGCCAGCTTAAATACCAGCCAGTGACTAAGTGGTTCAGTAAAGTGATCTCAGCAGCTCTTCTAAATTGTGTTCTCTGTTTTGGAGGTAAATATTTTCAGTATTTGAGCATCTTGTGTTAATATTCTTACTAAGGTCAGTGGAAATCTTTCCATTAATTTCTCTAACTCTAACCCAGTTCTCGCAGAGGGACCAGGACGCTGAGTCCCAGTGTGGGCTGAGCTTTCTCAAAACTGAGAACTGTGGGTACTAGAATTTTAATTTCAGGCCCTTGTCTAATGCAAATGGCTCCAAGATTTCATGCCCTACTAAATGCTGCATGCTGAATGCAGAAATGTAGAGGACGTGTTTGAAGATTGGGACAGCAAGGTGAATTGCCATAAAAATCAGCTGAACCGATCAGGGAAAGGGCACTTCTTAATTAAGACATATTTGAATCCAAAAGACACGTTCTTGGTGTCTGAACTGTCAGTAATTTCCATCCAAAGTAACTGCTCAAAATTCATGACTGTCTAGAATATCCTTGCACAAGCCAGATATGTACATAAGCTGTGCAAACTCTCTCTGGGGAGAAGCACAGTTAAAAATAAAGCTATTATTGCTACCACAGAGAGAGACGATGACAAAGACAAGAGGCTGAGCACCAGGTGCTGTGAGACTGAATCCTGCCATGCAGCCCTCCATCTGAGCATTGCTGATCCAGGTGTGAGCAGATGTGCTCAATTCTGAGCCCTGTTTGTGTGTCCTCATCTCCATCCACACCCGGAGCAGAGCAGAGCAGGGAAGGGGCAGTTTGTGGAGGGGTTTATCAAGCATAGCCCTCACCCCAGACCAGGCTTTGAAGGCTGAAGTCCTGGCTCTGTGAGGGACACAGCAGCTTTGGCATGGGTTTTAGGATTCCTCCCCTGCCTCCCCCACCCCTTCGATATGCTTGTGAGGTCCCACACATTTAGGCAACTAGTCATCCTAGGCTCCTAAATGAAGAAAAATCTAGGGAATTTATACTGGGACGAAAGAGGGACAAGGGGTGGGCATGATCTTGCCCATGTCTGTGCACGCTCAGCTTTGCAGTGGTGTCTGTGGAAGTATCCTGGCAGAAGCATGCTCACAGAATTTTCACAATTAGTGGCAGGGGGAGATGATTTTTTAATGAATTGTCATCACAGGGGACCTCATTACAGTCAAAACATTGTACTGCTTTTCTAGTTTTTTTTTCCTTAGGCTTCCCCCCTCACCCAAAATGACAACTGAAAACTAAACTGAGCAGGAGCTGCTGTACAAGCCTGCACAGAGATGCTGAACCTTAAAAACTAGCTCGCCCTCACAAGGTACCCACGGGGCTGTGCTGAGTGCCCAACCTTGGCATAACCTGCCTTCTATTTCTCTTTTTTTTTCTCTGCTGAAATACCAATGTGGGTTTTTTTTCTTTCCTTGTATCGCCAGCCCAGCACTCCCCAGCCCATGTTTGTGCTCTGGTATCTCTCTCCACCCTTGAGCACCTAACAGGGACTAATCCCTGGTTTGTGGGAATCTTTCCACTACCATTAGCAGGACTTTCAAAGCATAATGAGCTTTAAATCCTCCTTTTTTTTTTTTTTTTTTTTTTCCTTTCCCCTGAGGTCCTTACATTTTGAGTTCCAAGTTTCAAGGTGTCCCATTAGCTGAAAAAGCACCAGCTGGTATAATTGTGTTTGTGCAACCCTCGTGGAGAAGTTGGGCAAAACAACTGGTTTTAAAAGCTCATGTTGGAAAACCTGATCTACAGAGTAACTGCAGCTTTTGAATGTATGTGATTCACAGACACTGGACTGGGGAGGAAAAGTATTTTGAGAAAACTCTTTTTTTTTGCAAGGAAGAAATTGGGAGAAAGGGTTATTGCTCGGGTGATGTTTCTTTTGTTACTACTTGCTGCTCTTTGTACACTAGCCAATGCAAATGACATTCATGTTCCCGACAATATTTTTGAACAGCCCAGCTATCTTTTTTGCTGTTGTTAATATACTGAGGATTTGGGAGGATTTTAAATGCCTCTGCCTTTCAGGATTATTTCTACAAAAGCAATTGAGAACTGTATTTTGACAGCAGGAAGCTTATAAAAACCTAGAGAAAAAAAAAATCTAAAAAATAAAGCATTTGAAACCGAACAGCTATGAAAGGAACGCACCTCTGCTACCATATCTGAAATCTGCAAAGCAATCACGAATTAAATCAAGGAAGGACCATCTTTCTACTGAAAATCACACATCAGTTTGTACAGAGTGGATGCTCCCTTGGCCACCTGTGTGACTGCCCAGGAGGAAGGCGTGGGAATGCTTTCGTTAATCGTGACTCCCCTGTCACTCTTGGACGTTGCCGTGTGTGGTCGGTTGAAATTGGTTTATCTGTAGCGAGCTTCTTGTTGCACTTTTCTGTTTGCTAAAATTCAACAACAAGGAAAATCGTGGGTCACTTTAAAGCATTGGCAGACAACTGTTTCTAACCCAAAGGAAAATGGGTTTTAGCACAATGAACTGTACTTCTTCAGGGAGGATCAATGTTGATTTTTTTTTTTTTTCCACACGTCTTTATTTACATGTGGCTATATTTTCATTGATACAGAATAAAAAGTGCATTTTATTGACCTTGAGTATTTGTGTCCTTACTTTCCTTGAGCACCGTAAAAGTGATAGCTCTTGTTTTCCTGGCCAAAGCAGAACACAATTCGTTGATATTAATGAGCAAAACATGATCTTATTTTTAGGTGGTTTGGGGATGAGGGATAAATCTGTTAGGACAGAGCTTCTCTAAAGGACAATAGGAACAGTTCTTGACTGTCCTCCTCGTTAGCCTGAAGACAATAGGAAATAAGCCGAGCTGGTCACAGATACCTCATCCATAAAACTTCTGTAGCATCTAATTCCCTCTCCCAAGCAAATTAGGCTGAAGAGGGAATACTTTATCTGAGTAGATAATAAGTATTTTCTTATAACCTTTTGTTCATAAAACGTTCAGTTTTATTTGCTGCAAATGGGTAACCTCAAAAAAAATTACACTTCAGATGCAAAATGAAGATTTGAAGGATAGTGGGATAGAGGCAGAAGTGTTTCACTTGGAAATTTAAATAATTTCTAAGAGATGGTTCTCTTTGCTTCTTGCATCATTGGCTTGGTCACAAGTGGCATTCCCTAAAGAACTGCCTGTGCCAAGGTATGAGAGATTTTTTGACATAAACACACACAACATTGCTGACCTGTTCTTGAAACCACCATTGCTTTGGTGTTCCATCAGTGCAGAAACCAAAGCATGTGGAAATTGGTGGAGCTTTTTCTATTCCTTTACAAGTGGCTTTGACCAGACCCTACAGGTTTTGTCCCAGCCAGGAATGGTGTCTGGGTGTGGAGTAATCACAGCTGTAAGAGACAGAGTGGCCTTAATTCAGTTTGAGGGTAAACCATCCAAATCTAGTTGTCCACAGATAGGTTTTGCCATCTGTAGGGACAGGTGGAGAAAACTTTTTCTATTTATGGTGAAAAATATTCATTGCTGAGCTTTTATTGACTCACGGAGTGCGTATTCGCAGCTTCCTCAGCTGTGGTGAGGAGACCCTGGGCTCAGCACAGGAGGGAGAACAGCCTAAAGCCTTCATGGCAAACACTGGTAGAACAACCCATAATTTCCACTGCTGAAAAAAACCTCAGTCAGGGACTGTTCCTGCTGCTTGTCCTTTGTAATTGGGGTTGGCTTTTGCCAGGTTGGGAGCTGGCAGCATCAGCACAGCAGCTTCTTCCAAGTGGGCATTTGGGAGAGTGTCAAGACTGTACATCCCAGCCCTGGGAGCCTTGCTGGAAAGGGATGGGGTATGAAGCAAGAATGGATTTATTTGCAGGAGATAATTTGTTACTGGCTGACAGCACTGATTTGTGTGGTGTTGCAGCTGTGCCTGAGCAGGCTTGCAACCTCTGTCATTATCCATGGGATGGGTCCTCACCAGATCCCAGACTCCTTCCTTGACCCCAGAGAGGGTTTGGATTGTACCCTGCAAGTGGTAAGAATGCTCACCAAAATGCAGGATCAGTCACCAGAATTGCTGAGGCCCTTGGGGAGACAAAGACCCATTTTGCTTTGCAGATTGCTTTACCTGTGCACATTACCTCTGCCCAAATGAGCCCTGGAAGCCAGGGAAGCAAGTTAATATATGCACATCTCATTCCCTTTATGAGAGCATCATCCAACACACCGGGCTGAAGATTTATTCTCCGGGGCTGGTGCTACTCCTGCTTTAGGATCCAGATATAAACAACATGTACAAGCCAACACAGGGCAGGAGCACAGGGCAGAGGCAGAGGTTTGGTTCAGAACAGCTCCTTCCTCACATCAGTGCACCCTTTACAGGCACCTTCCTTACAGAAGTTTTTTCCCAATTGTCCACAGTGATGCTGAACTGGCCAGGCTGGATAGGGCTTGGAGCAACCTGGTCTGTGGAAGGTGTGCCCATGGCAGGAGGTGGAACTGAATGAGCCTCAAACCATTCTGTGATTCTGTGATTCCATGTTATTTGGCAGAGAATGAGGCTAAAATGATCATCTTGCACATCTGATTAAGTGAAGTAATGAAGATGGACCAAGCAAGTTCTTTAACATGGGAAGTTCTCTGGCTGCATAGAAATAAAACAGCTGCTCAATTCAGGGCACAAATTGAGCCAAGCATTGAAAGCCACCTGAACTTTTGTCATGCACAGCTCAGAAATGGATAGAGAGAGATATGCCACTGGTGTCAGCTGTTTTTCTGGCCACCTTGAGCACTTCCCTCTCCTGTGGTCAATAATTTCCATCTAGCCAGGTCTGTCTGAGTGAAGCCTCTTGCTCCCTTGGTTGCACTTAAGAAAGTTTATAAATCATTACTTTCAAGCATGAGCAGGCTGATCCTGCAAGCCTGAGAGTGGGATGTTTGAAGTGTCTGGGCAGCATGGGACAGAGGCATTGAGGTGACCTTCCCAAAGAGCAGCAAAGTGTGCTGTCCCAGAGAGGATTCCTTCACAAGTGCTGCTGCCAGGATTAGTGCTACTCAACACCTCCTTTAGCAAGAGCTCTTTGTGGTGCTCACAGAGGGGAATATGTGAGGCAGAATGGTGATCAGGCAGCAGGGCAGAGCACAGGAGGAGCAGCTCTGAGTGCTCCTGACCTGGGAAGGTGCTGGCTGTGAACATCCTCAAGGACAGGGGCTGGCAGCACATCACCAGGCACTTTGGAAACATTGCTGCAGCAGAGCTGGAGTGTGCCCTGCCAGGAACTGCCACTGATTGGCAGGAAGATGGACTGACCAATTTAATGAACCTCTTCCATCTCTCTCCTCCGTAATTCTGTGACATTTTCTCCAGGAAAGTAACATACTTCCAAATTAATCTGATTGCAGTGAAGCAGGCTGTCATCAGCCCCTGGAGGGATCAGAAGGGTGTGATCCATCCCAGCTGAGAGCAAGCTGCTCCAAAGGTACCCAAAGGGCAGAGGTGACCGTCCTACAGGGTGCTGACTCTTGTCTACTAATAATTAGCAGTGAATTAAGAAAAGATGGGATAAGGACATAAATTGAATCAATTTATTTCCTGCTAGGCAAATAAACCATGGGAAAGAAAAGAACTGAGATGAGAAATAGATGGGCAGACAGAAATGAGGGATTAATCAGTCTTGCAATCTACTTACAGAATTATAAATCAGTACTATAGACACTACTCAAAGAAAAGCACATCACTGTGTGAGATCTAAGACTGCAGAGCAGACACTATTCAACATGGGGGGAGAATCTGGGCATATTTATCTGTTTTTCATATATATGTGTGTTGTAACATTCAAAGACCTCAGCTCCACTATGCAACAGCTTGGCAGTACCCTGCAGGTGAGGCAGGAGGTACCAGTGGGAACAGCTGCAGGCAGCTGGATGGATGCAGCTCTGCTGCCTGCCTGTTCTCAAGTTTATTCCAGACATTAGGAAGTATCAGAGTGAGGAGCTAGGTAGTGCAGACATGAGAAAGTGTGTCTCCAACTCAACAGGCAACAAGGGAAAAGCCAAATCTCTGATCATGCAGCACATGAACACTCAGAAGTCACATACAAGGATTCAGAAACAATGGCAAGGTTTTGTGTTTTCTGAGATGGAAAGGAAGGAAGCAAGAGGATTGGAGAAGCATAATTCTGTCCCTGATGCACCCCCTCTTCTCCAGTTTCTTATATTCTTCCATTCAGATGCCATAGATTAAGGGCTTTCATCAGGAATATAGAATATATTCACTAGAAATAATTTTCCACAGAAACAGAACAGGGAAGAATGACATCCCTGATTTCATGGGTGGGAGAAAGTCAAAGAGTCTGAGAATATCCACAGCCTTTCAGAAGGAGTTCAGCCTGTTGTTATTTTCCACACTTTCTCACCAAAAATTCTGCTTCAGGCTTGGGACACCAAACTTCCTTCTCCAGCAGCACTTCTTAAAAAAGGAAAAAGAAAAAACGTTTTAGGAAAAACCCTGGATCGATGGGTATAAGCAGACCCTCTGAACCCCATTTGTGGCTCACAATCCAATAAGATGAAGTGTATTGTTTATCTAAAATGCCCTCATCATCCTTATCTCCTATTTACATTTTGCAGCAGGGCCAGGAACAGCACAGATTTCCTGCAGTCAACAGATCACTCACCCTAAAGATTAAAAAATGCTACCTCAGTCTTTCACGGTGTAATTTTTTAATTGTCTATGCAGTCAGCTTTTCTTAATGAAAAATGAAATGTGCCAAACCATGGTTTCTGAGCCATGTGCAGACTCCTGCATCCCTGTGAGAGGGGAGGCCTGACTCAACATGGACTTGTTTCTAATAAACCTACAGTTACAAAAGGTTGGTAAACTTCATCCTGGGAGCAGATGACAGTGCAGTGGCTTCACAGAAGACTCAGCTTCCCTTTAGTATGGTGAGGCCTCTTTCTGTTTCCCTTTCCCTTTTCCCATTTCTCTTTTCTTTCCCTTTATTCTTTTCTTTTCTCTTGGTCTTCTTTTCTTTTTTTTTCTTTTTTATCTTTCTTTTCCTCTTGTCCTTTGCTTTATCTTTTTGAGCTCCATGAAGAAATGCAGAGTTTTGTTCAGGCCAGTTTGACCTGCAGCATTCAGCTTGTCTTTTTATTCTGGCCAGATGACTTTCTAACTGTATCATGGAAAGGAAAAACAGTGGAAGAGATCCAAGACATCAATTATGACAGCAACTGTATGCTGGTAGTCTAGCACACTCTATATTTCTAGATAAGCTTGCTTGAAACAAAGACAAGTAAAGAAAACAAACAAACAAAAACCCCCCAACCTGTTAGAACTCGACAGAACGAACCCCTCGCCATACGATATTTGCTAATGAACTGCATGCAGTGAAAAACGTGTGAGAATCCTCTCCGTGCCTTTTTGGGGAGGGTGATAAATTAATTCAAGTAATGTAATAAGCGAGTCTGAAAATGGGTTGTGGTGGGTGGTTGCTTGCCCCCCCTCTGCTAAATCATGCCATAAATGTTTCCCTCAGCAGATGCAGACGCACATAATTTCTTTCGGGATTTTATAACCATGACAACCAGTTTTAAAGGAACGTTTTCGGTTTCCACAGTTTAAATTAGAAGTGTATCCAAAAAGAGGGTTGTAAAACAAGCAGAAGTGAGCTACTATTGCCACAGCTTCCCCAGAAAAATGGAGTATTGCAGTTATGCTTTTGTTTTTACATTTAAATATGATAACACGCAAAATAAACCTTCTGTGCCCACTTTTACTTTAAAAACATTTTTAAAAGAAAATTTTATTCCCATGCTAAAAGGCCTTCATTTTAAAGATAGTGAAATTAAATCTTTCTCATTTAACTCGTTAGATTTAATGATACTGTAATTTATAATGAGTAAAGCATGTTGACATTTAATGCATATGACTTCTTTGAAGTTACATCCTTTCAGTAGAGAATTTTGATGAGTTTTACCAAAGGGGTTGAAAGAGTTTAGGCAAGCTAAAAATAACTCAGGAGCAAGCTTAATCCGGGTTAGACAATGTTCCTTTTATTTTACATTGAAATCTCATTAACAGCAAGGTACAGAGGACCTTTCAGGGCTTTCGAATATTTTAAAAATTGATGCCAAGCCTTTGGAATCACAGAGAAGACACTACCCAAGCCCAACATGCTGCCAGTGCTTGTGTCCTGGCAACCTGCTGAACTGGGGTTTCACTTCAAAAGGCTCCTCTCTGCTCCCATTTCTGTTTCAGGCCATGTCCAGCTCCACCCAGGGTTTTTCAGCCCTGACCTGCTCACCTGGAGCCCGGCAGTGCTCATTAACACAGGTACTGCCCACCTGAAGTACCAGGGCAATAGAAAAAAGATTTGTGGAACACCTGTAGAAAGATAGAAGAAGAGAGAAGAAGATGCTCCTGTCCCAGAGTTCCCTAAGCAAAACTTTTTCTCAAAAGGAAACATTTAGATAGGTCAGATGAGCAATGCTGTATGAACATCTCTTCCTCTCTTGTTTTAAATTAGGCCTCACAGAGAGGCAGGTGCACGCTTTTGCATGGATAAATCCCATCTGTTCTTTGAGCCTCTGATCTGGCAAAGCATCCCACTGTGGCCAGCAGATAGCTACGAACTCTTGGTCCCAGGGCCCACAGAGTGCAGCGGCGCTCCCAGCCTCTGGTTACAGCAGCCTGGCTGCTGCCCTCATGCTTTCTCTTGCTTGAGTTCCATGTTTTGGCTACGATAACATTTATTACTCAGATTATCAATTTGAAACTCTGGTGGGCTCATCAGGGTTTGAACAGGGTGCTCAGTAGGGCTTTCTCAGCACTGGTACTTTGTGAACATCTCTTCTCTTTGCACGTTTCACGTGATTAGCCCCTGGTTTGTCATTTACAGCTCCTATTTCTAACCCAGCTTGAAGTAGGTTGCATAATGTCTCTATGGAGTTGCTTTTGTTTGCCAGGTTGCCAGAATGCCATGCCAGCCTGGCTGGGAGGTGCAGCCCCTCCTCTTCTCCCAGGACAGGGTAAAACCCACCTACAAGGTCGTGGGCAATCCCAGGGTTCATTTACCATGTGGCACATGAAAACTTGCTTTCCAAAGAGGCAGCATACAACATTCAGCTGATCCTTTCTGCATAAAATCAGCATTACTTGGGCGTTACTAAGAGGTGCAGGTTATTCTGTGCCCAGCTGTAACAAACAGCAAATTCTTCACCCCTGTGACTGGGGATCCACCAAAGGAAGATGAGCTCCTTGGGTTGTTATTACAAAACCACTGAGGACTCAATACTCCTGTAACTTCCCCTTAGAGATGACTAGGGTGCCTTGGTAATTCCTTCCCTGCAGTGGAAGTCTCCAGCCTTATCCTGAGAAAGTAAGTTCAGCCTATAGTGCAGTACAGGTTTCCAATCTGAGGTTCTCCATCACCAGAGGGGCTCCTTCTACACACCCAGTTGCACACCACTGCTGGCACTGCTACTTGATGGTCCACTCCAGCTGCCTCCCCAGCTGGACACAGCTCCTGGGCAGCACACTGCCGTTTCTGCAGAAACACCTCAGTGACCCCTCTGCTGTGATTATTCAGACCTGTGCCTTCCTTCCTCAGGCTTGCAGTTGTGTGTTCCATTTAAACCCTGGTGTCAAGCTAAAACAAGCTGCTGGTACAGGGCTACAACAATCAGTTCATGTTTCCTTTATCTAATCACACCTTTTCACGCTGAGCAATAAAATCTCAAATAAATGAAGCCAAGTGTTGGTTTAATACAAGTGTGGCAGACAGCTGCAACTAGGAACTGATTATCAGGAGAGCAGCACACCAGGAATGAGCAGGTGACACAGAGGTATTCAGAGGAGAGGTGGTGTTTAACCAAGCACAAGGCCTGCTTAGGCTGAGGGTTATAGAAAGTAATAATCTTGTATTTTTATTACTATTATTATGGAAAATTTCTTGATACCTGGCAGCTGTACAAGCATCAGACCCTACAGCTATATGAACACACCAGAGCCATCACTTACATGTTTTTAAGGTAAATGAATGCTCACCAGCCCTTGGGAATAACATGCAAACATCAGAGGAAGTTATGACCTTGGGCTGCTGCATGCACCACCTGGATCTCTGGGGGGAAACAGGCTCATGGATTTTGGCTGGGCAGGGCTCACCATGCTGGCTATCGTGGATCAACACTAAACTTCGTGCTCTGGAAGCACCTTGGATTTCTTTCCCGTTTAAACATAAAATTAATCTGACTTTGATGTGGATGTGCACGAGAGAGACTCTGCACAACTGAATTTCACAGTGGTACAGATTTTTTTATCAGAGTCCAGCTGAATGTTCAGTTCCCTGCTGAGCCTTCATTGCTCTCCTGCCTGCTGTACCCTCTCAGTTGCTGCTGGAGCTGTGCTCTGGGTCCAACATCAGACCTGCAAAACTCTTGGCAAAGCCAGGAACAGCAGTCACCCCTTTATAAGCAGAACTGAATGCTGCAAAGGTAAACAGACCCATTTCCCTTCCCTTTTAACAGCAGGTCAGTGATGGGATGTCTCTAATTCACACTCACAGCTGGCCATTGCTGAATTGCTGGGAAATGCTCAGCAGCCTGCAGGTATTTTGCCATCCTCCCCTTTCAGTGCTGGTTGCTTTCAATGCTCCTGCTCTTGACTGCTGTTACTTGAGCTGCAGAGCCAGCTGTTACTCTCTGGTCTTTGGATGAGGTCAGAGGAATTTTGTTACCTGAGTGAACAAAGAAGTGGGCAGAACACAGAGAGAACCTTTCACAGACGTGTCTAATCTTTGTGATGTCAGGAATTAAAAATAGGTTTGGGTTAGGGGCAATGTAAATTCCTTCCCCCTGTTGCCTAGATCTGGTCTAATAAGAAAATGTTAGGTGTGATTTTCAAGCAGAAGTGAATGTGTGTGACATTTACCCTTTAGAACAGAGCCCTTAGTCTGCAAGAAATAAGCAGGAACATGATTTCAGTTCAAATCACAATGTACACACACCCCTATATAAAAATGTGCTATACACATGAACGTACATATTCCCATGTGCATGCAAATAAAATTATTGAAGGCATGGACTGAAGAGAAGGAAGAAAGTAGAGGAAGATGGCAGATTTTGACCCTCTGGAACAAAAGCTGGTTTTAGAATGACTGCTAAGGCAACAGCAGTGTAAAGCAGTGATGTTCCCACTACCTCTGTTTCTCCCCTAGCCTGTGCTGCTCCCTCCTTTTTGGCCTCTGCAAAATAAATTAAGCTTAAGGAAATGCTTCCCAGCATCAGTGATGCAGGACTCCTCCTGGGCTTTGCTTGGCTTGTGAGGAACAGTCTTTTCCACCACGAGCAAGCCTGTGCTGTGAAGGGCAAATGTTAAAGGCAGCCAAGCCCACACTGCACTGCTGGGGTCTGCAAGCCCACAGGAGGGGAAGCACAGCTTTTCACAGAGCTGTGAGCTGGCTGCAGCAGTGAAAGGCTGGTTTCTTCCCTAGTTACTGTCAAAGAGCACCAACATTTCCACTAAGCAATATTGCACAAAAATATCATTAAATTCTGTGAATGGCAGTACTCAGAAAGACAAGAACTCTTAAAAGAACAAAAATAGAAAATTCTGCAGGTTTGGGTTTTTTTAGGAATCATCCTTCCAAATCAGCTATGACACACCTAGCAAACATGTAAGGCTTGATAGGGCTGAGTGGTGTATTAGACTCTCTTCCCAGGGCTCTTATCTTAATTTTATCACAGCTTTCAGGAAATTAAATGCATTTTACACCGTTCCTTCATTTGTGATGTACCTGACCTTGGTCTAGATTTAGTTTTTTCCAGCTGGCTCAAATTGGACACTCATAATCCTTCCTTTCTGCTGTTACTGAATCTGAAATACCTGAATTAATGAAGTCTCTTGTTTTGCTATCACATGATCTAGGCTGCCAAAATATTTACTTTCTCCCTGAGTGATGTACAAAGGAAAGAAAATGTAAATCATCTACGTGCTTCAACCTCTACTTTACATATAAACTACTAACCTTGCTGCCTTCTACTTTCCCAGCTGTATACTGCAACACACAAAGAATGCTCAAATTCTGTCAAATTTTACCACAACTAAAAATATAATCCTGGACATGATGGGCTTTAGACCCAGTTAAACTGCAAAAATCAGCTTAACCAAACTATCTGCTTGTACTGTATCTTTGGACTAAGTCCCTCAAATATATAGCTCCCAGCTCACAGGATAAACCAAACGATATATTAGGAACTCGAATGAAACCATAAAGATTAGGGATAGCTAAGACTTTAAAGTCCTTCTAACATTAATTTGAAAGTGGAACCTTTCCCTAATGGGAAAGGAGAGATGAAAACCTAATAAAAATGCTTGTACTTTATGCCTCGTCTAGTGAACGATCCTGTAACAAATGTTAATAGTTAAATAAGGCAAAAACCATTAAAGTGCTGTTGCTCAGGCCCTGCTGTCAGCTGGCATAACTCCATATCTTCAATGTAGTGAAAACCAACCTAGGAACAGCAGAAGATCTGGTCCACTGTGTTTATAAGGGAGCAGGGAAGCATCTCATCAGAAAAACTTTCCTTCACATTTTCTCCATGCTTAAACATATGGACAGCTGGAGCAACTTTCCACTTTTCAACTTGCAGCCTGGTGAAAGGAGACAAATCTCCACCTGTTTGGTGCCACAGCCAAGAGGCAGGCAGCAGTCAAGGCACTCTGAGTGCCCAGGTATCTGTGGTTTTGCTAGCTGTGTGCCCTAACTTCCAATAAATCTGCATTTAACAGCACGAATAGTGTTGCTTCTACCCCAGTCTGTAGGAAATACTCTATGGCGTGGGATAATTAGGTGCAAATAAAGAATTTATCGGGATCAAATCAAGGAGGTGCCTTGTATTTAGCACAAAATACACAGAAAAGGAATCTTATCTCTTGATGCTTCTCTTTGGTCTGGAGGGATCTTGAGAAATTTGACTGGGACAACAGAAAATTAATGGAGTTCAAAGAAAAGATGTGCAAATATCTGCAGCTAGAATTACAAAGGCAGATCAAGTCGAAACAGACAATATAGCAGGGGAAAATCCCCACAAATTGCCATTTTGGATGTTCAGGAAAAAACCTTTCACTTGGAGAGTGCTACAATGCTACAGCAAGCTGCACAGGGAGGTGATTTTAGGCTCATTCTTGGTGACTTTCAAGACACAGATAGACAAAATCACATCTGACCAGTAAATCATACTATAGATCTCCAGGGTGATTTTTGCAACAGATGTGCCATTCTTATCCACCTTCCTTTGCTGGTAAAACCTTTATTCTCCCAGATAAACTGAGCTTTTATAGTGTGTCACAAAGTTCTGACAAAGCACAGGTGTCTTTGAGCCTCTGAGGAGAACTTCTGATAAGAAATCTGGTTTTTTTGTGACAATCTGTTTTTGTTCTTCATGTCCTCTGAGTATTTCAAATATCAACACAATAAAAAAATAAAGACGAACTGATAGTAAAGTATCTTCTGCTTTCAGTACAGGAATTTTCTCTCATTTGAAAGAGGAGTTCTAGCTAGAGAGCCAAAAATCATTTCTTATGGGTAGGGATACCAACGGACCTTTGCTTGCATGAATCCAAACGGAGGATGGGCCACAGGCTCAGCTGGTGCAAGTTCAGCATCTACCAGTCGGTGGGAAAATTGTGATTTACACCAGCTGAGATATGGCTTTCTGTTTCTATTTTAATATATCAGCTGGGAGAATAAATTTCTCCTTGCTAGCCTGGCACGGTTCTATTGAGATGTTTAACCACACTAACACAAGGACTGTGTTTTTAGTGCAAACCACAAATGAAACATTTCTGTACCGTATAAAGCACATGCCCTAGCTCAGAGTGATTTTAGAGGTGCTAATTATAGTAGTGTTGCAGGAACTTCAGTAATTCACTTCTAAAATCCATTTAATTTCTTTTTAATTACTCATGTTTACCAATTCCTTTAGATTCAGAAAAAGCTCAAAATTGCAGTTAGCAAAGGAGGCTTGAAGTGGAATGATTAAGAACATCTGGTGTACACATAATTATACCAGGCAATTTATTCCACCATTACCATTTCACTATAGCCATGGTAATGAGCTAGGGCTGGATTCTATCACTTTTCTGAACATTTACAAGTATCTTACTACACAGAGAGCTTCACTGATATGACTGGCAATAATTCAAGTGTGTAACACCAAGCCTTGGGAGAAACAGTGCTAGATTCTTTCCCTTGCCAAGTGGAGAAGCCAGCCCCAGATGTGTGATCAGCTTTATCCATTAACAGATTCAGGCAAGTTTGAGTTTATCTGAAAAAATGTTACCTGAATGTAACTAAATATAGCTTAAGAAAAGTAGAATCAGTATCAGAATCAGTACTAAAGTCGTGTTGATTCCACAAAGATTTTGTCTTTGGAAGAAAACAGAAGGAAAAAATCAGGTTATCTCACACCCTAGTGTTTCAAGGATCTTTGAAGTTAAATATTTTATTCTTGTTGTAAAATGTTACATGGACACAGAGGAGAAATGAATTAAATGATTTTACTTTCAAACCATGCTCAACGTAATTGTCTTTTGTGGTACACTTAAAAGATTTACGTTACTTGAAATTTGTTCAAGGCCAAATTTCCAAAGCAACTCAAAGAAGGGCTGTGATCTTCATACATAAATGCTGCCTCAATATGGCTTTCATTATGCAAATGGTGACACTGGTTGATCAGGGTGACTCCTTGTGGCCAAGGATCTGTTAACTTTACTCCCTAAATACCATCTTTTTGATCTCTTTGTGCGTTGCAACCACTGACCAGGCACAATTCAGACCACCTCCTGGGAAGTGCAGCATTACCAACAGCTCCTATTCCCATGGCCCTGGGACAACGAACATTCCTGAAAGGAGGATTCCAGGAGGATTTGGCCAATGTCAGGAACTGTGATAACCTGGGAGAAAACATCTCCTAGAGAGTATTGCAGGATGACTTGACCAGTGTCAGGAGAAACCTTCAGACCCAGATGACTGCAGACAGCCTGCACAAATTCTTAACACAGAAAAATGAGTAAAAAAAAATCAGTGAAATCCAGGCTCCTTTCTCTGCAACATGTCACAAGAAAAGTATTGCCATCACATTAACTTAGCGTCTCAATAATCCAATTCGAAAATTCTGCATTATGGATTTCCATGAGACATGTAATGGAAAAATCCAGCCCAACTGTACAGTCAGAACAGCTCCAGCTGCAGTGAGCCAGGGTTAAATAATGAAATTTGAGAGGGATATTAGGAGTTTGAAAGTTTTGAAGTGCTCAGTCTGTTATCAGCACCACGATCCAGGGCTACCACAGATCACCACTCTGTCCAGCTGATGGAGAGACAGCTTAGTCCAGCTCCACCTGGACTGGTCAGCTGGACTGGTCACCTCCCTTCCTGTGCATCAGCAAGGGCTCAGAGGAGGTGGGCTTGTGAATCCTCACAAGATCCTCTTCTCACCACAAAACTAATTACGAAAATAGTGCTGATTCAGGCCACCAGCCACTCAGCTTTTAAGGATGGCAGGTTACACTGTGCATGCTCCCTATGTACTGCAAGTAAGCAAGACTCTCCAGTTTAATAGGTAAGCAATATTCTCCAGGACCATTTCCTTGTGCCATTTTTTCAAGTTCTTAGCCCAGGATCTTCTTTCTTTGGCTGTCTGCTGTTCTTATCATTCATTTGTTATTGGCACCTACCTGCCATGTGGAACTGATTTCCTTTTTCATTTAGACAGTCTGTCAATTCTGCACACAAAATTGGCCCTTACTTATCTTTTCTTGTGATTTTGTGTGCCTTTTGCTCCATCTTCCAGTTTGTTCCTTTGTGCAGTTTCAAAGCACCTCACTTTGGTCTGTATTACTCTTGTGAATACAAGTGACAATTTTATTGAAGATTCAGCTTTTCTTCTGTGTTCTCTGTCTGCCAAATATTGAACCAAGTTATTTCAGAAACTACTGTTCAAATCCAGGCGCCAAAAATGCATATGCTTCCTCCAGACAGACTTTATAGGATGCAGTCCAAACTTGATTTGAGTTGGCCCAGCAGCTGCCTCTTCACAATAACATTAGCATTTCCCTGCATAAACTGAGTCTTAAAAAATTCATTGAAGAATGTTTTATTCTGAAAAAAACCCCCAAACCTAACCAAAAACCAACCAAAAAAACCCTCACAACATTTTTGTATGAGATGCATGTTCCTACCTCAAATTTAGATTTCTTTCCATATATATCTTGCCTGGGCATACTTTCAAATTTCTACAAGGGAGTTTCTTTCATGCTCTTTCAAAGGCTGAATGGAAATAATTTAATTTTTTTGTTTTGTTTATTCTAGTGGCTGTTGTTTTCATGTGAAATACTCTTTTGACATGTTTGCATGTTTCTTGACGTAGGCAAATTTTGCATCTGTGGCCAAGTTGTGATTCGATTCTTCCTTACAGAGTCAAAATGACTCCTTGTGTTTTAGTAATGGAACCCCTGATTTAAATCTGTCTAATTGAGTTGTTATGTTCTAAGTCTGGCCTGCACAGCTCAGTGACTGTCAGTTTTCCTGGTTAACACAAGACTGCGCACCGGCACAAATGGCACCTTAAATCTTCCTTCCTGAAAACCATCTTTTGATCATCAGTTCTTAACCCATTGAGATAACCAAGATAATTTTCAGGACATGTCTGATGAAGATGATCGAGCACAGAACTGTGTTAGTTATCTTTGCCATTGGGGTAAAGATATAAATAGTGGTTTTTTGAAAGCAATATTTACTTGGCTACTTCTGGCTACAGTGTCAGTCCACTTAGCAGAAATTTCACGTGAAGACTGGTCTCAATAGACGCATCAGTTGACCCTATTGTTTTTGGAACTACAGTGTTGCTGTGAACAGCATAAGATGAAAAACAAGAGAAAAAATTTAAAAAAAGGTAAGGAAGGAAGAACAACTGAAGTAAGTAGCAGACATGGAAACTGAAAAATTAACTGGTCCAAAGATTTTATTTCTATTAAGTGCTCGTATTCCTAGTTCTCAGCCCATTTCTCACCCTGTATAAATACAAATATGCCACTACTGTTCATTCTATCTGCACTGCAGAGAGAATGGAAGTGTTAGCCCTCAACAATGGCAATTTCCATTCTTTCATCAGATTTAAACATAACCTTTATGATATTATAAATCAGTGTTGGCATCAGATATTGTTGAGGTGTGCTGCTTTCGTCTATGTAGAGTTAATTTTCTTCACAGTGTCTGGTATGGGGCTGTGTCTTGGATCTGTGCTGAGCACAGGGTTGATAACACAGAGATGTTGTTATTGCTGAGCAGGGCTCACACAGAGCCTTTTCTGTTTTTCCTACAGTCACTCTGATAAGGAAGTTGGGGGTGCAGGGAAGGTTGGGAGGATACACAGCCAGGACAGGTGACCCCAACTGTTTCTCTCTGAGAATTGATATAAGGAGGGGTTGCTTGGGCTTTTTTGTTTCTGTTTTGATTATTATGGTTTGGGGTTTTTTTCTCACTTCTTTTTAAGTAAAAAAGGCTGAGAACAAAATTTAGAGCTTTGAAACAAGAATATAAGAGAACAGGAAGCATATTTTCCTTTGCTCTCTTAAAATAATATTGTCAAGCCTTTCTGTTTTGTTTTGTTTTGCTTTGCTTGGTTTCAATAGAAACCATGAGAACGCTAGAATTTAGCGCAGGTGTGTTCTTTGGGGTTACAGCTCTGCCTTTCCCTGCTGCTGTGAAAATCCACCAAGCTATAAGGCTCAGTTTAGTGGGTTTTTTCCCTGAATTTGGCTGTTGATACTTTTAAAGGTGACAGTTTTCACCTCAGAAGATTTGCACATCTCTGACGTGTGGGATCCCTCTTGTGTGCAACCAGTGTGAAGCACTGGGCCCATGGGGCAACACTTGCTGCAGCCAAAAATGGTGAATGTGGAGCTGGAATTTCTCTTCCATCACTGCTGAATCTCACTGTGCAGCAGAAAAATGAGTAAGCAGAAAGGACAAGATGAAAGGGATGAAAACCACGTGAAACTTGAAGCACTTGTGGGGCAGGGATTGGGGTGAAGAAAGGGGGAGACAAATTTGGGAGGAAGATCCATCAAAATAACAGAATGGAGAAAGAATGAAGAGGCAAGGCAGGGGCTGAACTTGGGAGAAGGGGATAAGACAGGATTGAATGATGCAACAGGAAAAAAAGAGAACAAAAAACAGATTGGAAGTGCAGAGCTGAAGAGCTCAGGCTTATAGATGGAAGAGCAAAATAATCTAGTTGGGATTTCTGGGGAAAAACAGTGATGCTTTGGAAACATCCATTAGAATTCTCTAAGAATCTTCAGACATCCCAAAATCTGGTTATGTTACTACAGTGATAAACCAAATAGGTGAGGGACAATGTACTGGGGCTCTGGGGCAGCAGTAAAAAGGCTTGAAACCACACTTCACCCAGTGAGGAGACAAGAATTGTGTCCACTCAGGTGCTGAAGAGTCAGGAGGATTAGATGGTGATCAGTCAACTAATGACCATATCACAAAATGTCTGCAGAAATGGGCTTTGCACAAGCTCTTTAAACCTGGCAGTTACCTGGTGAGTGCGTAACTCTGCACTTGGTGGTGATCCTGGAAAATGACAGTTTTCCCTGGGTCAGGTGATGGTTTAAGGGTTTTGAAGCATTTGGTGGTGGTGGTTTTCCACTGACTGTAAGTGAGCTCAATACCAAGCTGTGCTATAAGTCTCACCCTTATTTTACATAAATTTTCCTAAGGAAAGAAGGGCTCCTTAAGGTGTGGAAAAGCAGCAGTGTCAACAAGACCATACTGAGGTAGGAAACAAAGCAGAAAAGAAGAGAAAATCTGATATTTTTATCCCTTAGAAAATGCAATGGATAGCTATTTGGAACACTAAGGGTATTTTAAATCCATTTCACACTGCACTTAAACTTGTTCCATTTAAGAATTAGCTGATAATACCATTTTCTATCTGTCTTTTTCCTCTTCGTTGATGAATAGAGGCAAGGAAGTCTTTATCAGTAAATAATAAAGCAATTATTTTTAATCAATTTCAATTTCTCAGTTGAAATAAATAATGAAACAATTTTTTTTCTCGAGTCCTTTACAGAAAATCAGCACACCCTGTCTCTGAAACATGAACTCACAGGCTTTTACTTCTAGCCACAACAAAAAGACCTTGCTTCCCTCTTTACCACTGCTACCACTTGCAGGGATGGTAAATATTTTAACTTCAGCAACTGATAACCTCACGTCAACCTACAAGGTGAACCTGAACTGTTTGGATAGCACAGCTTTTAGTTTAAATCTCAAATTCTTCCTTAATTAAAATACTTCCTACCTTCTTCCTCTGTACTGACATTGTTCTGTCTGCAAGCACCCAAACTGCAAGTGGCCAGACAGATAAAAAAAGACACAAACATGGGACAGCAGAGCACACTTCAAACATGCCATCAGTCATGTAAAAAGTGCCCTTTTTGGAGGGAATGGGGTAGGTAAATATACTGTTAAATTCAGCTGACTTGGTGTTGCTGATTTAAACAATAAGCCCAAAGAAGCTCTCCAGGTAATTGATTTCTGCAATGTGTTGTATGCATTTACGTAAATCTAATTAGAACCCTGTGCCTAACCCAATTACGAGCTATTCCCTTAAAGCAAATTTTATGTTTATCTAAGCCAGGCTGTGCCAGCTGTGAGAAATAACCCTGGACTTGCCCATAGTTATTGTGTAACAGCTGAAGTGGTCAGAGAAATACACTGGGGATTTCCCCTTTTTTCCAATGGATCACGTCATTGTGGATCAGGACTGGTTTTGGCTTTATCAGGTCACTAAATTGGACTGCATTGGCATATTTCTGCTATCAGATTGCTCAGGACAAGTTAAAGGAAAAACTTAAGGTAAAGTTTCAGCGTTAGGGTTAGCTGAGGGAAAACCCTCTATAAAACCCAATACTACGCATATGTCTTCCTACAGTAGTTCTACACTAGGGTTCTGGCAGTAACAGACTATGTACAATCTTTTCTAGCATTGGGTGAAATAAAAAATTCAGGAGGACAAAACACTAGACTGAACTTTTCTTTCCAGGAGTAGATCCAGCTCTGAGCCTCCTTGTCTTCTCCAGGAGCACTTTGAAGAAGTGCCCTTACTCAAGGCTCAAATCTATGCTCTCCACAGTTTAGGAAGAAGAGCTATCACAGAAGAACCCTTCCTAAGCCTGGGGAAAGGGAGAAGGAGGCTATCTCTGGTTGAACCATGTAAGAGAAGGGGCAGTGAAGCAGGAAAGCCCAGTCAGACATATGCAGAGTCAGCGAGAGAAGAAGGGGAAAGGAGAAGACAGGGAGGGAGAGCACTGGTGAGGGTGAAACAGAGCCAAAGTGACCGTGAGCAGAGCCTGACTGGGACAGCACAGAGTGACAGGGGAAAGAAAGGACACAAGATTTTCTCCAGTGAATTATACACTGTTCATCACTCTAAGGCAGGAATTGATGCTGTCAGGTGGAAAGCCCAGGTAAATTCTCACCTGTGACTCTCAGTAAATTATTTTTCCTTTCCTTTCTCTGATTCCATGCTCTTGGGGACAGCTTAGCTGGTCAGCAGCTTAGAAACTATCCCAATCCAAGTAGCACTTTCCCAAGCAGGACTTCAGCTCCCAGCACAGTGCCTGCAGAGGCAAAGCTGCTGCTGCAGAGCAGCATGACAAGGAGCAGTCTCTCCTCATGCGACCTTTACGCGTGGGCTTAGTACAGTGCTGCAAGCATCCCCCTGGGGCAAATGAGATTGACATGGCAGCAGAGCACGTGTACTACCCAATTCCAGGATTTCTAACTACATGCCACTTCCTTCCAGTTGGAGACGAGTTTATGAGCTTGACCAGGCAATAAAAGTTCCTATCTCCATGCTAATGAAATGTCCAAGTCCTAATGGATTAGTAGTTTTCATATCAGATTATACATGCATTTTTTGCTGATAAAGACAGAGAAGCCACTCCTATTAGGCTTTCAGATTCTGTTAGTAAAAATACATCTCAACAGAGCTCAGTGCTTATGGGATGCAAAGAGGACAGAAAAGGCAGTAACATGTGATGGTGGACTGCTCAAAAACTCTGCTTTCCTGCAGCTGGCCAGGACACAGTCAGGCAATTTTCAGAAAGCTATTGCTGACGTGGAGAAACCCTGTGGACACTTTCCTAGAAGACCCAGTCCCTGGAGCTGTTCTGCAGCCATGGTCAGATATGTGGCCCCTGGAGCCATGGAAAGTTCTCCCACTCCCTTCAAAGAGTCCAGGCCCTATTGATTCCAGAAGCCACTCCACACACCTCTTTGTCAAGTCTCTGAATGAATAGTGATCCCAAACTCAATTCCTCACAAGTAACTTTCCACCCTAAAGAACTGCAAGCATTATTTTGGGATGCAACACCACCACCAATTCCTCCAGAAAGCTGCTTGGGCCATCTCTGTGCTGCTAAAGGAAACAGCCTCAAACACCAAGCACAGGTGGAAGCAGCTGGGTCACATCTATGCTGTTTAGAACTCACTCCTTCTGTCCTGAATTTGTCTAGAAGTGAGTTGCATGGGTTGACAACAGAGTTGAAGAGAGATTTAACAGCCAAGCAACGTGGACAACAGATGTCCTGCACTTAAGCTGGTTCCATGCCTTTCATTTAGCAGCACTGACACTCCCCAGGAGCCTGGCAAAGGCTAGGACATCACTGTGTGGTTGGACTACACTGAAACAGTGACTCTGGAGAGTGAGATCCCTGCACAGGGTGGTGACACAGCACAGCCACTCCAAGACTCCACTGGCAGCAGTGAATTCCTGGCTGTGGATCCCCCACATACAGCTCTCCATAGGTGCCCAAATGCTGCATCTGAGGGCCTGAATCCCCCTTGCAGCAGTGCCTTGTCATCCGTCCCTGTGTGCTCTGCAAGCCAAACCTTCTGTGTCTCCTCCGTGGAAGTAGTTTAATAACATGCAGGACAAAATTGACTCAACCAGAGGGTACTTTGCTGATATTTTGTACTCATGGCTGTTTTTGTTGTTGTTATTTATTTATGTATTTTTTAAATTCTTTACCTTTTGGAAACTTTTGCATTTTTTATTTTGGGCCTTAATACAGTGATGCCATTTTCCATTTCAATCAGTGCTCCCGCTTGCTCCCCCTCTTCCATTTCTGACTGAGTCCAAGGTAACTTTTAAAAAGGAAGGAAAAGTGATAGATGAATTATGGCAGTTGAAGTTGGAGAAAAAAATTCTGAAAGGAAAATGTAATTAAGAAATAAATTGAAAAATGGAAGCACCTGTGATACAGTGAGCAGGAATGATTGTTTTAGGGGGAAGACCATCACAGGCAGCTTAATTCCATTTCATTCTGTAGCTTTGGGATTTGGACTGTTTGCTCATTTATTTGGATAAATGGTAAGCCTATTCTACTTGCACTGTTAGATGTAATGAGTATTATTTTGCATTTAATTAAAATACTGACACATTCCCACCGATAGAAAAGTTTCCATTGCTTTTCAGAAAATGCTGGGTCATTTGATTTATAAGACATAGTTATTAACTGCTCAGCAAATACCTGGAATGGAAATAATTTTATCTTTTTGGGAAAAACACTACTGCTCCTGTAAAAACAGAGGTTTCAAAGAGCCTGAAATGTCTGGAAGAAATTCAAAGTGGGAAGGGAAAATTTGCAGGAGGGCGACTGCAAAAATGGTAAAGTGACATTTTGAGTGTCATTTGTATCAGTCATTTTGATCAGTGACTGATACAAATGTAATTGTACATGGAAATGTGAGTACACTGGGACAGCAGGCACTGCCAAACCTCTGTAAAGTTTGGATTCAGTAGCTGAAGTGGGATGAGTTGCAATACTGATATCTGAAAGTAACAGATATCTGAAAAATGACAGAAAGGGACTGAGCCAAAGCTTCCCCTGGCCTGAATTTGCAAGGTATAAAGGGAAACCTTTTCCTGTGTGAGTCTGCTGCTTTTACAGTAGCATTTAAAGTTGCTTCATTGCTGTGGGAGAGGGTGAACAGAGCAGGAGACAAATCAAAAATTGACCCAAAGCTCAAAATTAAAAGTCAGAGAAGTTCTGCCCAACAGCAACACTGTGGTATCACTCTCTGCCAGCTACCTCCTGACATTTCTTCTTCTGCCCAACAGCAAAACTACTCTTCCCAATATCAGGACTCTCATTCCTACCAAAGATTGGCTAAACATCTAGAAACTGGGAGGATGGCAGTGGCTCTCTCTGGAAATGCTTGCTTAGTTCAGAGCTAAACCTAACAAACTTACAGGTTTGAGGTCTATCTTTCCTGGTAATGTTTTAAAAATAAAGCAACTCCATTTTCCAGGGTTTCTGCCTTTTGGAAAAAGACAGGAACTGGAGAGCTGCCACAGCTATCTCTGCTACAAAGGAAGAAACAGGTCCCTTCATGTCTTGATGGACTCAATCATCACTATGTGACGGAAGCATCCAGGAGATACCATGGTATGATGGGAACAGACTCTATCCTGGGATACTCCATGAGAATTACAGCTTGTCTCCAGCCCCTCACACTTGCAGGTCCCACTCACAGGACCTGGAAGCAAGGTCCCATGGAAGATCTTGTCTAATAACACAGAAATACACTTGTCAGATGGATCTGAAGCCATCCCATCACCACAGAGCACTAAACTCTGTCACTATTTTTTTCCAGAGGTGCAGGAAATTTCTGACCTCTTTTCTTTTAAATTATCAGAGGCACAGGGAATCTTTGGTAAAAATTAACACAATGGCATAAGAAAGGCTGCCAGAATCTGCCAATATTCCTACTTCCTAGACAAGCTAGTTTTTTTTTTACAACCTCTAAAGACAGAGGGATGTCTCATGTCTAATACTTGTACCTCAAATGATTCCACCATGCCTTAGTTGAAGGGCTGAAGAAAAACATGTCAGTGATGAACAAATCAGGAATACAAATACTGTGAGTTCAGTTCACAATTCTAACAGCACTTTCAGTATGCTGTTCACTTCTGTGCTGTTACATACTTACGAATACAACCTTAACAGCTGAAAAAAAGGGTTGAAGCTGCATAATCCCACCAAAGCATCACAAGGAAAAGGAGGGAAATGGATGAGAGGACATTAATCTAGTTGCTGGGTTTATTAAAACTAAAGTACTTGTAAAAAGTCAAGACAAAAATTTAAAAATTGCTGCAATTAATTGACACCAGAACTCTGAGTCTTTGAGACAGCAATGCCCTCCATAAAGAATAATTGAGATGAATTTATAGCATTTATTTTGTTCTAAGCTTTCATGAAAAACATGCACAGAATCTGGTTAGGAGTACACCAGACTCGGAAGGAATCTAGAACTGGTGTACACAGCCATGTTTCAAGCGCTGGTGTCTCTTTCTCCAGAGCTGGGCAGTTTATTCTGGATGTGGAAGCTTTCCACACAGCAACTCTGGGAATTACAGCAGTTTAAAGTTTTGTGAAAGTGTTTCTACACTAGAAAAAATTACAGTTTAGAAGATTGAAACCACAGTATGAATGTAAGGATGTACTGAGGGAAAAAAAATCTAACAGCAAACCAACACACAAAAGTGTTTTCAAAACAAATATTTCAATATTGTTGCAACTGAACAGAATCACAGGCTTATGGAATGGATGAGGCTGGAAATATCCACCTAGTCCCACACTCCCATGCTCAGCAAGAGTCTCCTAGAGCAGGCTGCTCAGGACTGCTCATCTATCAAGCCTGGTTTTCACCCATTCCCCCAGAACACCTGCATTTTACAAAAGTCCTCAGATGTTTCTGAAACAAACACTGATAGTCATGACTATGGATTTGTTAAAGGTAAAATATGAAGTTTATTGGAACAAGCTCTGTTTCAATATATTTTGGAATGTATTGGCTGATGCCAACAGCTACAGCTATCGGAGGAGGCAGAGAAATCCTGGGTGGTTTTGTTTCCCAAATATTCGGCTCGGTGGAATGATGGGGAGTGGGTGGTCTTTGCTGGACTGTGCAAGGTACATGCTCAGAGTGCACACTTTATGAATGTCCATTTTTAATACAGTACTATGGGCCAGGACTGAGCTCTCACTATGGTTCTGTGAGTCTCAGCCTTTGGGGGTCTGCAGGGCAGCCCACAGCCACTGCTTTGATGGGAAGATTTCTTCAAATGGCCACTTGATGTCACTTGATACCATGCTAATAATTTTGTTGAGGTCCACTTCTGGGCAATAACTAAAGGTTCTTAGAATAAGGCGTCTGAAAATGGGAAAGCAAAGTGCTAAAAAAGCCCTATAAAAAGGTCATATTTATTTTGCTTACTTGTTCTTTTAAACCAATGTTGACAATTGCCAAATTACTTACAAATCCACAATGTCTTTTGTCTAGAGGATCCCAGGATCATAAGATCATTTAGGTTGGAAAAGACCTCCAAGATCATCGAATCCAACGTTTGACTGATCACCACCTTGTCAACTAAACCATGGCTCTAAGTGCCACATCCAGCTGTTTTTTGAATCCTCCAGGCATGGTGACTCCACCAGAGCCCATTCCAGTGCTCCATAACCCTTTCCATGAATAAATTTTTCCTGATGTCCAAGCTGAGCCTCCCCTGGCACAGCTTGGGGCCATTTCATCTCATCCTGTTGGTGGTTTCCTGAGAGAAGAGGCCAACTATCACCTTGGTATTGGTGCCCACTTTCTCCTCCAGAAATGGTTTAGAATTAATCACTACAACAAAGATTTATTAAATTAGGATGTGTTCCTCACTTTTTGGTTGTCCAGTTCTTAAGAGGCATCACAGAGACACAGATGTTTCTGGATTACCCTTGCAAAAATAAGATTCCATCAGCAATCTGGTGTCACCAGTCCCTTTGAAAGTTTTGGCTAAGCCCTAGATTTTCTGTGCCCTACTGCTTCATTCCTGACTGACACAGAGAACTTCACATTTCCCATGCATGTGAAATACCAACTCTGAAAACTAATGCAAGATTCCATATTTCCTAATCTAGCTAGTCCAAAGTAAAGTGAATTATTGTTTCCTGACATTTTTCATAAATCAGCATGACCTGAATCCTAATAGAGTCACATGATCAGGGCCTTAAGGTCTCTCCTCTTCCACTTTCCATTTATGTACTGCTGGGACATTGATTCATTTGTGATAGAAACCTTTGTCCTGAGACTTGTATATGTTGGTTTTATGTCCTGGTATTCACCAGCCAGGTGGTCCTGCATGAAAGTAGATCTGTCTGTAAAATAAATGTTAACCCAGAATTTTTTCAATCCCAGAGCTGGTTGAAATATTTTAGCCAGAAGAAATTTTCACTGCAGTTTCACTGCAAGTGAAATGCTTCTCTGGATACTTTTTTCGAACTATTATTAGGTAGGAAAAAAAAAAGTAAATGACTTATTGAGGTTGTCCCATTTTGTTTTGAAAACGTCATAAGAGATTTGTTCTTACTTTAATCAAAGCAAAACGAATAAGCCATATTGAACTATATTTATAAAATATTTTATATTGGTTTTGATGTCTTTTTAGCATTTGAGTGGTTCCAAATTTAAATAGTTTGGAAACTCTGTTATCCTAAATTTTGGAGAACAGAATAGATTCTGCTTCTTGTTTGCCTTTCAGCATTGGTATTTATCACAGAAAGAAAATAGCCAGCCTGGCCACATAAATGTTGGGCACTTGTTCTCATTTATGACATGTTTTATTTGGAGACCACACAGTTTCACCCAGGTAACAAGCTTTTCCTTGGCAAGGCAGTCTAAATCTGTACCAACAGGCTGGTGACACTCTTCATTCTCTGCAATCAACTGAAAACAGCAGAAATTCACTCCTTGTGCTTGAGGGCTGCCTAAGCCCTTGCAGGTATCTCACTAATGATTTGTTGTGCCTTATCAGCTATCACTCTTCCTGCTCTAACTCCCCGTTCTTGGCTAGAGCCAGAATGAGCTGTGGCAGGTCCTCCTGTGAGGTGTGGTGGGCGAGAGGCTGGGCATGAGCTGGCAATGTTCATTTTCAGCCCAGAAAGCAAATCCCATCCTGGGCTGCATCCCCAGCAGTGTGGGCAGCAGGGCCAGGGAGGACATTCTGCCCCTCTGCTCAGACCCCACCTGCAATGCTGCATCCAGCTCTGGGGTCCCCAGCACAGGAAGGACATTGGACTGCTGGAGCGAGTCTAGAGGAGGCTACCAAGATGATCAGAGGGATGGAGCACCTCTGCTATGAGGAAAGGCTGAGAGCATTGGGATTGTTCAACCTGGAAAAGAGAAGGCTTTGGGGTGATCTAAATGTGGTCTTCCAGTACCTGAAGGGAGCCTACAAGAGAGATGCAGAGAAACAGGACAAGGGGGAATGGCTTCAAATTGAAAGAGAGTAGCTTTAGACTAGATATTAGGAAAGAATCTTTACTGTCAGGGTGCTGAGGCCCTGAGCCCAGAGAAGCTGTGGCTACCCCATCCCTAGGAGTGTTCCAGGCCACGTAGGATGGGGCTCTGAGCAACCTGGAGTAGTGGAAGGTGTCCTTGTCCAAGACAGGGGGCTGGAACTGGATGGTTTTAAAAGTCCCTCCCAACCTAAACCATTCTCAGTTTCTATGATTCTACAACTCCTTCAAGAAACATGAGGGAGATGCAGAACCTTTCCACAAACCTTCAAGGATTGAAGTCATCCATGTAATGTCCATAACTGTCCATAATAAATTTACCTCTACTCAGCAGCTGAGGTTCTCTTTTCTTTAATGCATGTCAAGTCAAAAAAATCCCCAGAGTTAGTTGTCTGTACACACACCGTGAAGTTTTCTGGAGAGCTCTTCGGTGGCACTGAGTGGAGCCACAACTTGGAGGCACCATCCATTAAAATGTGTTGCTCCAATACCGAGTATTGCTATGGTTGGGACAAGGGGAGGATGGTCAGCAAGTGGGCCAGGTTTGCAGGTTTCCAAGCAATCCAAACTAAATTCGTTGTATAGTGAATCTGTCTGTAAATTTGGGCTAGCTGTGACTCCTTCAAGAGGACAAAGAGCATAAAAATGAACTTTATGTAGCAGACATAAGCACTTTTTGGACATTTTAAACTCCTTTACTTTCTACAGGAACAATAAGCCAGAGCATTTTCAAAGATCAAGACATAATTGTGCTTGAGAGAGGAAGCAAAATATCCTCCACTCTCTCATCTCTGGAAGGTGGTGTCTTGAAAACCACAGTTTTTCTGTTTGGGGTCATTTCTAGATTTCTCCACATATATCACAGCTCAGACCCATTTCCAAAGGTCTGGTCCCCAAAGAAATGAAAGAATAAGAATATAATTATCATAATTAACTCTCTTCCTTAGGGAGGTAACTTTAGAGACAGACTATCTTCCAGCACCGTCCTCTGTAGCTGCCAGTGTTTGCAGCTCTCTAAGTGCTTTATAATCTTAGTTTCTGCAAACACTGTGCAGATATTGGTGATTTATTCCTGTAATTATTGTGCTCTTGAAGCTGTACCAAGTGGAGTGTGCAGTTCTGTGCTAAACATTGCAAGTTAAATCCCACTGGTCAGGAAGGAGAAAAGGAACAGCACTGAAGGCTGTCTAACGCACGTTTCAGCCCTTGCTTGGCACTCCATCAAGCAAGATGGTCTACAAGGCTAAGATGAGAGAAGGAAACACACCCAATCCATCTTCTTCCAGTGCAGGCAGTGTGCGCAAGTAATTTATTTTGTGCTTTAAATCATGTCTCTTGTCCCATTGCTTTAAAATGAGAGCTTATGAAAATTTCTAGGCACAGGAAATTTTGCTATTTCATTGCAAATTGGAATGAAAACTGCACGTATTTTAAGAAATCGTGAAAATAATTGGTAAAGCCACTTTGTTGCAGTCAGAGAGTTGGGTTCCAATGCAACCCAAAATGTGATAATGGTGAAAACTGACAGAAAGCAAAAGCTTAACAAAAACAACAGAGATAACGACCATATCCTATCAAAACAAAACGTTCTGCAGACACAGAAATGATAGAACCATCTGTTCCCATAGAAAAGCATATTTGCAGATATCTTTTGTTAAAAGTAGATGTGAAAATGTATTTATTTACTTTAACTTGGGACTCCTGACCTCATGGGTTAGGTGACAATGCACTGTGATCTTCATAGAAAATGAAAAACAAGAGTCACCCAGGCAGCATATTGCTGGAGCCAACATCTTAAGAGCATGCCAGTGTTCTCTTTCCTCCCATCAGGTTTGCAACCCCAAAGGAAGGGGATTGGCACTTGCCTGACAAATTTCTCAGCTCCCTCAGCCTTTCCCCATAGGAGAGGTGCTTCAGTGCCCCAACGACCTGAACATAAATCCAAATACCACTATTTCAGCTCAGTGATGTTGTGTATTGGATCACCAGTTACCCACAATTATTCCTCTAATTAGCAACTATTACGGTGCATTTTCCTTCCCATTTTTTTTCCAGCTATGTTTCCATTTGCATTAACTCAAAAAACTCTAGGGCTAAATCTGGTCTCGGAGAGTTGTACATCAGGCCAGCGTCGTAAATCAGGTGTTCACACTGGCCTAACAGCCACATAAATGAGACTGGAAGAGACTTGCTATTTTGTTCTGTGGAGAGAAAGCTCTTTGCTTTTTCAGCAAGTTAACTTAGCCTTCTTTCTGAGAGATGTCCACACTTAAATATGAATCTGTGAGGAAGCTGAATGAGCCCACCACGCACCAAGCTCTGAATGCAAAGCAGCCACAAGCAGCTCTCCCAGCAAGCCAAAAATCTGAGGAACAGCACTAGCAATAGTTAATGTTCTATTGAACAACCTTTGAACTGTGATGAAGCAAGCCTTGGGAAGATTATTGCTTTGGATAAAATCACAAATTAAAATGAAAAATTGTGGCATAGGTTCACAGCTGTGTTTCATGTCTGTGCTCATTTGACGGAAGCAGATTTGAAGGCAGTAGTGGAAAGCAATTTATTTACTAGATGTACTCTGGCTTTCCACCCAAAGGCATCAGGAAAGCACACAGGTAGTTCATTAGGGTTGAGGATATATAGTGATGCCTTTTCCTGGTCTTAAAAATTAAGAGCCAGACACAGTTAAGGGAAAAAGGGGTCCTACCTTGGTATTTAATAAGGATCCTTATGGTGCACCACTTTGTCGAGGTGGAATGTGCCAAAATGCACTCACACAATAGACTGTGTATACAATTTATAGACCTTTCAAATTAGCATATCTAACAAAGATTCCCCAATGAGAGGTTTGAATGAATAGTGTGATATCCCCCCATCCTGAGGAATTCCCCCCTGGATGGGCCTAATCTGAGTTTACAGGATGTGTTCTAGAGAGGTTTCTCAGGATAGTGTAGGGCTTTCTGGCCTCCAACTGTGAGGCCTCCAGGATGTTTGGTCTCCTGGCTTAACAGAATGTTAGGACTATGCTAAGTTATCAGACTTAAGGAATTACAAGTATGCATGCTAAGAGCACTGAGGATATACAAAAGCTATATGAAAGGTATATATAAAAGGTATATAATAGAAAAGGCAAAAAATCATCACGGCATCAATAGCAACTCAGTTGCAGACATTTACCTTACAACTTCTCCTACCGAATTCTTCCCAAAATTTCATAGCAACACATACAGTCCATTAGTGGAGATGAAGAGCAGGAAATGCCACCCAGAGTTCTCCCTGCATTGATCAAACTCAAGCAAGTGTCACTCCCCGCAATTCCCCCTCTCCAAGAAAAACTCTGTTAGAATTTCAGAATTGGATGTGCCCAGGAGCCACATAAATCACACTGGGGTGGCACAGCACAGACCTCCAGTGTGCTGAAGCTGATGCCTCACCAGGGGCTAATCAAAGGATCTCTTGGCTGTCTCTACATTGACATGGGAGTGCAAAAAGGAAAACTAAAATAAATAGCTAACTCAAGTTCTACATCAGAAATAGGATCCTGAGCCTTATAAAACCAGGTTCGCTCTAACTGCCTCTCATCTCTGAAGCTCAAGAGGTGACCTGCATAATATTCATTGTACTGCACACGTGAAGGAGTAGTGTATTAGCTCTGTGAAAGAATGGATGGACCAGAGGGTGCTGTGGTGGTCTGTACACCTGACAGTGGGAGGTCTGTCATCCTTGAGCCAAGAGTCCTTCCATCCTCAGAGTGTCACTGCTCCCCACAAATTGTTCTGGGCTGAGGTACACCCTTATTAAAAGCTCTTTATAATCAAAAATTTTGGACCATAAATCCTTGCACTCTGTGACAAACACAGGCTGGAAGTGACACCCAGAAATCACCCCTGAAGGGAGGAAGCTTTTGGGAGGAGAAGTGTGCAAATAGTGGTTTCCCCTTTTCACTCGTCAGAATCAGATTTCTGTGTTGATTATGTGTTCGACACAGAGACAGATCTCAGTAATTAATACCTTGTGTCAAGCTCATTTTACAGGGCTGAAATAAATAATGTGAGTGCCACTGTGGTTCATTTGAACTACTGAACTCTGCGTCATTTTCAGAAGGAAAATGCAGGCTGTCTGTATTTACACGGCAGAAAGCACTGAAAACCACCTATTTGTTTTCCTGAGAGCCTTCGTAGGGCACACCTCTGCACAGATTAAATTTACAAAGGATTTTTGAAAGCTGGGATACCACTCTAAAGTGCACTATGAAGCACTATGAAGATATCAGACCTGCTATTTTGTAAAAGGAATACATATTCTTCCTGGTCCCTCTGGAGACAATCTGCTTTGTATCTGCTTTGCTCCTCACCTTTCCAGTGCTCCTCTTCTTGAAGTCCAAATACTTCTCATATTTCCTTGACTTGTTTAATACCCACAGGACCATGTGTGGGGTACATATTTGTCCCTAATAAACACTTGACTGATCATTTCTTCAGGCCTTTCATGAGCTGCCACATCTGCAGTGCAAGAACAGTATAGGTAGTGAGAAACCATGCAAAAATCTGTTCCTTTCCTTTCACAGAACATCTGAGCCAAGAAGCTTCATGCTCAGAATATGGCTGCTCCCCAGTTGAGGAACTCAAGTTGCCTTAAAAGGCATAAAGCAAATGTAAAATCCTGCAGTGAATCAGAAGAGGGAAGAGTGAGGGCAGTGGACACCACAGACTAAAAAGTCAGGCATCCTGCCCTTCAGAAGTCATAGAAAATGGGGATGAAAGCAATGGGAGAGGAGAGATGCTTAACAAACTAAGGAGATCAGTGGTTTCCTGACTCCTTGCTCTCTGTTGGTCGGCAAAGCTCTGCAGGATGAGGTCAGTCCCCAGTATCCCCATTTTCAGTCAGACACAAAGGGAATTTTCTGGCTTTACCACAACTCTCTAAGGAGTTTGCTGGCTGCAGCTGTCTCTCTTTGGCTGCAATCGTTTCATTACTGTGTTTTCTTGGTAGATTAGTTTCTGAACATTTCATCTTTTTGCCACATGATGTGTCCATCCCTAAATATGCAGAAACTGAGTAAGACTTCCAGACAAACTCTTCCCAGACCCAACAGAGGGCACTTGGTCCTGAAAGTGCTGGGGATGGATAAGGAACACACTTCTTTTGTGTCCTTAATCAGATCCTGCAGGTGACATCCAGGCAGCCTAAATTCTGCTCAAGTCCCAGAACTGCTGCAGCCTGTCTGCTCCCCAGCACTGCTTACCCCTTGAATCTCAGTGTGCTCTGAGGTGGGCAGAAGGTTCCTTGTATGTCCACAAGAAAAGGCAACACTTCCTTGACTAAACTGTTGTGCTTGGGCCTCCAGAGCCCCAAAATTTTATGTTTGGTGAGAGACACACTCAGTAGGGCAGTTGCCTCAACCAACAGTCAGAGCATGAAATGACCTCAGCTGCGGGTCTTTGCTTGAAGGGGTTCCATTCCATCTCAGCTGGATCTGTAAGAGCACCAGAGCCACCTGGCTACTGTGGGATGGGGCTTCTGGGTGGGTGAGGATGGGGACTCACCTGCTGCCTTCCCTGGGACATGGAGTAGCCAAGAGCACAGCAATTACAGGGCAGGGGAAGAACAACTTGGAGAGAAAGCGACTGTGACTCCCAAATTTGGACACTCAGATGCCTGTGTGTGGTCTGGAGCTGATCCAGCTGGATTTTCTCCTGGCTGTGAAGGCCTCATGTCTGATGCTGACAGCTGAGCTACTTCTGTGGTTGGTGCAAGGACAAACTTCACCACTGCTCAGGAGAGACGAGCCCAATGAACCAGCTGAGGGCAAAACACTTGCATGGACCTGACATTTACTTTTCAGAAAGTATTTTAATAGATGTTTTATATTTCTTCAGTTTACTTCTGACTAATGATTTGCTTCGTGCCCTCAGAATTGGGGCAGAAATCAGACAGGCAGAAACTAATGCAATGAAATTGGTTTAATGTCCTCCACAGCATTGGAATAAAATTTCAACAGTGTGGAACAGAACTACAGATAGTACATTTATATTGAAGTGGAAGAAAGAAAATTCTTCACTCATCAGAATTGCCCTAAAATAAGAACAGCAATATCAAAGCCAATTAGGGAGACAGTGATGTAATTCAAAGACAAAATAAGGAGCATTCTGTGATGTGGTTTATGAACAATTTATCACCACACTTTGGCTCCATCAGGAATATAGTCCAATAAACTACTGGCTTCAACTTACCTTTAGATCTCTGTATCTGATTCAAAACGATAGAGCCAGGACCTGACAGTGGGGATAAAATTAACTGTTTCTAATTATTCAAACTCAACAAGGGTTTTCTAACAAATACATTGAATATATGAAACAATTAATTTTCTTTGATGGATTCCCAGCACTACAAAAATCAGTAGATCAGTGGAGTGAAAAAAAAAAAAGAAAAATCTGTGTATTGAAGTGACAGCATAAATCCATAACCAGATACAAAAGTGAAGATCCCCAGCAGCATGGGAATGGAGCACATTAAGATAAACAGAGGATGACCGCTGCTGGAGGAAGGAAAGGAGTGTAGATATTGTGCACCCTTTGCCTAGGGCACCAAATTAACACAGAATCCCATGTTTACTCTAAAAGATCATTGCAGCAGTAGAGGAATCTGAAAATCCTGTTTCAGACAAGAGAAACCATGGTGAGTGTGCTGGAAATGCTCAAACACATCAAAACCAAAATGAATGGACACTTGAGGAAGGCTTTAGCAAGGAATAAACAGACAAGTGCACACATAAAATTTCCTTGATCTTTCCTTCTACAAATCAAGAAGATACATCAGGAGAGATTTCAAGCCTGGGCCTGGTTTTGAGTGAGCCAGAGGCCAAGGCCAAGGATTTGTTTGATTTCTATTTCCAGACTCACATTCCCAACTCTTAGGAATGAGGCTTCTCAGGGGGACATTTAAGAGCAGGACACAGCAGCCAGACCAGGTATTTCTCGCTCCAGGATTACAGAAAGTGAAACATCATCAGTGAAAGGCAATTGCATCAAGGTCAAGTCACCCTTTCCTACTGCAAAGATGCTTTGAGGATTGAGACTCTTTGATGTTACCATTGGAAAAACCCACAGACAGGTGGTCCCCAACTATCATCCAGTGGTTTGGACACCAGCCCACCAAATCCCTGCTTCCCACCAAAATTTTTCTCATGAATAACCCTGAGCACCAGCAACATGCTGAGGGACACTTTAATCCAGGTCTTTCCATCAGTGTCACTATGTCTTGATTGTCCTGAACATGATGGGACACACAGGGAAATAGGCTGCACAATCACCAAGTAATCCTTGATTCTAAACTTTGGTGCAAAGCCTGAAGCTTGCTCTGTAGAAAGCCAACCTCAGTATTCTGCAGCTTAGCCAGAAATGTTCTGCAACTGCAGCACACGAAGCAATCCCCACTCCAATGACACAAGGAAGAAATGCAGACACTGATTTCCACTGCAGAGGCTGGAAAGAGAAGCACTGGGGGATATTGATTGGGCTACAGCACACAAGGAGCTGCAGGCAACCATCACACAGGATGGGGACAAATTCCTCACCCCGTGCTAAATGAAGAAAGCAAACAACTATGTTCATTTGGAACCTTCAACATCTCTCTGTGTTCAGAGGATCCTTGATTTCTGCGTCCCATTTTCTTTTGTTGAACTGCTCAGCTTCTCCATCCTTCCTTTTTTAGGAAGACTGATTCCTTTTTTCACGTCCACTTTTGGTTATAAACCAAGCAATAATTGCTAAACTTGCTGCAATGTGGTGCATTGATTCTTTAGAGTTTCTTAGCTCCAGAGCCATCACAAAAAACCCCCAGAACTCAAAGTTAAAGCAGTAATAACTTTAGTTACATCCACAAAGTAAAGGGCTCATACCTTCCCTACAGAGCAACAAATTAAAATAAGCCTAAAGCAACAAGACATTTCTGACTTTTCTACGTGTGTTTTTATTTTCATGTCTCTGGTGGCTACCTACAAAGAGGAATATGTCAAAAGCTTCCCTTAACTCTGAATTTCAAGTCTGAATCATATTATTAGTGTCAGTAGATGCTCCACCATGCTTGTTTAACTCATGCAGCATGGATCCTGCCTGCTAGGCTTCCTGGGATGCCTGTCTGAACCTGGAATGGAGAATATTCCATCATGAGGAACCCTGTGAGAACTGGGGAGTCCTTGGTCACCATGAAGGCATTCAGCCTCAGTTGTGTGAGTGTGTCTGAAAATAAAAACCTTCCTGCTGCAGTCCCTTCTGAGGACACAACCAAGTCTCACATCTCCTGTGTCTCCTGCTCCCTCATTAGGCCAGTTGCCATCATACTGCATCAAATTTTCACTGGGCAGTCAAGCTAAACTAAGACAATAATTAGCTCAGATGGTCTTTCAGAAATGAAGAATAATCAGGAAGGATGGGAAGACTTACAGACTGCGCTGTGGCATTTCCCCACTGCCACGAACCTTGTGTCACTGATGCCAACAGGATGTGCAGTCCTGTCTTCCCAAACTGCAGGGCCATTACAGCAATGAATTGATCTGTACACCTCTACCTGCCTTCGAGACTGTGAGTAAATCCTGCTGCTTGCTTTGGAGGAAAAACTGTTCCCAGTTTTCAGCCTGCCACTCTACAGACAGTCAGACCCCAACATCTGTAGCACTCAGCCAGCAGCAATCAAAGCCACACACTATTCTTTGCCACTTCACTTCTCCATCACAGCCCCAGCCAGGCTTGTTCTCCACTCCTGTGAGTCACAAAAGGGACAGAGAGCACAAGTTCAACTTGGGGAATGTTTCTCAGATAAGTTCTGCTTTGTAAGCCTGCTTGACTTTGTTCGCTGCCATCTGAACTTCTGGGAAAGGAATCAAACACAACCTTTCCTAGCAACAGGGTGTTAGAAGAGGATCAGACTTACAATACCTGCAGTGCCTAAAAATGGAGTATTGTAATGACTACAGTCAGTCAGTTAAACCTAAAAATCCTAAAATTAGAGCCTAGAATGCTAGCATTTAAAGGGATGATTTCCACTTGAAGATTTTTAGATTTGAACACCTTTCTCCCAGCTTATTGAGGGAGTAGCTTGGCTTATGAAGAAAGCTGTTCTGCTCCCCAATTTCTCCTTCTGGAGAAACCTGGATTTGCTTGACCCCTCACCTTGCACTGCTTTTCTGTGTACAGTGACTCTGTTGTAAATGCCCTTTAACAAGCAATGAATAGCATATGGTTGTTTTTCTCCAGCAACAGAAATTGTATTCTACAAGGATAAGATTAGCAATGGTTAAACAGTTGTAAACTATGGCCAAAGCCTTCAAAAACAACTCCACCATATCTTTTTGCAGGTTTGGGAAAATCTAACAGCTTCTTTTTTCATTATTATTATTATTGTTATTTCTAAACATTTTCTGTGTTCAGCCTTTCACCAGGAATGCTGAGGCTACAAATGCTTCTTGGCATCTGCAGACAGCAATATCCCTCATTGTCTGATGGCAATGTACTTTTCAAACCTCATATTCATAAATCTCCTAAATGCCCTGGGGATAACCAAGTACCACTGTGTACCACTGTGATAACCCAAGGCATAAAGAGAGTAAGAAACGTTTCATGCATTACCAGCTGAATCAGAGCTGGCTATGGAACATCCAAGGCCTGATCCCTCATTTTTCTTCCACTCACCAGCCACCCCTTTCCCAGGAACCAAGCAGTTTGGCAAGATTTCCAAACTTTACCTGCTGGTTCTTTTTGTTACTTTCAGTTAAATCATTCACTGACAAGACTTAATCCATTGCTTATGTAAATGGAAAAGGCATTTAAAAATCTTAGCATGGAGAACTTGGATTTTCATTAAGATCCATCTCTGAGTGAGAGAGAAAGATGGGGCCAATTCTTGCACCATTCAGTTGCTCTCTTCCCTTCTACAGATCCACCTTGCAAGCAAATGTCTGATCCAGCAGCCCCCCTGCTGCCTTGCAGCCACTTTTGGAGCCTCAGCCTGATGCCAAGTGTACATTATGACACCAGTGAGACAGTGGGAGGAGGCGAGATCTCACAGTGAGGTATAGGGAGAGGAGGGGAGAAAGAAGGAAAGGCAGTGGAGTAGAAGCACCACTGAAAGGCTGAATCTCCTCAGATAAAAGTAGTTTGAATGTCCCTGGTGCAGCATCAGCCCCTTTTAAGCCCTCTTGCACAAAATGAGGAGGACAGGCATTTTATATTGCCTTGGCTCTCTGCCGGTGGTGGGCACACGGTCAGGCTGGACACTGATGAATTGGCCAGAGACCTCCAGATTGAATCTAGCCCTCTTCCACAGCAATTTCTATAAGGTGACACCAGCATGTGTATTTTTAAATTTTAAAACAGGCAGGCTATTTTAACAGGGATTAATCCTGGACTGTAAGGGGGGAAAAAAAGTCCCAGGAATAAGTTTTAGATATAGAATTTTTGAAATCAATGTGTGTAAAGGTCACCATCCACTGCATCTCCTTGGGCCATGCCCTACAGCCACTCACACACTTGGGGCTATCCGGCACATGCCCCAAAAGTCAGGGTACCCACGGGCTGTCTCCTCAGCTGAAGACCCCTCCAGAGTACAATCCAGGCTCCCCTGGGCTGGAGGGCAGAGGACAAGCCTGTTTAGTGGGGAGCTGCTTCACTTTGCTAAATGAAGTAAATAACTGCACAGCCCTCCCCGTACAGGTGGCAGGAAAGAGGGTCCTGAAGACCTTTAACCCTCCATGAGTCCAATTGCTGCTCTGATAAGACTGGTCCTCAGCCTGCCAGCTGCAGTCTCTGACATGGGAAGAGCTGGGGCTACACAAATGGGATGCTTTGTTCCCATTTTTGCTCCATTCTTACAAGCAAAGTTGACAGAAGTGATGTTTTCCTTCACAGGGCTCAGCAGCAGGGGTTCCTGTGGGGAAAAAAGGAGAGAGAGGTGCTAAGGAACTCCCCTGAAAAATCACCTGTGGGGCTGTGGGAAGGCCACAGAAAGAACTGAAATGCTGGAGACACAGGCTCTGCCATGTTCCTTAGTTCTACACTGTACCCTTTGGTCACTTTTTGCCCCATCTGCCCCCAAACATGCCTTACTTGAAGGAAACATTAGTGACCTCAGATGCCCAAAACAAAACACTTAACCACAGCTGCCCACCAAAAATGGCTTCAAACAGCTTTGTTAGATGGGAAGACCAGAAGAAAGTGAGGATTGTTGTTATCCATCCCCAAATCCAAGGACCAGCTGATACAGCACGTGCCAAGCTACCTGAGAATTCAGAAGCTGAGCAGATGCAGCCCCTGGTCTGCCTGGAGCAGGGTTTCTCGTTGAGCCAGATTCTCCCACTCCTCCAGTAGCCACTCCACAGGCAATGGCTTCATTTGCTCACTGCTGTCCTCTTTTCACCTCTTTGGTCATAAGGTCTGTACAAAGCTCCTGCTCCTGTTTTATTACTCCAGTGTAAAAGTGAAATTGTATGTCCAAGGGACACATGCTGCAGTGCTGTTTTCCACATTTAACCTCACTTTTGCTTATGAGAGACAAAGAAGAAGCACTTCTTGCAGTGCATCTAAAAGGAGACATTCTCTCCAGGGAATCTCACTAGATTTTTACAGCATTTGTTGGCCAAAGGTGTCAGTGTCTGTTTAAAACCCTATGCTCAGATTAAAATCAACTCTAAGCAGTTACTTGAAGGCTCCCACTCTGAGGGATTTTTTTTAGAAGTTCTAGTTGATCATCACCAACATTTTACTAATTATTTTTGAAAAGAATAGGTCCAGCAAAGAATTTGTTTGGATATGCAGAAAAAGAAAAAAAAAAACCTAGACCAATTCCTTTTAAACAAAGAAAGCATAAAATAGCCTAAAAAAGACAGACAATCCCAGTCAGGCAGCATAACAGCTACATAATTACAGATGCACTGAGGGAGTCAAGGTCTTGGCAAAATTAAAAGCAATTAAGACAATTACCTGATTGTCTTAGAGAGCAAAACCAGCAATGATTTGCAGAGTCATGGTGGAAATACTGACCAGAATGTCTCTGCCTTACACCCCCTCTGACTCTCTCATGCTCTACTCTCATCATCCTAGATTTTCCCTGACAATAAAGCATTTTGTATGATCTGTTATACACCCAGGCAGGTTTGTAAGGAGAGACAGTAGCCGATGACTTCTTTTTTTAGCTACACACTTCAGGGCTGCTGCTGGTACGTGCAGCAGACATTAAGAATTTCACATTTCTCTCTTATCTTGCTGCATAATTTAATTTCTGGCTGATTTAATTTTTTTCCCTACTTTCTCTGGACACCAAAGTGCAGCCAAATTTCAACATGAGAGAAAGGCTGATTTTCGGGGGCACTCAATAATATTCTGTTCTCTGAAGTGTGCAGGGCTTGCACTCCAACACCAGGTTTGGGGCTAGGAGGGAATTTTCCCCCTAGGTAAGATAAGCAGGGATTTTGAGGTGTTTCTGGCTTTCCCCTTCATGTGCCCTTTCTCTCCTCCATAATCTCAAGGAAAATGTGTTTATTAAGTTCTCTGGTATCACAGGTGTGTAAAGACACTGGTGATTCCCTCAATCTCTTCTGTTCTCTTTCTGTCATACACTTAAGGCATTTGCTTACATACTACAGCCCCAAATGGGACTTGATTTCAGTGCTTCTTGGTGTGATGATAAGCCTGGGGACTTTTTCTGAGTACTTCTTGGTGTCCTGCTCTTGCAAAGGACTGAATCCAAAGTCCTGGGATCCCTCTTCCAAGCCTGTGTTTTCATATTTCATTTACCTTTCATTAAATGAAGAACATCCAACAGGTCACATGAATGAGATGAAGTATTACCAGGCTGCTGAGATTGTACTACAGCTATACATGAATCTATCAGTTCTAGGGTATCACCTGACCCTACCTAAGAACTGGATTCTGCATGTTACAAATATGCTCCATAATGTCTAGTCTTTACTACAATCATTCTATTCTGACAGTGTCACGAACCCAAAGGCTTGAAAAAGGAGGAGGAGGGCCAAACTTTTGCTAAAAATATCCAGATATTGGTTGCTTCAGGCTATGCTAGCAACATTAGGTTTCCCTTAGTACAATGGCACTTTCAAGCAGCATTTTCACCGTGTAGTTAAAAAGGCCAGTCTTATAGGAGCCCCAGTCTTTTATGAGGATTTTACTTGCCACTCATCCTGATCACCACCTCCCACCTTGCAGATTCTCTAGAGCAATGGCTAATGTTACAGTGCCAGTTTATATAACACACTTTACAGGCAATTCAGTTTCAGTCTCTGAAAATAACAATTGCATGGAAAAACATCTTGCTTGTTTTTCCCTAAGAGACAAAGTAGTGAGCATGCTGGCTTTCTCTTCTGATCACTTTTATTTGCTTCTGTTTCATATTTGAATGATATGGCACCCACAAGGGCAGGACATGAATATTCACAGAATCACAGAGTCACCAAGGTTAGAAGAGACCTTCAAGATCATCTAGTCCAGCTGTCAGCCTAATCACCCCTAAACCATATCCAGATTGCTCTTGAACACTTCCAGAGATGATGACTCCACCATTTCCCTGGGCAACTTATTCCAATTCCTAACCAGTCTTTCAATGAAATTTTTTTTCTACTATCTAATCTGAACCTCCCCTGGGCACTCCTGAAGGCCTTTTTGTCCTTTTGTCCTTCTTGTCCTTTTACTTGGGCCGTTCTCACTAGCCATTGTGTCTCGCTGGGCCCTCCCTGCCTTTGCCTTCCTGATCTAGAGTACCAAGCTCTGTGGAAAGGAAAAACCAAATAATACATCTAAAAATAGTCACAACAGCATGTGCAGGCTCTGTCCTGCAAGCAGACAGTCCAGTTTGACCAGAGTCCATTATTTTCTCCTTTAAAAAATGACAGAAAATTTTGACCCAAGCTGAGAAGCTGCGAAGCTCTCCAGAAATCATTGCAACCATCTGGCTCTGTGGTCAGCAAGGAGCTTGTTTGACTCACACTAGGTGACAAATCTCATGTGTTTTCAAGGATTACCAGTCTCAAAGACAGAGTGAGCAAGAAATACGGTATTTGAGCATCAGTCTTTGGAAACACCCTGTGGCAAGGCACTACTTGGCCTTCTGTTTCCTTTAGATATGGGCTACCACCCTGATGGATTGAAGCGCTCTGAGGAGCTGCACTGACAATGACACATCCATTCTGTCCTTGGGGTCACCACTGACTGCAGTACCCCAGCCAAGTTCATTCAAAGCAACATTTGTCTTGCTTGTATCTGCCAGTGCTGCAGGGCTGCAAGCAAAGAACAGCCTTGACAGTCTGTTAATCAAAGGCCAGGAGAAAAGAAATTAAGAAACTTCAGCATCCCTGACCAGCAGACTCCTACCTCTGCATGTTGGGGTGAGCTTGTTGCTTGTGAAATAACATCTGCAGAATTTTTTATTTTGCCACAGGCATAAAATCAGTGATGGCCTCAGCACCAAACCAAGTGTGGTTTCCTCTAGCAAACCCCTAGTTTCCCTCAGTGTATCCCAGTGCTATAAATTCCCAGGATCTAAAGATCTTAAAGCTTAGTGATTAAATCATTATGCTCGACATCCAGGCATTTTAGTGTCTGTGTAGTGTAATACAAAACCTTTCTGAAACCGAGCCCACTTTAAACAGGCACTAATTTATTTGGATTGCAAAGTTTATAGTCTGAATGAACACCACTACACCTACATTTGTGGGTGTTTTGTACATTCCTGGATTTGATCACTGCCTCAATGTAAATGTCCTATCACAACAAGTGGTTGAGGTCCAAACAAACCAAGGACCTTAATGATGTCTATTATTAATATTTAGATCCTACTGAAAGATCACTAAAATGTTGACAAGCAGAGAGGGTCCTATTAGGCAAAAGTAATGCATTTTCTGAACAAATTCTATTCTTACAATAGAAGCACAGGTGCCCTTTCCCCCCGAGAAAAAGCACTTTTCCACCATTGCACCTCTGTTATTTTGCTGAAGGAGAAGAGCATTTGTTAGCTGTCCACAGAGAGAGCCTGAGTGGGCAGTCAACCCCAGCTGTTTCCTTTTCATCAGGATATGAACCAAGGCATGACTAACTATGTAACAACTAGATCAAAGCTCCTGGTTTTGTACCTTCTTGTTGAAAACATGACACATACTAGTTGAAAGTGTGCAGATTTTTTTTATCAAATGGCTAAATCTCCACCAGCATGCAGCTGTCCATTTCAGAGTAAAACTCTGTACTTCAAACACTACATACTCAGGCAAAGATGCAGCATTACTGCATAATTCTCAATCTTGATTAAAACAGCATAAATTGGAGGCCAATTCTCTCATATGGTCAATTAACCCAGGCAGACACTAAAACAACTGAGAGCCCAAAAGCCATGGAATGTCTTTATAATGCTACTTTAATTATGATAGTCTTTGTTGTCTTAAAAGACTCATTGTGTAATTCCATATAATTGCAACATGCAAATTTATTGTGGTATTATTTCTTAGTGTTTTCATTTGCAATCTCCCAAGACATGAATAGTGAAAAAAACTATCAGCTCCTAATGGCTAGAGACACAAACAGAAGATCTGCTCTCTGGTTTCAGAACAATACAAGTCATGCCTCTCCCTTATGTTTGCCAGCTGCACAAGGACAGCCAAGCTCCAGTTTGCTCTGTTCATCACTGTGGAACCCACCTACCTGTATTATCAGAGAAACACAGAATCACAAAATGGCCTGGGTTGGAAGGAATCTTAAAGATTATTTATTCCCAATCCCCTCTCACGGGCAGGGACACCTTCCACCAGACCAGGTTGCTCAATGCCCCATCCAACCTGGCCTGGAACATTCCCAGGGATGGGGCAGCCACAGCTGGTCTGGGCAACCCGTGCCAGGGCCTCAGCACCCTCGCAGTAAAGAATCTTTCCTCACCTAAATCTACTCTCAGTTCAAAGCCATTCTCCCTATCCTGACATAACACGCTTTCATAACAAGTCCCTCTCCTTTTTCCTTGTAGGCTACCTTCAGGTACTGGAAGGCTGCATTATTAAGGATAAACAACAGGAATTAAATACATCTCACTGAAGACTTGAGTGAAGAGGTTGTGTATGACATGAACTTCTCACTTATCTGATTATCCATCATTAGAATGCCTGCCTTACCTCACCTAGCCAGCTTCTCCCAAAGTTAATACCTATGGTCAAGTGGCAAATTTTCTTTTCATCCTTTTTCTCATTTCCTGAACTGTCTTTTCACTTCCAGCACTTTCAATTCCTGATCACTGTGTTTAAATCCATCAGTAAATTCATTGAGGCATTTTGTTTTGTTATTCGCTTCCTTTCTCATTAATGTAGATGATGCATCAAACCTGCATGCTAACCTCAACTTGCTGTGCCACCTCTCGAAGAGATCAGAAGGTCTTGCAGGAAACTCCCTCTATCATTTCTGATTTGACATATTTAGGTGAATTTAACTACTGCCTTGTGTAACAAAAGCAAAAATACTCCTTTGACACAAGCAGAGTTAGAGGCCGTGCTGGCATTTCTGAGGCATGGTCTGGCAGAGAGTTTGCATAATATTAAGTGTTATAAAAGCACAAATACTTGATGGCTGTGGAGGTTATGTTACATTATCCCTATAGGGTACATAAAACGTGGGTGCCTGACAACCTGGGCAAGTGACTCCCACTGGAGGAGTGAGTGTCTACTTTTGGAGACATTACTTTCTATTTCAGTTTGGAGACAGTGTTGCTGGTTTTTGTTGTTGTTCCTATAGCTGACTGATCCTATACTCTGGTGATATATTATTTTCCCTGTCCTGCCTTCACCAATCACTGCATATCTGTCAAAAATGTTAGAATCAGTTGGCACAGTTGCATCATGAGTGGGAACAAGCCAGGTCTTTTGGAAATCCTATGAATTTTCATAGAGCAAACCAGTTAGCTGCAGCACCTGGCTGAAATTTTAGTGCTCTTTAAGGCATTGAAAAAAATCAGGCAGCACTTAACAGGTCTGAATTATTAAGGCTGGAGTAAAAAAAATAAAAACAAACTCAATAAAAAAAAACCCAGTCAGTCACAGAGGACAATTGTGAATTCTGAGAAAGCAATTGGAAAATTTAATAGACTTTTTAAAAGCCCTGAATGAAGTAATGAAGCCTTCAGACACTGAATTAAGATATCCACAATAGGCTCTTCCAAAGTGGAGTCTGGGATGTTTCAGAAATAGAATAAATTTCAGACTTCGTACTCAGTGCCAAGGCTTCAGTTCCAACTTTTAGTCGCTTCACTTCAATATTGTCTAAACTTACTTTTTTTCCCTGTGTGTTGAGATTTAGAATTGGTGCTGTGCTGGCAGGAACTGTTATTAGGTTCTGAAACATTCAATCATGCAGAAGCAGGGGGGGGAACAAGCACTGGGTTATTTATTATCCCTCTATAGGTACCCTGCATTTTGTCCAGGCAGCATCCTTAGGAAAATTTCACTGTGCTCATAAAGACAAGGCAACAGTGGAAAATCTGGTTAAAAGTCTGGAAATTCTGATAGTAGCTTTGCATTCAGTCTGGTTTAATTCAGCTAGATATCTTCAATATATGCCAACCTAATTAAGAACTGGTGAGCAGCTATTAAGAGACACATATCTTGGATGCTAACATTGTGGGCTTTATGCTCCTGCCTAGCAAAGCTGAGATGTTAGAGGTAATAGGAGCATTAGAGTTAGAGAGCTGTCACACTTGCAAAGGTGGGTGAAGGCTCCCTGTGGGAAGGATCTCCCGCTCCAAGAGCCCCCGTGAGCGCTCACGGTGCCCCTCTGCCTACCTGATGCAAAAACTCAACATTTATAGTTCCCAAGTGGTTCAAATGATTGGCTGGTGTTCGAAAAGCATGGATAAGAAGGAGGTTAAGCAGCAAGAGAAGCACTTTATGAAGCAGCATCTAATAGCTCTCATCTCCTCCACCCCTACACACGACCCTGTCGGGCTGTTACAGCCCTTTGAGATCGGTTCCATAAGAAATAATTAAAGTCACAGCCTCCATCAGGAAAAGTTGAGCACATCCAGAGTGGGACTGGAGGCATCCTGTGCAAAGGAAGACTCAAAGGGACTGCCAAAAAACGTTGAGTTTAGCAGACAGGGCTACCAGTCCAGTCAGGATGGAGAGAGACAATCTTCTCAGGCCTGGTGCCTGCCTGGTGCTGCAGAAACTCTGTGTTAGAAGGAAGATGATCAGCACAAAGCTTTGATGGCTTTTCCTGTCATCATGGACTAGACTTTCATGCCCATTCTAAGACAGATACTGGAAGGGACGAAGGGAACTCTGAGATTAAATTGTTAGGTCAACTGAACAGAAAATCAGATGGAAAAGAGACCTAAATCTCTGCAATGCCTGTCTCCATGCTGGTTATCCAAATCTGCCTTTCTGTCCATTGGCACTGTTTTTACACAAAATATCACAGATGACAATGGAATAAGACGTCCAAAAGGGCTGCCTGATCAAGTTCTACAACAATAAATGCTTTTTTGACAAAATTGGGAAATGCTGCAGGAAGGTATCAAATTCCATCAGCGCTTTCACCGGAAATTACATTTCACTGTGATAGATTCAATCATTTTGTTTCAATAGAATAATTTTAGCTACCATTGTGACAAGCAGAAATAAGAGCAAAATGTTCTAAATTACCATTATGAAGCATTTCAATCAAGCCATTTCAATGTTTCAGGAACAAAAAATTCCCCAACTTCACTTGCTATTTAATTTTGAGTTTTAGTGCTTGTTTGAAAATAAAATTGTAAGTTTCCTGCAGAATGAATATTTCATTTTCTGACCTGTCATGTTCAATAAAGATATTTCAAGTGTAATTCAGAGGAATACAATGGGTCTATTTCCACACGCTGCTATGGGACACTGTTCCAGTTTTCTCTTGGTCTGCCAAGAACCTCCTCCTCACAGGGCATCAAATAATATTTCATGGACAACAGCAATGAGCTGCACACAGTCCATCAGCCTGAAAAACTAGCCAGGAGGGGTCTTCATCACTTAAAAATATTACAAAGCCAAATTCAGACAAATCTAATAAACCAAGGGAAAGGAAACCCATTTCAGAGAGCACTAGAAGGGAAGAAAAGGAGAGGAAATAGAGTTAAAAGAATGCATTTACCAATCACAGAATTGACAGTGGGTCTCTCACATCATTTGCAGAGATAGACGGGGGTGCAAATGGCTGGTCTCTGGGTTTGATAAATAACTCAGGGTCAGGCCTTCCACTATTTTATTTTTTTTTACAGTTATTTGTATCTGAGAAAGAGTGGAAGGAGACACCCCTAAGGAATTTCAGTTTGTTTGCATTTCCTTTATCCACGTACTTAGTGTGCACTTCTCTGCTTTTCTAGGATGGTAAATGCCTTATGAGAAGGCCCTTTGGAAAGGCTTTTTTTCTGTGGAGAACAGACCAGACAGGTATTTCTGTGGTCCCTGCTGTCCTGCACACGCTCACACCCCACACCTGGACAGGGAGGGGCAGTGGAAATGAAGCACCCTGGAGGAATAACACAGAGGAGTTTAACTGAAGAATCTCATCCCATCCAACATGCTCAAGGATTTGCACAGTTTGAAGGCATTTAAATGTTCTCGTTTTTTTCCTCTTACTGATATATTTCACTTCTTAAAATAGTGCTTCCTCAGCTGAGGGATAACATGGAGGGTTACAGAAATGAGCATTGTGTTCTGCAGAAGTCTTGAGCACATTTGCCCAAGAGAAAGGGGAGAAGACATCAGGTACATGCAGGGGCTGTAATACACATTTCTCTGGGGGAGCACTATAGCATGTTCTTCCACCCCAGCCACCTGGCATCATGGAGAAACCAGCTTGGATTCAATTGGGCTGGGACCCAAATGAGTACTCTCAATGTCATGCACAGCCCTGAGCAGGGGGAGATGTACAGAAGGGATATCCAGGATGTTCCTCCTGTTTTTCTGCTTCCACATGGTATAAAGGCCAAAAACTACTGTTGGGTCACTTTTGCCACTCTGGAGAGATCCCTCAGTCTGCTGCCTGGCCCCTCAAGTGGCCTGTATGCCATGAAGTCAAAACACTAAATGTGGGGGCAACCAGAGGGGTTGTTAGCAGCCAAGGGGCTGCTAATGGACTCTTACCAGAGCACACACTGTCCTCCTGTCCCCACTCTGCCTCCATATCAAACCATCCCTTCCATCCACCAAGGATCCAGGTCCTTCAGCCTGACCTTCTGGAGATCCTTGCACCGGGAGCAAGTTCTGTGGGGTTGTCTAAAGCATCCCCTCTTTCCTCTGCTTTCTGTCTCCTCCCTGAGCCAAACCTGAGCTAAAATAGGTAAGCAAAAGAGGGGGTGTAAAGTTAAAGGGAGTGAAAGAAGCCACAGACGTGAACCTGGGGATAACAGAAACCAACACACAGCCCAATGCCTTTATGGAGAGGTTGCAGAGATGGCTGCACTGCACCAAACGCCGCTTTCAGCACAGGGGCACATTGCCAGGATGTGGTCAGGACAGACGCATCTGAGCAGTTCTGAGTCCTGTCTGTGCCTTTCCTGGTGTGAAAGACACACTCCTTCTGCAGGCTGTGCAGTAGGGATGGATTTCATTTGCTTTTCATAGGCAGCTGTCCTGAGTATCAGCCAGCATGCAGAGAGATGACGCTGACAAGCCAGACATCAGCAGGGTTTTGTTTCCTAGCTTCTCTTTAATTGCAGTGTTAACTTGTCAGATACCACAACGCTGCTTTCCCATGACCTTTACTGTTAGCCAGAGACTTCAGAGCAAGTTGGATTGCTTCTCATCCTCAGCAGCAGCTGTGGGGAGCAGCCGATTGCACTTAGGCAATCTTCAACCAGAGGGACTGACTCAAAAGCATTAACTGAAGTGTGAAATTTGCCTTCCCCTCTCCTCTTAATCAGCCCTTCACATTTAAAACCCCTGTAACTACTTTGATGCCACCATAGAGGGGGAAGGAATAGCTGCCTGAATACAAATTATGGTTTATTCGTTAGTAATGAATATTCATTAAGTGGGCCATCTAGTCCTAGTGTGCTCCTGTTTGGGAGGGTCTCAGCAGCATGACAGAAGGCTCTATAAAATCAGTATTACTTTTAGGGGACAGGGTGTCTAGGAGGAATGAACAGTTGTCCAAGAGGCCAGAACGTGTAATACACATCCACATCCACCACTGCTGGGTGAATTTCTTGCAGAGAGTATATGTATCTTCCATGTCCATTAGGTCAAACTCTGCTCTGTTTGTAATCCCTGCTGATGCTTCATGTCTGAAGCATGCAAGCACACACAAAATTTGTGTTGCTCCGGGCCATGCAACAGAGCTGATTCAAAAGAAATCTCTTCTGTGGTCACATCACAGCTTTGCTGGCTTTTATGTGCATTCCTGTTCTGAGGATGGGTGGTCCAGTTCACAAAAGGAAAATAGCATTCCAAAGAAAATTTAAATTTTCCACCTGAGACACAGTCAGTTAAAATTATCTTATCCAACACTATTAACATGGTTTATAAGAAAAAACCTTACACACTGGAAATATTAACAATGCAGGATAATAATAATACAGAAAAAACCAGATAAATAAATGGCTTCAAAATTTCCAAAGGGCTTCCAAGGTTCCAAAATCACTTCTTCTTGACAGATGAGCATGGCTACCCCTCCTCACATGCTCCTCAAGGAGAGGCTGCCAGAGCCAGACATAGCTTGTGTCTGGTACACCACCCCTTGTCATCTCTCTGCAGCCTTCATGTCTAACATAGGAGAAAATAGTTACACTTTCCACAAATACAATGAAATATTCTGAGTTCAGACCACTCCACATACAAACTGATCTGTATTGCCTACACTGCACTAATAGGGTAGTACAGACAGAAAGGGAGGGCTCTGTGACAGCAGTAACGTGATACGTTGGTTATGGGACCGGAGAATGACAAAAATCCCTCCAAGCCTATGCTGCCATCAGCCTTTGGGGCCAGTGGCCCCAGACTGTGCCTGCACTGGGACCATGGGGGAGTGATGACTTGGGTTGCCTGGTGCCCATTTCTTTTTCAAGCTCTGGACCAGCACATAAATGAGAAGTACAGCCAAGCCAAGCCAAACTGTCTTGGCAGAAGAACAGTGAATAGTATTTTAGCACTAACAAGTTGCAACATTTTCAAAATATTTCCCTTGGAGACTTTTGATATGCTGTCAGAAGCGCTGCCTGTTGGAGATCTAGGGTTGATGTGGGAGCAGGACAGGTTTCTTCTGAAAAAAGTTAAAGGCAGGTAAAGAACTACCATGGTTGTGGAAACATGAGATCCTTCTTTCAGTTACATCAGGATACACACAGCAAAACACCTGGTGTCATTATAACACTTTGTCTGAAGTGAAGCAATGACTTTCAGGCAGGAGTTCAAACCCTGGCACAGTCCATTCAGCACTTCAGGATTCTCAGATGCAGACATGTTTAACCAGCCTCAGTCCTTCAGATGAGAGCTAAATCCTTCTTGTGATATATAGTTATTCAGAAGCTCCCAGAACATCAATGTCCTCAGGATGTGATTTCATTCATGATTTGGAACCTCTCCTACAAAGACAGAGGGATCTGGGGCAGTTCAGCCTGGGGAAACCTTAGAACACCTTCCAGTACCTGAAGGGGCTGCAGGAGAGCTGGAGAGAAGCTCTTCACGAAGGCATGGAGTGACTGGACAAGGAAGAATGGCCTCAAACCGAAAGAGAGTAGATTTAGACAAGATACTAGGAAGAAATTCTTCCCTGTGAGGGTGGTAGGCCCTGGCACAGGTTGCCCAGAGAAGCTGTGGCTGCCCCATCTCAGAAAGCATTCAAGGCCAGGTTAGAGGGACTTTTGAGCAACCTGGTCTGGTGGAAGGTATCCCTGCCCATGGCAGGGGGAGTGCAACTAGATGATCTTTAAGGTCTCTTCCAACCCAAACCATTCTATGATACGTATCCCTGTACCCACAGCTACACTTCATGTGTCACTACTAAAAACAGTGGCATTTCATTGGTGTAGGGTATTTACAATGAAAGAAAGAGGATTCTGAGGCTTCTGCCTTCACTGTTCTTCGAACCAGCTCATGCACACATAGCAAACACAGTGTAATCTTCAAATATTTCTATCTCAGGGCCACACAAGTGGGATAAGTTCATGCAACAAGACCAGTAAAATATACCCAACCAATCTGAAAACTTTGGTTTAATTAGAGGGAGATGAATTCTCCTGATTCAGTCTTTGATAAAAGGCTTCTCTATAACCTTCCCTGAGTGTTTTGATAACCAGCACCACAGCTCAGCTGTTAGTCTGTGATCAGGAGCCGTTTGGGATGGGAACAGCAGAGGATGCTTCATGCCAAGGGATCAACACATCTATCTGGGGCAGTCGCAACACAGCCCACAGACCTATGTCTGGCTCATCTCCACACTACTCATCCCTTGCTCCCATAAGAGCTGAGCTCCATCTGCAAACTTAAAAATGGAAAAAAAAAAAAAACCAACAAGAAAACTTTTTTTCTCCCCCCATCAAATTCTCTCTGAGCAGACAGCTTTCAGAAGGCTCAGCATTTTCTGAGTTGCAGGCTCCCTTTGGATTTCTCACAAAGTGGTTGCCCACAGTTATCAGATCTGCTTGAAAACCTTTGCCTTCACCAGTAGGAAATTAGATGCACAATTGCATTTCCCTGGGGTTTTGGAATGGTCTCCGTGGCTCACAAAACAGAGTGTGAAAGAGGCAGGTTTATGTCAGAAATGCAGACAATAAATGGTAGCTCTCAGTGTGAAGATCTATTTATTTAGCAAAGTCTCAGAATGAAAAAGAACAATTTGAAAGGAAAGGGCAAATGTGATTCTTATTTTGTCCACCACATGGAACTTCTTTTCCTAATCCTTCACCATTTAAATATGACTGCTCCTGGAGGCTGCCAGGATCAGAGAGATGAAAGGGCAATCCTTCATGTATGCACCAGCCCTCCACTTAAAAAGCTCCCCACGCACTCTTTCAACTTTCAACTGCCCCCAATTATATGTTTTCAACATTTGAAAATGCTTTAGGACAGCAGGTGCCTCTGTCACTTGTGTATTGTTCACATGTCATCACCCTCTGCCTGCCCTCTCCCACTTTTAAACCTCTCCTTTTATGAAAATTAGCACGATAGTCATGTCTCCCAAAGGGGGAAAGGTGGGAAGACAGAGGAGGTGCAATCCTCTGGTACATGCTGCCTGTTTTACAGCCTGATCTCTGTGCTCTGAGGTGCTCTGTCTAATTACAACTCTTCTGCTACAGGAGAAGGAGTCAAGCTGGCTACATACCTGTGTTATCAGGGCTGTGACTGCAAACCACTGGTCCCTCACTACTGAGGCTCTGCTTGCTGCAGCCAAGCCAAAAGCTGCTGCTGGGCTTGATGATTTGAGCTCCAGGTGAAGCTGGCAGAGCTGGAGAGAGGAGAGGGTGAGGTCCACACAACCCCCAACCCACTGTGGGGTGGAGACAGAGGATGGGGCAGTGAGTCTCATCTGAGAGGATGAAGGAGGGGTAGCAGACCATGCAGGGCAGGTGGTTTGTTTCTTTTCAGGGTGGGAACACACAAAGCCACATTCTTTCTGTATAAAATGTGTGGGAAGCTGATGCAGGCACCCCACCTTCTCAACTACTCTGAAGAAGATGATGCCACCGAGGTCCATTCCACCTATCAAGGAGACCCTGTGCTTAACTCAAGTGATGAATCCCACACAAGGGGATTCCTGGGGCTACAACAAAGTGGAACAAAGGCTTAGCTTTCAACTCCCTCTGTTGCATTTCCCACTCATAAAAACTCAGCTGAAGGTTCATCTAGTCCCACATCCATCCTCCTTGCTGTTTGAAGCTAATAAACCAAGTCTACCAAAACAGCCAGGCAGCATCTTCTGATGAGGGCTGGATAGCCCATAAAAGACCCAGGGAGTGGGCTCCTGTACTTTGGGCTACTCAACAGTGGAGTCTGTATAGGAAACCAGAAGGTAATAAAACCACACCATTTAAAAATTCATATCTGCATAATGAGTCCTGCAACTGCTTTCTGTACCCAGAATGAGTCAGGCCCACATGGCTGGGGAGAGCTTTCAGAGCAATAAGGCAGCACTGTTTGCTCCAGGTTGCTCACACAGACATTAACACTGCAGAGAGCGTTTGCAAATCACGGGGCCCTGCTGCAGAGCAGCCAGCACAGCGTGTTACATGGGCTGCCATCTTGGTCATTCTTATTAAAAAATAAATCGTGTACAGAAAGGGAGGGGTGTCTTTGTGCTGCTCTGTAAGGGCTCCTGATTAAGCACACTGCTGCTTTTAATGACCCTCGAATCTGACCTTTTAGTGCCTGGCAGGGGTGCAGTGCTTTGATTTTACAACATCAAGGGCACAGAAAAAGCAGATTCAGATGATGAAGTTAATCAATAAAACCTTTTGATTCCCATTTCTTTGTAGAAAACTGGATGGCTTAAGGCAACAAGAAGAGACAAAACTGTCCTGATGTGGCCTCATTACCTTGAGCCTCATCACAGATGTTACACTGGTGGCTTAGACACAACCAGAGACTATCAAATACCCATATTTACATGTGGATGAAGCCTGGGAAGGACTAATGAAAACATTGAAGTGGGAAGAAGAAAGTGTAATACCTGCAATTTCTATGCCATTCCCCTGGCCTTTGTTTCTCCATAGCTATCTGGAAGAATTTTACTGGTACATCCTGACTTGCTACCTGCTAGAAACCATGAGAAAGTGAAAAGATTTAATGTTTACTGCTTTCAATGTTCACACTCCTTCCACCTGAACAAAATGCCAGGTCTGAGCTCCATCTGGATATGAGGAAAGGGAGAGGAGGGGAACAGCTTTTCCACTGTTTCTCATCTGCCTCAGCTAAAACTCCAGGAGGTGCAGCTGCAGGATGGCCTTAGAGAACCTTCCCACTCAGGGGTGGCCCCTTGAGGCACATGGGAAGAGCAGGAGAAATGTGTAGGGGCTTTCTCTTAGCAGGACAGCAGCAGTAAAGACAGAAGGAGTCTCTCTGAATGCAAATTCCTAAGAGTGAAGGTCTCTGAATTCCTGCTGCCCCACAACCCTTCCCCTCTGGTGGCACAGCTGTGCCAGGGGGTGTAGAATATATCTTCAGATTGCAAGGCCAGGAGAAAATGCTGCTGTTATGTAGTCTGACTTTTTGTGTAATATATACCTGAGAACTTCCTGGGAGTTTTCCCTGTTTCAAGTCAAGCTCCATTTTGAAAAACACCTAATCTCACTTTAAGACCTGTCAGCAACAGACAGCTGACAAGAATGCTCCACATTTGCTCCAGTGGCACCTGCCACTGCCATGAAAAACACTGTCTGGTTCTAGTCTAGTTTTGGCTTGTCTGCAAATCCCAGTGCCTGCATGCAAGGCTCTGAAAAGGAAATGCAGGTTTGGCAAAGATGCACAAAATGTGATAACCTTTTAGAATATCTACAGCATGAGGAAAAGCTCTTTCACTGGGTTTGTAACCCATTCTTCTCAAAGACCACAAGCACCAGCCCTTCACCAAGAAATTAGACCCAAGTGGCATTTCCTACTCTCCATTTAGGTCTGTCACTGCAGCAAAGATTCCCTTTAAAGACCTTGAGCACAGAAGTTGTTGCAGACACCTGTATTTCAAACACCCTGACCTACCCATTAAAATGATAACCTCAGTGTATGTTCAGTAAGTGCTAACAGCGCTTTGAGTTCAGTGAAGTCCCCAACTTTTCTCATTTTATCCTGTTTTTCAAAAACTGAGTCTAGGCATTCTGCTCTTTTTTTTTTTTTTTTTTACTTGAAACCAGCTTGTTTTACATAAGAATATTAAAAATACAGCTTTGTGATGCTTTTCTCTCACCTTCCAACCCGTGTTAGCAACTCAGGTTGCACTGAACCCAAAGTGTCAGTTTTGGACTGTCTCAGAAGATGGAGGAGATGCAATTACTTGCATTCTTTAAAACATGATTGATCTAATGCTGTCACAGGAGAATTCACACTGGATTCTGATGGCACAGACACTGCTGAAATGAACCTAAAGTGTCAGTCTGTGACTGAGATAAATAATGAAAGGCAGAATAATGTTTTTTTGAGCTTAGGTCAAAGATCCCTGATGCCTCACGGAAGATTCTGAAACATGCTTGGAGATGATTTTGCTGACAGATATTTTTCTACATTTTTCTGTTTATTTTAGGCACAATCTTGTGCTCTCTTTGTCATCAATAGCCTACATACTTATGCAATACCCTGGGCTATGCATTCTGATACCTGGATGAACAGGGGATCTTTGAAAGTTTCACACCTCAGCTGCTACAATTGGGTCTTAAACCAGCTTTTGCAATCTTTTGTTAGACGTGTAATTAGGAAACATATCAGGAATTTTTTGAAGGAAGGAAATAAAATTACTATTATTGTTCACCAAAAACTGCTGGCTGGCTGAAACCAAACCCTTTCAGGGAAATATACTGATTTTGATGGTAGCCTTAGTCAAGCAAGGTTTGTTAACATTAATGCAGGATTCAAGTGGGACACAAAATTTTGCTCAACCCAAGCACAAAATTATTTTTCCTCAATATGAGTGTGCCAGTACAGGTGCATAAGGTAAAAGTAAAGAGTCAGAACCTGCAGACCTCCTGCAATCTAGGAAAAAGCCCTTGCATCCAAGCACTTGGCTGGTTGTGACTCTTTTCCACAGTTTTCCTGTTGGAGCTGTTCCTTTCTATATTGTACGTAAAATGTAGTAAGGAAAGCAGCAATTCTGGAGACTCAGATTTAGGACACTCTCTCCCCAAGAACAGGGAGGAGTTTATATGTCAGCAAAACAGCAGACATACAATAGAAACCAGCAATCATGGTGAAGTAGACATTTGTCACTTAGAAACTGGGCAAAGTCATCCTAGGGATAAAACTAGAGAGAGAAATACATTCTGGAACTGGAAACGCACTTGGGCTGAATCTCATGTCGTGGACATGGCTTTATCTGGAGTATCTCGGGTCCTTTCCCCTTTGATCAGACATTTCACAGCTCCCATCTGCCATGGCAGATCAAAAGCTTCTGATCTCCTAAGAATGGAGTTTCCCCACAAGATAGACCTCACTCCTGTCTGGGAGGAAAACCATCAGGGAACAAGGATCCCAGACTAAGTAGGGCAGCACAGTCCCAGCCTTCAGACCCTGATCCTGAGTTGTAAATACAAAAATAAAAGAAAACATGACAATCAAAAGAAATTTTAGCGTTTTTCCACCAAAGATGCCAGAGTAGAACTTGTGTATAGGGCAAATGTGGCTGTGGGAACTCAAAAGGAAGACCCCAGTGACTTGGTCTGCTCTGGCCCCATCTTCCCTCATATCCACACCTTGTACGGGATCCCATTCCCACTGGGCTCCTTGAGCCGCATGAGAGGCTTAACAGTGAGGTAGCCACAAAATAAAGGCATTCCTGGGCATTTTTAGAATGGAGCCACCACTAAAGCCAGACTAATAGAAAAGAAAGTGTACAAAATTTGGAGCAGAAACTGTCTGGGACCAAATTCTCAGCAGCTCCATGCTGGGTGGAGCTCATCTGCAACGACTTCCATGGATTTATATGAATGTTGACAATCAGCCGTGTACCAAGAGATAAGGGTAGAAAAGCACTTGTGAAAACATGCAGAGAGCAAGGATACACAGATGTCTACAATTTGTAAAAGAAATGAGAATTGTTAACGAGGCAACAGTAATTTGGGTCCCAAGAGGGGCACGTTATGAAGCTGAAGGCAACAAGTGGCTGTGGGGTGGTTTGTTGGTTAATAAAATCGCTGACAGTGAAACCACAAAGCTGCATTTATGAAAGATGGATTAAGATTGCATTTGGCAGAATAAGTGGCAGAAGGACTCGAAGCAAGGTGGCATGGCAAGTCTAATCAAGTCAAACTATGCACAGCAATGACACGAGCAGACAGCAAATTACTTCCTCAGCAATTCATTTGTGTAATTGACCAAGAAAATACGGAAAACTATTGAAAAAGAAGCTGTTGCAAGAAAATTAACTAAGAGGAACAAAATGTAAAGAGCTCCTTAAAGGTCTTTGTATTTATAAAGAGGTGTCACAGACCCTGTTTATGCCTTCACATATGGAACAATAAAGCCATTGAGGGAAAATCTTCTAAAAGGATGTTGAAAAACTGCATTATCTTAAAGATATATCTTGAAAGAAAAGAAAAGAAGCCCAAGCAAAACAGTAATTTACCAACAGCATGATCTCACATCTGAAGCTATCTTTTCATAAGAGAAGTTTTCAATACAAAAGTAATCTGTTTAAATGAAATTTGCCTCAGAAACACACTGACTGAAATATTTGAGTCACATTAAAACATTGCAGGTTAAGGCTGCTCCAACAGGTTACCTGCATTTTGCAACAGTTTAATAGAAGTTGTGCTCTGACCCAATTAATGTAAATACCACAACTCATTATCTTTCATGGGACAGAACTTCTGATTTCCATTTTATGCCATTTTCTTTATCAGAGAGAAACTTAAGATGTGATTTAAATGAAGGAAAGAGACAGGAAGAGTGAAAACAGGCCCCATAAAAAAGACACTTTAAACCAGGAAATGTGGCAATCCTTGGACACTTAAATCTGCAAAATCCAAATATAGAATAAGACATTTTAAATGCTGAAAATAACTAAGCATTGGAGCAGAATGTTTCACTATAATATAGTATACCATCATCTGACCTTTGCAAGTGAAGATAAGATATTTTAATAAAATGTATGTTTCATTTCAACTTTGAAGGAGCTGGCTCCAAGAAAAATAAACTTCTCTGTGCAGGAGACCAAACCAGGCAATTACAATGGCTTGAACTCAATGAAACGTGGTAGCAGGATGATACCTGTTGGTGGTAGCATCTCTTTGCTGGGCCACTTTGGCATGCTGGAGAGGATGAGACTTTCACCTAGGTGAAGAAGGGATTGAATTTCATACTGTGAGTGGAAAATTGCTTCTGGGTTCACAAATAAGCAGGTACAACAGGTTTTGGAAGGTTTGCTTTGAACCAGACTCACTGCAAAGATCAGTCCTACACAGAAGCTTACAAATCCAGCTAAAGTGGTTTTGCAGCTGGAACGGTGCCTTCTCTCTGTCACCATGCAGATGTGCCAGCTGTGTGTTATCCCAGCTCAGTGGGCACTGCAAAGGGCAAGTTTGAATGTATTTATTTGATCAAACTGCTTTCCCCTAAAGTAGTTTCAATGTGTTCATAAGCATTTTTTGGGGAGGGTTACTATACTGTAAAAAAAAAACCTGGAAAAACAAGCAGGTTATAAAAGTGATGGCAGCTCTGGGAAACCCTCATGGCATGGCTTTTAACTACTTCTGGTGCTATAATCCAGTTTTGGATTATCTAAATAAAAAAAACCTTTTTCCCTGGTATCTCCAGCACTAGAGACTCTTTCTACGAAATGGAGATTGTGCTGTCCTTGGGACTGACCAGAAATGTGTTTCCACATGGAGTTTGCCAGCGGTGTGCTTTGTAATGAGGTATGACACCTGTCTGTGCTGGAAAAGTGCTTAAATATTTTACTTCCTTAAAAATGGTGGACAAAAAAATAAGGGGTATTGGGTGCACTCACCCTCACCACCCCAATTTAAACTGTAAGGAGATAGTGCAGAGTTTCTGGTGTAGTCTCAGACCCCATTCTTGTACCCAAAAGCTTTTCAGCTGCGATGACAGTAACAATCTTGTAGGGCACATCTTAATTGTGCAAGCAATTCCCAGAAGTGAGGTCGGGAGTTTATAACAATTAAATTAACTCAAGCAGAAAGATCCTTGCAGGTACCAACACATTCCTGGACAGAATCCTGCCTGTGCTACAACCAGTCCTCTGCTGTCAGAGGGACACAGCTCTGGCCCTGCTCACAGTGAACAGCTTGGAGTAACCTCACAGAAGAGTTTGTGGTGAAGCTCCAGTCATGGAAACAAAATACAGCAACGACTCCACTACAGAGGCGTTAATAATCTCTCAAAAAGAACAATTACCCTGGCTTCTCTGGCTCTGAGTGACATGTTTGTGCAGTAATTTCCTAATTTCCTTCTACCCCTTTTCTTCTGCTTGCTTACATGGTTCAAACACTTCTGAGGTTTTGCACCTGCCTCGTGCCACAGCCCCATGGAGCTTAGAACTTCAGCCCTGAGACAGAAAGACATCTGAGACTGATTTGATTGCTGGATACTGCAGGAACTCATGCCTTCTGATCAACAAATCAATATGATTACACAGAAGTTTCTTATTGTTTAAAATACCCTTTTGTTCACACACCTCCCAACTTTCACATCATACCCTACTTACACACTTCGTTTACTTACACATTCTACCTACTTATATGTTTCACTGGCTTATCTCATACTACTTATACATATGTATACTTATACATACTACTTATGCATTTTCTTACTTGTACTTTTTACAACTTCTACATAACACAGTACTTATGCATTTTACCTACTTTTACATACTACTCTACCTATACATTTACAACTTTTACACGATACAGTACATGTACATTTTGCAACTGCTGTGCATGAGATCTCACATTGCTTGATTGGTTTCTCTATTCTGTCCATGAGCTCCACACACACTTTTCTGATAATATGATTGGTTTTAATCTAGTGCAGCACAATCCTTTTTATCTATTCCTTGCTGTCTTGGTATTTAGTCTTTCAGCTTCTTCTTTCCCAATTTAGCACAGTTTACCTTTCAGTCCTTGATGAATTCCTGAGGGCTCTAACAGGTGGGGCTCCTGATCCAGGCAAGCAGCATTGAGATGATGACAACAACAAAACCCATCCAGTGATCAGCAGCCAAGTTAGTCCAGGAAACACAAACAAGACAACAAAAAACAAATACAAACCTATCTCTTCTTTCCCCCCTCAACCCTTCAGACTGGAGCTTAAAAACCCTCTTGGGGCTGATGTGCTGCAGCTGAAGGTGGAAAGGCCAGGTGAAACCGGTGAGGGTAATCCCAGACTGGTCCCATTCTGAGGGCTCTGGTAAAAATAACTAAAAATGGTTTGGCTGGGGCACACTATCAAGGTTCAAATACTTTGTAACAGGATACCCTGAGGAATACAGGACATCCCTATTATGTAAACCAACACAGTGTATTTTGAGCAAATTGTCCAGGGAATAGTTTTCCCCAAATTTTTGAGTCAAGCACTGTTTGCTGAACAGCTGGTCTCCAAATGACTGCTACAGATGCACAAATATCCTAGAAGCACAGAAAGGTGTGGGTTGGAAGGGACCTTGAAGATCTTCTCATTCCAACCTCCCTGCAATGGGCAGGGACACCTTACACTACATCAGGTTGCTCAGGTATTCCCAATGTCCAGCCCTCATCTGGGTCTCACCCAGATCTCAGGCTGCATTAAAAAAAAACCAAAGGAATGCTCGAATGACATTTTACAAACTACTGACATGAAAGAACAGCACTCATGTGCTGCTGGTCAGGAAAAGCACTGGATTTATCAACAACTGCATGGGCAATGAGTGCTGCAAGACAAAGGCATCATCCATCAGGATTTTGTCTTTTGGGGCTGGTTTTTGTTTTTTGCCTGACTGACATCTGCATGCTGGGACTGCACATTACCAAATGAGATTAAATTAATAAATATGATTAATTAACAACATTGATCCAGTAACATGTTTGCATTACTGTAAAGGCTAAAGTCTAGAAGAATAACCTTAAGATAGTGGAGGAATTACAGAATTTCTTAGCTACCTGGGGGAAGGGTGAAATGAAATGGTCTTACAGTACCTGCCAGGTCTGCTGCTGATATCAAGACACCTTTTACCAGAAGAAGAATTGTAAGATTAAGCTCCAAATAATTATCAAATATATTTTTAAAATATTTCATGGAAGGTTTTAAAGTTCCACTTTATTCTGAAATAGTCTAGAGCTTATTCTCCCACCCAGGGGCTTGTTTAGATTAAAAAGTTTATCAAGGAAAGTTGCAAATTCTGCACCTCATAGTGCTGTTAAAACATGAGTAAAGCTCTGTATCTTAGAGGTCTGTTCTAGCTGAAACAGAGGCTGGGATGCAATGCACAGGGCAGGAATTGCTGGGAGGAATTCTCTGGCCTGTGTTAGGCAGAGGTTTAGAATGAAATATTATAAACAGCCTCTTGTGGATTTAAATTATGGCTTTCTGGTGCAGAGAAGTACAAAACTCATCACCATGAGGATGTGAGGGCTCTCAAGGGCTGCAGCCTGTGGGGAGGACACACAGGATGCAACCCTTTACCCTGCTGTGTGGTGTTCTGCTGCAGCCACAGCTCTAGCCCACACCAAAGGAAACATTAAATAAACTTCCTCAGCATTGCTGCTTTCACACCCCATCCTGGCTATCACTCCCACCTGGGGCTCTGTGCAACAGAAGATTTCTGGAGAAGAGGGAAGTGTTGGTGTTTCTTTCCATTGCAGCCTCCCTCGAGGGCAGACTTGGCTATAGTTAATGTTCAGAAAAGAACAACCAAGTATAGTCACTGAGTTAAAGGAAACCATCCTTCCCCTTTGTTCAGTGCCTGTGAGGCTATATCTGGAGTGCTCTGCCTGCTTTGGCCTAGAAGACCACCTGACATCGCTTGTGACTCAAATTATTAACTTATTACCAGGGTACTATCATTCTGACCCCATGTATAACCCATTTCATCACACATGGATATCAGCTGTCTCTCCTGGAGTTTCACAATGTATTTCACTGTGGAAGGGGGTTCCAGGCAGGAGACAGTGGAACTTGCCCTAGAACTGACAGTAGGATCATGTTCAGTCTCTAGGGACGCAGGGAGAGGAGCAAGAGGGGTAAAAATAGTAATTCAGGTGAACGTGAAGACGGAAAACACTGGATAGTGGGAAAAAATTTAAGGCCTCATATAGAGAAGGGTATATTAATGACATTCTAATTAAGCAAAAAACCCACAAAAAACCCTATTTTTAATAACTTCCTATTATGCCCTTAATTAGGGCAGAATACACTGCCATGTGACATTTAGATTTTAACATGGGAAAGCAAAACTAGCAATGAATAAGGACAACTGCAAACAGATGCAAAAGTAAAGAGGCCTCATGCCTTTTGCAAGTCCAGAACACATACCAAGCTAAAAGTTTATCATAAAGGAGATACAGAAGCTGCAGAAATCCTTCCATTCCTGGACTAAATTCACTCCTCCTCAGAAACAAGCAGGGGCACTGAGTGTACAGTTGCAGTTCAGTTTAGGTGTTGCCTTGAGCAGATGATATTGCACAAAGCTTGACTTTGAGATATTTTTAAATCAGATGCTAGACAGAATTATTTAAGAGTAGTCTCGAGGCAAATATCCCTGAGACCTGATCCAAGATGGGAAATAAAACAGTGAGGCTCTCTCTCATACTTCTCGACCGATGGGTTTGGTCTGCGATGGGGAAAGGGTGATAAAGCCAGGATATAAAGCGGAGTACAACATATTGGGAGCCACACTCCATGCAGATTCTGAGCACACCGTTGTCTCTTGGCAGACTTAAGTAGATCTGACTTAAGACAGACACTGCTGGGGACAGAGCTGTCAGTTCACTGTCTGGACTGTGTCTGATGTCTCCATGCGGCATGAAGGAGTCTGAGTGCAGGCTGAGGCTTTTCCCTCAGATAAATCTCATGGTGCCTGACTGGTGCCTACAAGGTGCCCTGGGCCACCAGCCTGACCCCAGGAAAGGGCCTGGACCTGCACTTGCAGCATGGACATGGTCCGCTCAGTGTCAATCACTGCTCAAAAACATCCACAGGAACAGGGCAAGACCTGGGAACATGACTGGGAAGAGGAATCACATGAAAATGTGAGAAATAATACAGCCTGTACAAGACTCATCCCTACCCAGGGCAGTTTTATGCAGCATTAAATGCCGTGGCATTAAATGCCTGGCATGGATAGTATTTTCACGCTGGATGGAAAAAAGAGCCTTTTTTAATCCACTCAAAACCCACACCACCACTCAGCCTGCATTTTCTTTCACTTAGCCCTGTCCACTCCCATTAGCTTGGGGGTTTTTTGATACAAACCTTAGTAATATTTTTAAATGATAGAAATTACAATCTCAGACAGAATCTTTCTTTATTAATACTGGTGTTCCTTCTTCAAAAGCAGCTCAGCTAAAAGTTTCTTACTTCAGGTAATCCAGGGAAAAATATAGAGACAAAAACTCAGAGGAAATTCAAGTTAAAAAAAGGAAACCACATACCAGGAAAATAAATTTCCAGAAATCTTTCACAGGCAAAGCTTCTTCTTCAGGAAACTGCTAAAAAATTATTTCATTTTATTTATCCCAAATGAAGGTTTCTCCTATGGGATGTTTGAGTTAGACAGAAGGTGGCTGCAGGAAAGGCTAGAACTGAGAATTTCTGATTCCTCTAAAGAACAAACTGATAAAATGGCATACCATGTACTGAGCAGGGATTAAAAAAAAAAAAAAATCTATATATATATTCTGACCAGTGAAAATTTTGGGAATGCCCAGGTGATCCCTCCATACCTTGGGATAAAATTAGGGCTCATTGTTTTTTGCTTTGGCAAAGAGATGAGTCCACAGATGATTGCGTGAAGGATGCTCAGCTGGACTCTGTCAAGCTGAAGGACAGGCACTACTCTGCTAGCAAGTGTTAATCCTGACTCTTCTGTCATCTCTAATTGCTCTGAGGATGGAGATGAGGAGCTGCTCCAGCTTTTGGAGGAGACATTCCACTTTTTAATCAGATTTTGGGCAGAAGAAACGGGCAGGCAGATCCTCTGGGGTGCCAAGCAGTACCTCTGTGCTCCTGTGCCTGGTGTTTGATGGCCAGTTGGGCAGGAGCAGAGCTCACCTGGCTTTCTGCAAGGTGAGCTAACACAGCTGCTCAAAGCACTGTGCCCCAGGGAAGAAGATAAGCCAAGTTAATTCTGGTTTCCTTTGTCCAGGGGTAGACCTGTTATACAGGTAGAGTATGTTCTTTAAAAAGATCACGTTCTTTATAGTCCCTAAATATAGGGCAAGATGTGTTATTCACAGTGCATCTTCTGACAAAAACTGTGCCAGATATTGGGGCCGATCCAGTTGCTGCTGCCTGTTTTCAGTGCAACTAAGAACACTCTAAAAATAGAAACCAGTCAAAGAACCAAAACAAAACCCAACAGCAGCCTGCATCACTGCTGTCTATCTTCAAACCACAGCAATATGAGATGATAAATAAAAAAGAGAGAGCAAACCTCCAGGCCATAAAAACAGAGAAAAGGCATAAGTTTCTAGGGAAAAAATACCCCCTCAAATGTTGTAGTTTTAAATGAAAAACAACAGAACACTAAGATTAGCATTTTATTCATTCCAGGACAGAGAGAAATACCCCAAGTGTGTAAAGAAAAAAGATGTTGTGGCCTACAACGTCTTTCCTATAAAGAAGTGCACAGAATCGTTTGGAGCCTTGTACCATCTTACAGCTTGGGGACCAAAGATCATCCACCCCAAAACCACCATCAAACCCAGTTTCTTTGGAGTTCTAGCTCACGTTTTAGAAGGCTATTCAATCAAGTCTAGGATGGTGATGTTCCTATATGTTTCCTCATAAGCAGTTTCAGTACTGAATAATCCTTATTATCAAAATCACATTCTCTGTTTTCAGCACCAATTTGCCTGAGTTTCCTGTTCTGCTTCTCTGACCACATTCTGTCTTCATTAATTTGAAGACCATTCCCCAGCCTCAGAGGCCATCCATCTGCAGAGATGGAGAAATAACTCACCTTCAAACTCAGTCTCTCCAGGGCACAGTCCCTTAGCTACAGACACTTTTGTAGCTCTTTTCTAAGTTTTCCAATCTCTGTTTTCAGGATGACTACCAGAACTCAACAGGTTCCAGCAATGGACTCGCTAATGCCCCCTCTCCTCCTAGCCAAGAGCACCTGGTCTGTGGTACCGAAGGGTCACAACTTGAAATCAGGTGAATGGAGGATGACATTTGGGCCATGGGAATGTGCCAGCTGGTGAGCAGAGCAGGCAGAGCTCCCTCTTGAAATAAGTGACCTAGCATGGGTGAGTGGATACACCAATTTGCTGGAGAGCTGCTGAATGGGTCTTTGGGTGGGGCTGAAGAGGATCATAGGCGGCAATCAGTCTTACATGGACTCCAGATATTGGCTCCCAGACTGGCCTCCTTCTTTCTCAATGGAAAAATAATGAATTTTCTGTCTGCTCCCTCTCCCACCCTTGCTGTTTGTCACACTCAGGCAGTCAGCAGGGTTGCTGCCCCAGCCAGCACAAAGTGATTATTTTCCTCCCTTTTTATGCTAACCTAACTGCTTAAAAAAATGAGCAGTTATTAATTCACCAAACATTTATTTAGCAATGAGGGGGCAAGCAGGGTGTTGTTTTCCTTTCCTTTCTTGGTTACTACCCATGGTACCATGAACAGAATCTTTATTGACTTCGTGCCAGTATGGAAATGGGGGGCCCTGCTGCACAGGGGCAAACATTTCCTTGTCCTGCAATATGAATGCTAAATTTAAATGTCATTAAAATTACAACATGGAGTCTGAAGCTTTCTAAACAAAGCTGGTTAGATAGAATCCCAGAAAAAGCTGTTTCTGGAAGATAGTGTTTATTTATTCACTTTATTTTTAATAGCATTATCACTTAACCCTTTAGAAAAGAGCTTTAGGAAAGCTAGACCCCGATCACAGCTCCAAATTTATCATTCTGCATTTTCTTCTGCATTTTACATCTATGTTAAGAATGTGACTTTTTTTAATGTAAAAGCTACAGAGGACAGCTTTGTGCCCCTTCAGGAAAGTCAAATACAAAATACAAACAGTTATTCTTGGTAAGGCTTATCAAGTCCTGTAAATTAAAATTTTTTCTCAATTCCCACTGCTATTTCTAGGCTGCTGCATAATAACAACAAAAATATTGTGTGGCTAAAAATAGGTCAATGAAAATTACATTGTCCAAGCTGAAACAAAACACAGAATTAATGGTAAAAACCACTGGAAATCAGTAACATATAATAAAGGCTTCCTGGGTAAAATAGATAAAAGCAAAAATACCATGACCTTTCATGCATGTCTTTCCTCAAGAGCTTCAATAATCTTAGAGAAAATGGAAACCCAGCCTAGCTGATCATTGTTTCAGTTTTGGGGAAACAACAATATTGTCTCCCTGACTCACCTCTCTCTTTTGGGATTTTGCCTGTCTCAGCTTTAGCATCAAATGTTGTACAGGAGGGGATTTTTTTACCTAAATTGCTGAAGAACAAAAGTCTCACTGATTATCAGTGTATCAACTGTCACTCAAGACATGAAGCTACCTTTTAAAGTTATAACTCCTTGTTTATGGTTTTTATGATGAGATTTTCAGCCCTAGAGACTCTTTGATAACAGCTCAGTGTCTCAGAAGAAAGCAGCTCATTCAGTGGTCTGCCAGTGTCCACGTCTAATTACAGAGTCACAGAACGGTTTGGGTAGAAAGGATCCTTAAAAATCATCCAGTTCCAACCCTGCTGCCATGGGCAGGGACACCTTCCACTAGGCCAGGTTGCTCCAAGCCCCATCTAACATGGCCTCTGCTTGGTTTATAAATGGAATTAGTGAGGTTTTCAAATGTTGGCACAATTTCAACCATGAAAAGTTAAGCTCACATTTCTCTTTGATAACAGTGTGAGCATGAAATTAAAGCAAAATGAAAACCCAAAGAACAGCTGTCCCCTGCCCCAGATGCCACAACAGCAAGGAATGCAGCATGAATGCACCTCTCTGCCTCCACTGGCATGCTTTCAAGGTTCAGATAAACATCTATTATTGTGATAATATATAGGTATATTGCATGGTGACAAATTACAGTGTTTTTTTCCTTGATGTTTTATGCTCCCTTACCTCGAGTTTTGTCTTCTGAAATATAAAACATCAAGCACAGAGAAATCTTGAAGAGTTTCTCCAAAACTACTTTAGAACCATCTGCAGTCCCAGCACTATTCTATTGACAGAGCTTCCATATTGAGGTATTTAAAAAGTAAGGAAAATGAGAACTGCTTCTTAAACCTGCCTTCTCCAGTATCACCAAGCCAAAGACAACTAAGAAATCACATTGCTGTAGAACTGAGGAATGAAAAATACATTAAACAAGCAAGAGATCAATGAAGAGAAAGGATGAAATGTTGCCTAACAGATCACTGGAAGCCCAATGTGCCAGCGGGAGGCAATGGATTAAGTGTAGTTTATAGCTGTGAGTTTAGAGACAGAAGCAGTCTCAAATTGTTCCCTGAACTAGAAAGGGACGTGTCTAACTTCAAATGTGAAATCTTATTGAACACTTTATTGAAGATTATATTGTGATCCTGATTATAAATTCCCCAGGTTCTCCTGGGGCCAACTTGCAAAGGTTTATGTGCAAGTCTAATGCTGGGAGACGAGAACACGACATTGTTTAATGCACAAAGAAAACTTAACCAGCGTGCTGTGATCAGGGGACTTCAGGAGTACCAAAGACAAAAAAAACCTGTTGAGCTTGGAGCCAGCATATCTTAGAGAGATGTCTCAAAAGAAGTCACTTTTAAGGCTACCTTACACATTTCAGAAATCAGTTTGTTACGAAAGTTGATCAAACATTTTGAAGAGAAATTTAGGGAATGAAAATGCCTTGTCTTTTGTTGGCATTTTTCTTGCCCATAAAAAGAGGGATTCTGCTTTTCTTAAAAAATTTCAATGTACTAAAGAAAATGGAGAACCAAAGCATTTGTATTCTGAAAAGTTCTCTGATTTAAGCCAAAAAAATTACACCTGACTGGCTTGATGTTGAAAAGCCACATGCTCTTTCCATCTCTCTGGTCTGTGTTTCCTATGGAAAGCATGGAGATGGGATTCAGAAGGCTTGGCAGGGTGCTCTGGTGGGGGGGTGGTCAGGAAGCCTCATGAGAGGATGGATGCACCAAGCGTTGAACTACAGCTCCCACGTTGTGCTTCAGCAGCATTTCCAACCAGACTGGGAGCAGGAACTGAGGGCGTGTTTGCTTTCTTTTTTTTCCTTTTTGAACAGGAAGAAAGAAATAGCCTAAAAAAGTCAGCTATACTGGCTGAAAAGTCAAAAAACTTCCACAGGAAAGCCTTGCACCCCCTCTCTGATCCCCATCCCCATTTGTTTGACCAGGTTTCCTGGGTACTGGTGTGCCAGTGCAGTGTTTCTTTTTGGAGAGAAAGAGGAGACTGTAGTCTGTCATATCTGAGGGAACTGGGTTAGAGACAAGAGACAGATGACAGGGGTGGTTGGGCATGGTGTTGGCAGGGTGTCAAGGGGAGCTGGGAGGGGGTGGGAGCCATCTGCCTGGAGAAGAAGGTTGCTGAAATGGAGGTAAAGGGGGTGGCAGAAGGAGAACAAGTCTGTACTGTGCTTCAGAAATACTTTTCGGTTGAGTTTGGGAGCGGAGTAAATGTGGACGCATCCCCACATGCAGGCAAGTTATTAATGGTGCTCGATATGAGCTTATTTTCCTTGAAGAAAAGGTGGGTGAAGTCACCCTGGGGAAGCTGACAAGGCTATGGCAATATTGAATCAACCTGCAGGAAAGTCGATTTCAGCTACAGAAAAGCTTCAAGTGGGTGATTCATGCTCCTTCTGAGTATATAAGCCAGAGGGTCTAATCACAGGAATCTGAATGGCAACCCAAGATTCCTTCCCAGGTTTAAGTTATCCTTTCCCTGCACGCATCATTCATCCCCATGTAAGCAGCTTCAGATAGAATAGCTTCAGATGTGCCTGTGTCTATAACCCTAAATGGGAAAGTTAGCAAAAACCAAATCCTTGCAAGTTTTCTGGCCTTACAGAACAGTGGGGATGCTCATGAAAATGGATGTGCACTGCTAGTTCATGCCAGCCTAGATAAATGATGAGGGAGGACCTCTAGCCGGGCAGCACTGGAAGAATACAGCTATAACATAAACTTGAGGAAAGCAGAGCTATGGACCATGTGGGAACAAGAGCAGCTTGAAGAGGAAAGTGAATTCAAGCAATAATTGATAAGGAAAGTGGAATTTTTGTGACTGCTCAAAATACTAAACTGTACCCTAGTGTTCTGAAATGAAACTGAGAATTCAGTGTCAGACAAAGCAACAAAACATCACAGAGCTGCAGGACACTCAGCACTATCAAAAAATGACAAGCCTTGGTCAGCAGATTTGTGGTGGTCTGAGATGAGCCCAGAGGTCTCAGCTGGGTTTGTGTGAATCTTTCCTACCTGATGAAAGAAAAAAAAAAGAAAAAAGGAAAAACTAAAAAATGTCAAGTTCTACAAGAACCTGAAGCAGAATACTTCAAATCTTACGGGAAGAATACTTGAAAATCCCCAAGAAAGGTAGAAAGGTAGAAGACAAAAAGGATTTTAGGGAAATTTTCTGAATGGAAGCGTAGCCACAGAAACAGAGATTTGATTTCTCCTCCTGTGGACAAATGGTTGGGGAGGATGGGAAAGGTTGAGGTTCAACACCCTGAGCCTGTCTGGTTCACAGACAAGCTCCTCATACATCAGGTCTCTGACACAGGCAAGGTACAGACCTGGAGAGTTTTCTCCTGAGAGCCCAGCCAGAGTCCCAAATACTGGCAGTGGAGTCTCCATCCCTTCTCCCCTCATCTCCTCTCTAAAGAAAATATCATTATAAACAGCTCACCTCTATAAAAAAACTGTAGTTGTGAGTGCACTGTTTCATCAAAATGATCAAAATTAACTATATTTGTGATCTCAGAATCAGCATCACATTCAAGCATATGCTAAAATCCCATTGAGGTCAAACTACCTGGTACAGTTCCCTTCAGTACTTCCATTAAATAAAATTAGACTAAAGGTGGCAAGCTTGCATATTTGGCAGCTCATTTCTCCTGTTGCTGGAATCCCTAAAACCCCTCCCCATTTGGAATTCAGGATTCACTCTTTTAAACAGGCCTGACTGTATCACATTTAGCTCAAGGGAAACACTGATATGCAACCTCTCCTCAGTAATAATTTTTGTATGATGTGAGTCCTAATGTACAGGCGTTTACAAACTAAATTGAATTGCAAACATTTGAATTACCTCAATTTTAAAAGAATGATTCTACCATGGTTTTACCATTCAGTGAAAACACTGAAGGCAGAGAAATAGCTGGAAATCTTATCAAATTCCCAAACCCCAAATAAATCCAAGATAAAATCCATGAAAAGTTATCTTTGCTCCGCTGAGAACTCAAAGTGCTGGACAAACCTGTCGTGGACAGGAGGCCTAAACAGGTGGTCTAAACAGGTCTTGCACAGGTGGAAAAGAGAAGATAATTGCTGCCACAAAGGTAAATATAAAATTTCATTCATTTGGGGATTAATCCAAGGACCCGGTGCAGAACCAACCTTCCTGCAGTCAGAGTGAGTGGAAACGGAAACAATCCATATCTCATGTCCTGAAAATATTTTGGCATTCTACAGCAGAGTGGCCTGTTTGAACCACCACCAGCAAAGCCACTGAAGAGCAAGAAAGGCCAAAGGATCCCAGGGGACATAAGGGCACATCTGTGAGAGACGTGAGTGCTCCAGAATGTGTTCAGGTAAATCATTTGATCAATGCTTGCAGAAATGAACACTTCCTCTTACATAAGGGAAAGCAATCAAAAAAAGAAAAAAATTAAATTTGTGAGGCAACTTGTTCTCAGTGACTAATTCAGCTAGGTCTAATCAATTCCACTATTTAGTCTTCCCATGTCTACCGATCTGAACCTCTTTTCCCCACCTCCTAAGAAATCCTATGGAAAAAAAGCAGAGGAATGATTAATTTTTTAGTATGAGACAGCCTGACCTTGTACTCCATTAGGCAGAGTGTTTCCATAGTTCCCATGAAATTTGTCATGGATGAGTTCACCTATGTACCAAACAAACTCTTTGTATTACTAGAATTGTGCAGAAAATAAAATCTGAATTGCTGCTGTTTAATGAAAATATAAAACCCAAAGCGAAACTTCCAAAAACATTCACATTGTACAGAGATGGCCAAAACCCACAGTATTTTTTGTTCTGTCTCCTTGTGAGCTTGGAAGGCTCTTCATCAAAGGAACAGACACTGTGACATCCTGAGCATTTCTGAGGGTGTGAGCGCAGCAGAAACACCTTAGGAGAAAGCCTGGATCCACTGTAATCAACAGGATTTGGGCCATTAGTTTCAAAGGATCATAAGGCTGCAGCAATTTGTTAGAATTTTATTTCAGACCTTTAATTAAAGGTTTAACACCAGAGGTCCCATTTATGCTGCCTTCCTGGCTGCATTAAATGTTGTCGCTCATCTGGGGATTTACAAACGTGTTTGCAGGTGTCCTCTCTGGGGAAGGGAAAGGGGACACAGCCTGGAGAAGTCCAGCATTCCATCCCATCCCATCCCATCCCATCCCATCCCATCCCATCCCATCCCATCCCATCCCATCCCATCCCATCCTGATGGAGCAAACCAGCAGAGGAACAAGGCAAAAGAAAAGGCAGCAGCACAGCATGGGCTGGCTCAGGTGAGAATGCTTGAGTCCACACTTAAAAAGGAATATTTGGGTTTTCTCCCCTAAATTTGCCAAAAGAGAATAATTTGTAGTGAAATACAGCAAGCACAGGCAGAAATAATTTCTCTGTGGGAAGTTTCACATGGCCAGATGTGTTCTTCCCACATCTCTCTGTGCAAAACACATGAGGGTGGTTGAGCACTCTCTCAGAAGGTATCCAGGAACACCGAGTGCATGTGGACTCCCAGTTTTGGGAGTTTCAAAGAAAAGACTGGATCTTTTTTATAAAGATAACAGGAGAACCCCTCTTATGCCACCATTTCTTAATGTATTGGAAACTGATTTAAAAGATAAAAGTATATTGCAGCCTTCAAACTCACCTCCAAGCTAGATGAAATCTCCAGCTGGGAGAAAAGGAAGTATTTCTACATTAGAACAGATCCTTGGGCAATGTAAAATGACTTAATTCCATCGATTTCAAATGGCAGCATCAGTTTAATCAGACAAGGATTGATACAGGGAATAGTGCTGCAGAACACCCAGGTAGGTGCTGAGCTGGAAATCCCCAACCAGGGAGTCAACACCTTTTGGAAAAGTGATAAACAAGAAATTGCCTTGCCTTGGATCAGGAAATTTTCTGCTGTCTTTGAGAAATCAGTGATTCCTGTACTAATTCATAGGCAAAAGCCACTGCAACACAGATGTTTATTGGCACTCTTGAAAAACAAAACAAAACAATGCAAAACCATCTGTAAAGCAATAACCATACAAAGTCATATTAATGGGGAGAAAATTTCCCCACCTGCAAACTTGTCATGAATTTTGATATGATAGTTACACTGGTGAAATATATCTGCACTGTGAGTGTGTGCACGTGCACCCCTCTCTAACTTCATTGTGGTTTTAGGTTCTGTGAACCGTGGTAGGGAAATGATTGATATCAGTGATGGTAACTCAATTCTACATCAGCATCAAGTCGTCAATCTTCTTGCACTCTTAAAAAAAAGAGCCTGAATAATGTTCTATCGATGTTTGTAGAGCTTCTCCTTTCTCATGTTATGTATTATTGCTGCACTTTCTTCCAAAATTGTAAAGATCTTTATTGTTTACAAAGTGAATTATGCCTTCATATCTTTTGCCTTACTGTTTTCCCAATTGCTTAGCAACAACTCTCCATAAAGAACAAAAAAACCACCCAGAGCACTCTTTCTTTTATGTTGTACATCAGCAGCATTGCTGGAACAACAGTGACCTCAGACAGCTGAACACCCAGCACACATTTGGTCCATTATCATAATCCTTATGTTCTGTAAAGGGTCTATACGTGTTAATATTAAAATATTGCCTTTCTGAATCTGTAACTGCTCTAGTCCTGGGGCGACAGCTTTATGAGCACTACCTTCCACATTCAACATTTTAAAAACCGCTATTTGTTTCCAGTTCTTACTTTTCAAGAGAAGTCAGCCCAGTTCCAGAACTTGAGGTAAGTCAGACTCATGCTAGGTTGAAAAATCCTGTAGTTACTGATCCAACAAGTTCATACACACAACACTGGGAACATACCTCTGTAGCTGTAACCAACATATAATATCTACAAAATTAGCATTATTGTTATTTTAGACCCAAACAGCCACTGTGATACTCATTATGCAAGAAATGGTTTTTTGTACCTTGACAACTGCATCTCCTTTCTTCTTTTTGTCCTACAGCAAGTCCACTGTTCTCTACTGACAATTGTTCATGCTAAGTGAGAGACCAATAGCTGTAAAACTCTTCTATTTAGATATTCTGTCCTCCAAAAAAATATCTGAGTGGGGAAAGACAAACTGGGTGAAGGTGATGCACAAGTCATATGGGGAGCAATGAGATAAAATATCCAAAATAACATGAAAATAAATTACATCTTCTCAAAACAAAGGGTCAAACTGGAACATCAAAGAGGTGCCAGCCCTACATTGCCAAGGGAAGAGCACTGCATTATCTAATATTATTTGCTGTCTTTAATTTTAATGAACATCAAGCTGCCATCTTCAACGAAATGCATTCCCAGATGGGAAGGTTAAATAGGTTTAGAGGCTTATATTGGTTTTAGAGTGCACCGAGTCAGATGACTGCTAAGATAGGCTGGTGCAGCTCAATCAGTCTTTAGTACAGCTGAGGAGATACACAACAGATACACAGTGTGTACACACAGGCCACAACACCTCAGCACTGCTTCGATGA